>NC_031781.1:6631861-6986932 GCF_001522545.3 Parus major
GGACGCGCCGGGCCGGGCGGCTCCCGGGCCCGCCCCGCCGGACTCACCCACTCGTTGTCCTTAGGGCTGAAGCTGTAGAGCGCGACCTGGCCGGTCACGTCGGCGATGCCGGTGATGAAGGGGTCGTGCCGCCGTAGGGCCGCCAGGCTCATCTCCTGCCCCGCTCTGCCCGCCGCCTCCATCTTGCACCCGGGCAGCCCCGCCCGCGGAACGGCGACAGCCGCGCTGGTGCACCGGCGCACCCGGCCCCGCCGCCGGCCGGAGCGCCTGGCCCGCGCCTGCAGTTCCGCCCGCCGGCCAGGGCCCCCCCCTGCCCCGCCGGGCACTTCCCAGCCCCTTCCCGGATCCCTCTTCTCAACCCGGGACCCGCAGCCCCTTCCTGGCTCCCCGCTCTCCCCTCGCAGCTCCGGCGACCGAGGGCTTGCAGGGCCGTGGTCCCTTGGCGGAGCCCCGGGGCCGTGGGCTCTGGGCAGGGCCGCGCTCCCGCCGACACGCGTGGGCCGGGCTGAGGGCTGGCCCTCGCAGCTTGTTATTGTTTATTTACCCCGTTAGGAATGTAAGCGTTCGGGGATTTACTACAGACTGCCTTGTGAAGTGCTATGAGCCGGGTCTCAGACTCAGGAATTATCTTCCAGCACTTTGAGGGTGATGCTGTTTGCTCCCGTGTCTGTCATTTTCTGGTATATCAGTGTTTCACGGTCTGCAGTGGGATGTGGAATATTCAATATTTTAGAAGAATTTGAGGATTAAGTATTTCTTACAGGTATAGTAAACATCCACAGATACGTTTCTCAAACAAAGTAAAGGTACATAGGACAGTAAATGTCACATGTAGAGTGCTATGTAATACATAGCAACATATGCTGAAACAACAAAGTGACATGCAGTGCAATGAGCTTTTTTCCTGCATTTTTTTCAATTGTTGGGGATTTTAGGAACAGGAAAGTATAGAATATTCATCAGGACTAAGACATTAAATACTTCCAAGATCACTCAGGTTCAAGTATGTGTGTAGCATTTTGTGCAATCTGACAGGAAAAAAAACAGGTTTGTAAATTTGTAAATTTCTAAACAAAACTTTGTTTGTAGCAGGCTCCTGATCCTCCTGACAATTTAAAGAGTGTGTGCCATGCTTTGGGTTACCACAGGTCATGTTGTTTGTTGCAGGTGGACAAACTTCTGATTTTAAAACAGCTTTACAGAATAGCCCTCTCCCACGATGGCTGGCATTTAATGCACAAACTATAAACAAAGATCCAGCAGTTGTGTGGTTCCACAAAAAGTCTTTCTGACAAGAAGTGGAAATATAAAATTCCAGTATAATATAATTTTTTAAACTGTAAAGCTTGTGGGGCAGAACAATAATGTACATGTTCTGGTGCCAAACAGTTCTAGTATAAAGTAAAAATGCATTGCTTAGGAAAAAAGTGATCTAGACACAAAACTTCATCCTGGTAACACCCTTGAACCTCAGAGCATAAGCATCAGTAAAATCCTCAACAAAAATCATATGGAATGTCTTCGAGCTCCATAAATTGTCCATGTCCTTCTAATGGTTTCACCACAGGAGAGCTTACTTCATAAAATTTGTGTTTTTACTGCTTCTGTAGTGTTTGCTCTTAAAGGCAATACTTTGATGTAAAATGTCTCATTATTCACTAACAGTTTATATTAGAGAAAGACAATAGGAGGAAATTAAAGTTTGAAAACTATTTTATAGAGCAACAACATTCTAAGAACTCAACTGAAACAGAAGGAAAATGACAAAAACTTTAAAAAAAATAGGTTCTAAATGGCATCTTAAACATCTGCATCAAACTGCTCCCTTCTGCAAGATTACTCTGAAGAAAAGGTATCTTTTCAGGTTTGCAAACTTATTGGCAAAGGAAATTTTCTGCTGTGAGAGATCTCAGTCGTGAAAACTCCTTGGCTTTGTCTCTCATTGAAAGTGAATCACAAGGAGCAACAAGAAAGAAAGGGAAGCAGAGGTTTGTAGTTATGGATTATTTTCTCCCTTTATTTGCTAATTCCTCTTCTGCATTTCAGTGAGTTTATTTTCACTGTCTTCACCATTGTTGCACTGGAATAAAATATTCTGTATTGGAAATGATGCACAGCCTTTCATCTGCCTTGTCAGCGTTGAAGCACAGCAAAGTGTGCATACACAGTCTCGGGGTACACTGGGAAGTTGTAGCTACTCAGGAGTGTGCTGTGGGTGTTGTGTGGTGCAAACCTCCCTGGCCTTCCGTGTAGCTGTGCTGGGGAATTGTTCCTCTCTCACTCCCTGCTCCTGAGTCTTGCACGGAGCCAGGCACAAGTGGGATGATGCCCTTTTCATGTTTTCTCTGTGAGTGGGATAGATTCCATTTGTGTTTCAACAAGTGAAGAGAACATCATGTTTTATAGTTCACTTATTCTACTGAGGTTTTATAGGACAGGATATGATAATTTATTACCCTGAGTACTGTTGTCTACTTCATATATGTTAATATTAAGGTAGATGAAGTAATAAAGACCCTCTTTCTCTCTTTCAGTTGCTTGTGACACCATGGTTGGGTCTCTTGCTCTGCTATTGGCAGTTCTGTTACATAAACTCTTTTCCTGGACCCTCTTTTTACACAGTAGATTTCTGATGTATTCCCAAAGCTTATTTGGGCTGCAGTACTCCTTTAAACTTCCTACAGGAAAAGTCTTCATTCTTCAGTCCGTTTCTTTTTCCCTTGTTGGCTGAATATCTCAGCAAAAGATCTATTGCTGCTGTTCAGATGAGGGAGAAGTGCAGCCAGTGCTCCCAGTCAGTGCATTTCCTGTTATTACTCCAGGCTGAATTAGGGTCCAGTGAGTCCTGCAAATCTGAGTGACTCATAGAGCTCATATTTTATCTTTGAAGTTTTCCACTCAAAACAATTGCCAGAAATTCCTGGTTTCATGAGCTGTTTTGCAAATGACAGACTTCTGTTGGTTTGTTTGCAGATGTTTTCCTTGTTTTGTAATAGGAGGCAATTTCTGGGCTATTGATTAGCAGCTGCATTGTTATCTATACTCTAAATTTCAGGATAATGGCTGTAATTTTACTTTTATTTGGGCTGTTTATTTGGGCTTAGGTCTACATATGACAAAAGGTCCTGGTCATAACCTCCTGAATAACTTAATGAACTTTTATTTTGCATTTAATTCTTTAAAAAAAAAACAAGGGACAGGGAAGGGATGCTAGAATTTTTGAAGTGCTGACATTTATTTGAAAAATCCTTTTATCTCACAGGTGGCATTACTTGAGCATTTTCCTCATTTGTATAAATATGGTATAAACTGCTCAGGTTGTGTAGTTACCTTCCCTGACAATTGTTCTGCTCTTTGGAGAGCCAAGTGGATCAGCAGCCTTTCCTAGGAGTTCCAACTTGCACTCTGCTCTATCTGCACCAATACTGCAGCCACAGGTACCTTATTGCATATTCATGGTGACAGGTATTTGTTTTCAGCTGTGCAAAATCTTTTTCCTCCTTCAGAGAAAAGTTTTCCAAATTCTTATGTATTAACAGTGCCATAGGGCAGCAGTGTTAATCCAAACAATTGAAATTGGTGGGAGAGGATGGTGTGAAAAGGGACTCCAGGTTTAGCAGGATCATCCCATGGAAGTGACGAGGTTTAGGAAGATTGTTCTGAGACTACTGACTTACTCAGCTGTAAGTATGGGATTTTTTCCTGTTTCTGTGCACTGTATAAAACAGAGATAACACAGAACTACTTTGCATAGCATCTGAGTTTCTCAGCTGTGGCAATACTGAAATGTGAATTTAACTAGAAGTTTCTTTGTCATTAAATAATTGCAGTAACGATTCTGTAAAGGAATGGATGACTTTCGTTTTTCTTTCTTTTTTTTTTTTTTCTCCTTGTACAATTGGAAAAATCCAGAAAATGTGAAGCATGAAACATTAAAGACAACAGCACTTTCTGAAAAAAGGTAACTTAATAAAATACAAGGAAAATGACAAAGAAAAAAACCCCAGCCATATATGTGTCCACTGACATTTTGGATATGAGTGTAACCAACAGTTATGGTCCTTCTAAGAGATTCTGAAATAATATTGAAAGAAACAGAGAAAAGTCATTCAATTACAGTTACAACTGAATAAAAACAAAGTATGAAAATACTCAATTTGATTTATATAGCAAAGCTACTCCCACAACAACAGTGTAAGAGGGTGAAATAGGTCACAGGCAGCCCTCCTTACATTGCTCAATAACATTAGAAGGATTAATCATTTATGGATTATCTCCTAGAAACAATGATCTGGTGCAGACAGGTAATCCAATCTCCTCTATCTTTCTAACCTGGTTTGCCATTTCACAGGAGATTGTGGAAGGGTGGCAAGTTTTTCTAGGAAGACATTGCCTACCAGCTTGAAACATGTAAATTGCTGGAATTTGCATCAAAATATGACAGCTCTTCTCTGATGAAGGTAGGTAGTGAAATTAGACAGGTAATTTTTTTTTTTTTTAACTAGGGCACAGAGGTTCAGCTCAAAATTATATCATGTTCACCCTTAGTTAGAATCTGTCACTCACAGAGTAAAGAGAGAAGTTTATCATTGACATATATCAGAACTAGAGAGAAAACGTTATTCCTGGGACTCAGCATTTTGCATAATATCCAGCAACGTGTTTTTCCTGAGTACATTTGTAGAAAAATTTGAATACAACTTATTTTTGAATGCAAGCCTTTCAGTGATGGCAGCCTCTGTAAGTCCATTAGATACAGGTGAGCAGCCTAACTTTTACTGATTGCTTGTAAATGTAATACATTGGGCTTTAAACAAACATCTTTAGCCACTTCTGGAGTGTTTTATCTGGCTGTAGCCACAAGGCCTGCTGTTGAATATATTAGGCTGTGCTAATTTCATTGATGAAAATGAACTCCATTGCAAATATTAATTGGTCAAAATATTGCAGTAGCAAAAGTGCACCATCAGTGATTTTTAAATGCTTACTTAGTTTTGCACGTAGTTGTTGTTTTATTGCTATAATAACGTTAGGCAAAAAATATTCAATTGCTATTACAAGCAGAGTAGGCTGTTCCCCTAGGTCTCTTTGTACAGTTAAAAAAAAAAAAAAAGAGGATAATTAGATTAGCAAGGTCCTGCTCTGTACAGAATTGAGAAATACATCAGGAATAATTGTGCATCGTAGTAGTAACCCTGAGCTTTGAGAAAGCTGCTTTAGTAGAACCATGTTAGTTTTTAACTCAGCCAATTTTTAATTACTGAGTGATCTACCTTAAATATATTGTGTCAGCTTTATGGCATTATTGTGTACTTTTTTTGTCTTTTTACTTATTTTTGTCTTCTTAAAGCATCCTTTTTTTTCCTGAGCCACATTTGATGGTTCCATGTATCTGGCCCTTTAAATACTAAGGCAATCACATAAATTTTAAAATGTACTTTTCTATGCTGCTTTATCTCTGAAGCCTTGCTGTAAAATAGCAAGTCAGAATTCCTTTTAAATATTTTAATATTTTAATTAATATTATTTTTATTTGTTAGTGTTTTTATTTAATATTTTTATTTAATATTTTATTAAAATATTTTGTTTTTAATATTTTATCTTCTTGAAAAATATGCACATATCAGAGCAATCATCTCTAAAATAGGTTAGATTAATTTTTTATGAGCAAAAGTGTATTTTTCAATAGGCTTTTCTTGATGTGGTACTGTACTAATAAGGAAGATGCAACACGATTCTGAGAGTAAATAGCTTCTAGAGCTTTTCTTTTTTTTTGACTAGAAACAAATAGAATGTAAAACAGCCCAGTGGTTTGGGCTACTTTTGCTGCTTCTTGGGTTTTCCAGTGTCAGAGGAATGGGAATCAGCAAACCTGCATTTATTTCAGAGGTTATTAAACCACTGCAGCTCTCTCCAACTTCATTTTCCCAGCCATAAAATGAGTACAATGTATTTACTCATCCTCATAAATTTTGTTGGAATGCTTTCTGAGGAGCAATATAAGCAGTATGCATTCTGGTGGTATTTCACTCATCCAGGGAAGGGCTGGTGGGATGCTGAAGGACCACAGAACCTTGCTGGGAGGTGAGGACAGCAGCTGCATTGGGTGCTGTCACCAGGACAGAGGAGCAGGTTTGGAGCTCTGCTCTGGCTGGGTGGGTGTTCTGGAGCCCCTCAGTGTCAGCCAACACCTTCTGTGGGTCTCATCTTCTGTGAGCTGAGAACAGGAGCAGACACAGGTGTAGTGAGAGCCCGGAGTACAGCATCCCTTAATTCCTGCTGTGAGCACACGGATCCTTGATCTTTGCTTTGGCAGCTTTCTCCAGGATGTATCTTGTCCAGGAGTATTCAGTGACATAAACCACGTGGATTGAACATGTGTTGTGGGTTAAATTCTCCCTCTGTCAGTTGCAGTCACGAATCCATAATGTGCTGTTACTTTGAAATTGAGTTCTGAGGTAGAGCCACCCATTCTGGAAGGTCTTCCAGCAAGGGGTGAGGAAGGCAGGCTGGGAGAGGTGGGGAGGAGTCACCCTACTCAGTGAAAAAGGAAGCTCTGTTACATCATGACTAAGGAAATAAACTGGACGAGATCCTAACCTTTTATTTAGCCTCCTTCCTCCAATTAAGTTCTGGCTGATGGAGAATTCCTTTGCTGCAGTCACTCAGAAAAGAGCCATAAAGCTGTGATGAAGATCCTCAGGGGAGCCCTGTGGATAAGATGTGTGAGGAGTGGCACAGGAAGGGCCTTTCTGGGGAAGACATTCACACACAGTGCTGTAGAAATTTGCAACCAAACTGGAACAGAGCTTAGCTAAGACATGTCTGGAGCTCAGGCTTGAAAGGCTGTGATGGAAGCGCAATTGCAGCCGTTTGATTTTGGGACCTCATGTCCCTTGATCTTGGTGTTAGAAAATAAGAGATCAGATAATAATGCAATAGATAAAAGCAGCAGTATCTGCTTAATTGATTTCAAGTGCAGTTGCATGTCTAAAGAGAAATGGCAGTCAACTATTTCTTACAGCATCTTCTACAAAATCCTGTGCACAGATTACCTGAATTTTTATTTGGCAAATAAGTATAAATTGGGAGAGTAATCTACAAATTAGCTTGCTTGCTTTGGAGTGTTTTCAAAGGAAAAAGAAATAACTAATAAGTTGTGTGTTAAAACCATTCCTTGCATTCAGACAGGATTTTTTTTCCCAGTGGTGCATCCCAATAAAATTACTTTTACATGTGGAATTAATGCATGGAAATGCTGTATTTAAAGAGCTTGTGTAGGGGTGATATATTTTATCAGGTAAGGATTGGCAAGCTGATGAACAGCTCTCCAATAGATTGTAATAATCTCAAGTAATTATTTCAAGGCCTCTTGAATACCAGTTTTCATGACAGGCTCTAATAGGTTCTTTCATGACTCTCATGGTCAGTACAACTAGTTCTCATTTTTAGAACTACCACCTCATATAAAGTCTGTACAAACCATGTGATTTTCAAAACAATTAAATGTAACAGACTTTGAGAGCTGCAGTGTAAACAATGCACATATGCACCAACAGCTGAAGGACCACATCTCCTCTTGCTTTTTCCTTCTGGTGTGATGCCTTCCAGAGCTGGCAGGTTGAGCTGGGCTCCACAGCCCTGGAGTGACACAGTGCCTGCCTGCCAGCTCCTCCTCTGCCCCTGAGTGCAATCTGTGGCTGCTGACAGCTGGCACAGAAATCAGGGATGGCAAGGTGAAGTTTGCCATGCTGGCCTTGCCCTGTCCCTGTGTGCACCTGATGTTGCTCAGGCAGAGATGGGGCATTTTTAGGAAGCTTGGCACTTTCATGACAAAAAAGACTTGTCAGCCAGGAGAACTGAATTCTAGAAGTGATGAGCTGTCCCACAGGGTAGGAGTGGCCAGAGTCTGCCATTTACTCTAACAGAAAAGACCCAAAACCAGCTACCAAAAGACAGAGCAAAGCATTGCCTCTGTAAAATGTTTTCACTCTGAGATAAAACTAGCATCCTTTACTGGATTAAGAAAAATTCTGATCACCTCTGTTTTCACATGGATTAATTATGTGAATGATCAGGGGGTGGTTATGTCTAGGAGTTAAGCTGGGTACAGAGGGAGAGCTGGTGCTGCTCCTGCAGTACATGGAAAGGGAGCTGAGGGAAAGGCTCTTCCTCCTGCCCTTGGTAGCAAGTGAACACACAGGAGTAGCAGGGGAGCTCAGGCTGAGGGAGGGTCTAGGAGGCAAAACCAGGCATGTCTTTGGAATGTGTTTGTATGGGAAGGGGCCTGTTTGACTGGTAATAACATGGACATATGTTTTGGTAAGATTCTCCCTTTATATCCTGTTTTGGTGTTTGGTTTTTTTGGATTTGGTCTTAAATTCCAGCTGTAGTGTGGAGTTGGCCAAGTAGGCCGTTAAACTTGTAAGATTTAGCACTTCAGGGCTACTGTGTGAATCATGAGCTTCTGTGACACGAGAACCAGGCAATGCTCTTGGCTTACAAACAGCTGTTGGGAATACTTAAGTTAAAAGGGTTATTCTTGTTCCTTTAGAAAATCCCCCTAATATTGTGTTATATCAGGATTTTTACATTTATCCAGCCTCTAATATTCCCTTTATAGGCTCTTGCCTACTTCATGGTGCCTCTGTAGTGGTCACACTTCTGCAAAGTGCTGTCCCATGGCTTGGTGGCACCAGCTGCTGGGAGGTTTGAAGGGTAGTAACTATTTGTTTGAGTTTAAACAATTAAAGCCTCACTAAATGAAACCCACTGGAAGGGAAAGCTAGTAACTGGAACACTGACTTTACCAGGAAAGCATGACTGCCAGCATAGGGGCACTGTGTCAAACACTTTGAGGAAGAAAAAAATAAATGTGTAACAATGAAGGTAACTGTACAATGGTATTTTATTACCATCATGTCAGAAGAACAGAGAGACTTACTAAACTTACTTCAATCCCCATCAGTTCTTTATAGCCTTGAAAAAAAATCAGAGAGGAAATTGTCTATATTCTGTCTCTTTAAGTTGATCTTTAATTTGCATCTCTAGTCAGATTTAATTATTAATGTTTGCAAAAACATATTCTGGTATATGGGCTATTTGCAAACTGTTCATTGAGATTCTCATTTAAGGTTTCTCTTAATTGTAGTTTTAAGCAGCATTGTGCTGATTTTTGAAATGCTCCCAAAACCATCAAGTGCTCTCCAGAGGATGTGCTAATGAGGCATATAACGGGACATTAAGATGAATTTATTATTTTAATTTACACATTAGAAGGTTATTTTGGATTCTTTTGTTACCAGTTTCTCATTAAAAATAAGCTAACACTAGAAAATGTTTACCTTGTAAAATTAGCAGAGGAAAATGTCTTGCTTATCTAAATGTAGGCAAAGGGATACAGTAGCAGCAGGACTTCTGTTATTATCAGCAAAAGGGTAATAGAAGAAAAAGGCAACTGCAGATCTGTAACAAGGTCTTCTGTTAGTCTCTGTGGGGCCCGTTTTTTTCCCTTATATTTCATCTGGAACTGCCTTTGTTTGCATTTCCATTTGTTTGCATTTCTGAGCTTATGCAAGAGAGGAACTTTGCAAATCTGTATAACTTAAAATTTCCAATGGGAAACTCCAGATAAATTGTGGCTGCTGTGGGCTTCACTCATCTGTGTAATCCAGGGGAGCTGTTCCCAACTTTAGTCTGGATGTGGCTGACTCAGGGTGACCTTGGTGGTGGCTGTTAAGGACTGGTGGCTGGCCTGACCCTTTCAGCAAGTGGTCAGCCTGGGAATGCTCCCAGTGCTAATACCAGTGCTGTTTAAGCACTAAATCTGTTCACTGACTATTCAGTGGTTGAGGTGTGTGGCTATTTGAAAATGCTCATTTTGTGACCTTTGGCTTCCATCCAGGACCTATTTCGGTCCTAACCTTTGGTTTGTATCCTGGCTTCAGGCTTGGGCTCTTGATCTTTGGTATTTAGCCTGACTGCTGGCCTTTGGGTGCCAGATCACCTCTTGTCCTAGGCTTGGATTCCAGTTTTAGATATTAGCTCTAACAACTAATATCTAAAATATCTTGCAGCTTGGCACTTAAATCTAATATCTAATATCAAAAATCAAATATCTAATATCAAATAAATCAAATTAAATCAAATATCTAATATCTTTCAGCTTGGCACTTAAATCTTATATGTGCTTTTGAGATTTTCCCCTTAGGGCACCAATTGTACTTCTTATGTTTATTTTTCAGAGTTTATGTAAAACTCTTGTAATCAGACCAGCTCAGTTCCAAATGCATCCTTTCCCTTGTGGATCATTAAATGGTGGAAGCAGAGCTGTTTGGACACTCTTCCAAGTGTCTGCTCACGATGGGGAGTCTCTTGGTTGCCTTTGTGCTCACATTTGTGTGATGTGCATGTGGGTGGGTGCCCACCAGCACAGCCTCAGCCCCAGGTGGCCGTGGCGAGTCTGCCTTATGGCTGGATGTCCAAAAAGCCAAAAGGAGTGCAAGCCTGATAAATCTCAGCATCCTGTTTGCTACAAATCTGTTGCTGAGATACCAACCTGGAAATTTGACCAAATCTGTAAAAACTAAAAACTCTTCATAAATTAATATTACATCAGCTAATTTCCTCCAAAAACATGATGTACGAAATATACAATGCAAAATCATATCTAAGGAAAACAAACACAACCCCAAGGTCCCTATGGTATTTTCAGTAGAAGCATCAGAAGGTTCTATTGCTTTTGGAGGTCAGATGGCAAGCTCCATGTTCGCAGTTGTGACTACATGCTCATGTGAATTTGTTTCCCTGGCTTTGCAGGGACTGTTCGCGTGAATAACCACTCCTGCAGAGTGAATAAAGGCATTTGCAATCTGGTCCCAGCTGGAAACTTATTTCTGAAGCCAGTTCACTCTCTTCATAAAGCACAGATTCTTTATTTTATCTTGCTTTGTGTTTAGTTCACATCATTTGAAATCTTTAGGTTGATTGCTGTGCCATTCCAAATTGCTTCCTACTGGAAGAGAGGTATATTTTATAGCTCTTGATTCTTTCCCAACACATATTTGGAATAGAGATATTCTTGTCTGGGAGGAGAAGGGTAATTGCTGCCTGCCTGGATATCAGTTAATTAGCAGTCTCCTCACCAGTGGATGCCTGGCTAAATTCACTCTTTTGCTGAGTAATTTATTAAATAACTACAAGTCTATTCAGGCAGCCTCAACAGTATTTTATAACAAAGCACTAATTACTTGGTATATTTAATGGTAAAAGAGATGTAAGGAAATAACAGGGCATATATTCTCAATTGCTAACCAACCTTTCTCTCACACCTTTCTCTTGGAACACAGAGCTCAGTGAATTAGCTCCAGTCATTCCTCAAGAGGGGATGTGGGCATAATTTTACAGGAGTTACTGACTATCCTTTTCTTCCTCAGTTAATGCAATCTTGGCCTGGTTTGGAATGCAGAATAACATTTCAAACAGGAATCCCTGTCATAGCCTTAGCAAGGCTGCTTAGATAGGGAGAATCAGCTCTGCTAAGTGCTGACACTTGTGCAGCGGCTCGGGAAGCGGATGGAGGAAATGCAAGATAAACCCTGTGCTCGGCTGCCCTGTCACATCTTGTGTGGTGCTGCTGTCCATTAACGTGCCACTGGCTTGGGGACAGCGCTGGGCTCGGCCCAAGTCCCTCGGCAGCTGTCAAGTGGATAAGACAAGCTTGCTGGGGAATGCACTAAGATAATCACAGGAAGGTGAAGTTGAATCTCATACGTGAGCTGCACTGAGTGCTCCGAGCAAAGGAGGCTGTATTCTGCAGCACGGAGACAGGATGGACTCCATGACTGTTCTTTGGGTTTCTGGGGGAGAATTCAATACATGTGGTCTGGAATCAGCACCTCATTTGCCAGTTCAAGGCACACCATTACAACCTCCCAGCCCTCCCTAATTTTTGCTGTTGTTTTACAAACTGAACATCTCCTGGTAGTATGCATGAGTTAAGGCAGCTTCTGAAATTTGCCAGCTCTTTATCCCCTTTGCTGAACCCCTACTGGAATCCAAAAGCCCAATTTCTTTTCTTCTCTTTCCTGCAAGCTAAAAGCAGCTGTTATTTTGAAAAGAGAGGCTCTGTACCATAGTCATTCTTCTCAGCAATTTGTAAAAAATGCACAGGTTTTTTGTTACTTTTGATGTCTTATCAGATGATTTCTGTTTTGATCTATAAAACATACTACTGTATAAACTGTGAAAATGGAAGGTTGGTAGATTTGATGGCTGAGTCTAACTCTGTTTTAAGACCAGTTCTGGCAGCACATCTAAGACATCTTAGTACACAAAGAATATGCACAGGTACTTCCTAGGTATTACTGAGAGTCAGTTTTAATGCTGGGATTTGCTGAGTGAGGAGGAAGCACACTCCTATTTTTGGGTACTCCTTTCCACTACATGCTTCCTTCAAAACTCAGCACTTTAACAATTGTTAAAATATTATTCTACACAGCATCATAGTTCATCTACTGCAATTTTTTTTTTTTTTTCCTTCAGGGAAACCAAGTTTTAACTCCACGTTTTAGTTTTCTGAATAGTTTAATGTGCTGTAGATTAATTTGAAGAGACTCCCATTACAAGCAACTTTAATAAAACTGGGCACCTGGCTTGTTAGCTCTAGTTTAAATGTATATGGCTGTATTTCATGATATGGGCATAGAAAAGAATGAAAAACCCTCCATTCTTTATTTTAAAAAATAATTTGCATTTTAGTTTCTTAAAGAACTTTTCTGCTACATTTTAATTTTTTGTTAAATCATGAAGCTTTGTTTTTTATGAAATGTGTATAGTACAAAGAAATAAACTATCATCTTAGATATTCATATTTAATAGGCAGAGACCTAAATGTTATATTATGATGTCTGTTATTTCTTCCTTGACCAAACACCTGCCCCTTCTTTAGAGGTGTTTGTGGTAGGGAAGTTTTGCTGTTGTTTTATCAAACAATATTAGAATATTAAAGCAGTAAAAAGCACAGAAAAGGAATTTTTCATAATGAAGGCAATTTTTCATAATGAAGCTCACACCAGAACCAAAATGTGTTAAAGAGCAGGATTGAAACTATTATAGCAAACACTGTCCTCTTGTTACAGACCAGAAACCTGGGTCTGTAAAAGGGTGTGGGCAACACAGACCAGAATAGTTTTGGGATTTAGTGGGTTGGACCTTGAGTCAGTTCAGAACATTTTTCATATGAACAGCAAAACTAAACTGGTCTTACTGGTAAAGGAGATGCAGGATCCCATGGTCCCATAAACATATTTTAAAAAATTTATTTAAAGGAGTAGTCAGTTTTTGAGGCAGAAAGGGTTAGTAATGGTACTTTAAAATGATGATGATGATGATTCCTTTCTTATTTTATAAAAACCTCATTACTAAAATGCTATTAAATGTTGTTTAGAATGCTTTCATTAAAATTAAGTTGTTGAGTGGAATTAGATAAAAAATTACCCTGAATTCAGCAGCCTTTCTGATGGAGGGTCCAGTTTGCTCTTTGGGAAGGTCTGGAGGATTGTTCACCACTCTTGCAGCTCCTGTACCTCACTAACCACTGGAGCTACTGTATTTTGTTTTTGTAAAGCAAGCTGAAGTTTTATTTCATCCCGAGTTGTTCACACTGACTGGAAGCACAGTTTGAGGTATTTCAGCAGCACATATAAAGATTGTTAGTTTGAGAGAAGCAAGTTTAATGGTTTCCTTTTATTTGATGGTGCACAGGACGTGTACCATGCATAGCAGACTTTGTAACTCAGTTTTAATTCTGGTATTTTAGAAAGCACACCTTTAACTTGAGAGATAGAAAAGTTATTGAAGCTTTTCTTGTCCTTTGCTCTCAGGCTTTGACTTCTCCCTTGTATTTCTCATTATTCATTAATACTGACATGCTGACTGATACATTTTATGATGCACAGGTACTCCATATGTATGAGACAGACCTGTCAAAGCCTAGGAGGCTTTTTTTTTCTCTACTGAATTGATTATCTTCAAAGTCCTGGCCCATATCTATTTTTAATTTTTTTTTTTGTGCAACAAGATCTTTCTATTTGTCAGGGGATCAAAGATGCCTTTAAACCAGCCTGTTTTCACAGCTGAGGGATCAGCCTTAAGATGGTGTTGGTTTAGGATGTGCTACAGGGTTGGATGTGAGATGTTTTACAACTGCACAACCTCCACACTCATGGCAGAGGTTAAATTGCCTTTAATCTCCATGTATATACTAGCAAAGGGTCATTCTGGCTCCTGATTTTTTCTCTTGTCTACTTCATAGATCGTACACTTAGAACTTATCTAATGACCTTCAGAAGGAAATTAATATAATTTTTCAAAAATTGCAAAACTATTGTGAAAAATTCCATTTTACCTCATCCATTTGTGGACAAATATCTGTATTTCAGCCTGACTCAGAGGCACTTGCTCTGCTCTGTCACTCTCCGTGCACAAGCAGGTGGAATGGCTCCATCCCTGCATTCTGCATGAAAGTAGCTCCTTTTCCTCTTGCCACAGGACTTGGACAGGAACAAAGCAGTGGATGGAGCATCCTCCATAAGGTCATTTTGGTGCTGTTACAAACCCCTGGATGTACCAGGCTTTCCCTGCTATGAGTTTGGATGCATTGCAGGAAAAGCTGATATTGCCTTTCACCAGAGGATGGATTCCCACCTTGCAGGGCTGAGGATGAGTGTTCTCCATGACCTTGCTTCCCTCAAAACCCTTTTGCACTGTTTTGAAACTGCACTGAGACCAACCAAGTGGAAGTTCCCACATCATTTCCAGCTCAGGCAGAGAGCATGCTGACCTTGCCCAGACTTCATGCTTGAATGTCTTCTGTTCACTCAGAATTCCAATAAAAAATCTGGGGTTGGGAGAACAGTACAGCAAATAGGTACTGCATAATTTGACACATGTTTCTGACTGGCTGGAGGTCATTTAAGGCTTTGAAATTATGCAAAAAAAAGGTGATGTGGGAGCTGTCTTTGGAATAAAAGCAACTTTTAGGTGTCTTTAGCAGTTCACAAGGATGAATCTTGTAAAAAAGTATTTGTTTATATTCTTTCAAGAGTGTTGCTGTAATGACTATTTCTGTTTTTATAAAATATTGAGTTTAGAAAATGCCCACAATGTTGGCTTTTAAATGCCTTTAAACCTCATATTCTGTGAATTTGGTATAGACATTGAAATAGTAGAAGCTGTTTCAATTCTCTTTTTTTTCTCTCTCCCTGAATATGGATCACAGATGCAGGTTGCACGATTTATAAAATACGTGCAAGTGCAGACACATTCCTGAAAGTCAGGACAGCTTCAGTGATTCTATCTTATTTTACTGCTTCTTTGAAAGCCAATAAAATTTAAAATTTCCAGTAAGCTGTACAAAAAAGATTTTCTACTCTTGAAAAATATCTAATTCAAAATATGTCAAGAAGAATTTGATATGGAAACCATTCAGAATGTTTTAAAAAAGAAATTGAACACTTTTCATTTGGATATTTTTTCTTGTGCAAACTTTTGGCTGTATGGGCTATAATATTTCAATATTACTGTAAAAATATTTCACCAGGACCTGGCCGATATTCCCAAATTAAAAGACAGTGCAATCTATGTTGCACTGAACATTTTGGGGTTTCAATATTTTTTATCCACTAAGGATGAAAATAAACTTTTAAATGCCTGAATTTTCCGAAGGATAGACAATTTATTTCTCTAACTAAATGTGTTTTGCCACACTGCTCCCTGAAGTAGGATCTGTGTCCTTATTACACAGCATGCTTCCTCTTGCAGTCGTGATGATCAAAGCATGAGAGCTGTCAGATGAGAATAAATGTGTAGCAGGTAAGAACTGTGTATCAGTAACACACTGGTTAAAATCAAAGGAAATCAAGACCAAAAAAATCATGCTTCTTTGCACCTTAAAATTAAATCAAGCCAGTGTTAATTAATCTTCAGAGACAGGAGTAGCTTCAGAAAATTATGGCTTTTCTGGAATTTTTATCAGCAGAAAACCCTTGGTCTCCAAATACATAGCACAGAACTGTTTTTGCAGTTCCAAGGGATTATTTAAAGAAAAAAAGTAGTTGCATCAAGATTTTTAGTCTCACTGAAGTCCATGAGCATTGGATTAGGTCCTTAGATCCGGTTATGTAAACATTTCTGTAACATTTTTAGACTAATGTTTGGCCTGTTACTATAGAGTGCTGCAGTGCTTTTCATAGCTTGATGCTTTAATACTTTGCACTTGAAGAGCTTATAATTTATTTTCTACCTGACACATCCACTTCCCATGCTAACATACACACTGGTATTTAAGAGTATCACTCTTTCCTTTCTGTACTCAGTGGAACATGTGAAACAACTGCCTGAGGTCAGACAAAATGTTGCTTTATATCAATGATTTTTGACTCACAGGAGAGGAGAGGTTATCTTTTGCATTCATATTGCAGCTATTTCCAATTTACCTGTGGGTAAGAACAGGGTTTTATAATCCACTGTCTTTGCTCCTTTTGTCTAGTGAGGCGATAAATATGATAAATAATTAAACCACTCATGTGAACGCTGCTTTGAAGACTTTCAACCTTTTCTCTCCTTTTCTTACTTTTTATCAGTTTTATCCTTGTATTGTTTTATCTTTGTATGAATCACAAAGTCTATGTTAAGCCCAAAAATGCTTAACCTCCTGCAAAACCTGACTTCAGGTGTTGGCTGGGGCTTCAGTGGCATAGGAGGGTTGTGCTTTGCAGAGGAGGCCTGGGAGCAGAGGACTGAGCTTGATTCAGGGAGCTGTGTGGTCAGACACACAATGAAGACAGTACTCAGTGTCTGGGGATCCTGTTTGAAGGGAAGAAGGACCTCAGGTTAAAAAAGTTTTGACTCTTCTCCCGTTAATTCTGCATGCTGCACTCATATTTTACCTAATTTTTCAAGTGATGTATCTTACTATTAACTGGGTAGTGTTAACCAAAGGGAGCAGATTGATTTAAAAAGAGTGAATTATAGATGCCTTGTATCAGGAGTGCTGAAAGATTGCACACTGAAAAAAATGAAACATGGTCATTGTTCATTCATTCTACTCTCCTGTGCCATCTGTTATGTCAGTGCAGTGACACGCTAAATCATTGAATCTCAAAAGCATCAGCGTTTTGCACAAAGGCAAAAGACTGAGAGTGCCAGGAAAATGCTTTTGAAAGTGTGACCTGTATCTTATGCAAGCAGTGTGCCCTTCCCTGACAGCACAGGCAAGCAGAAGAGTGGAGCTCCACCTCTTCTTTGTCATAAATGACAATAAATTTAATATTATAACAGGCATGCATGACCTGATAAACTTATGACAGAACTGTGGTTCTTAGGCACCAGCACTGTAAATTACAATAGTGCCTTTGCTACCAAATTAAACTGATGTTGTGTGGGCAGATGCTTGTTTTAACATTGCTCTTAATACTGCTTCTTATAGCCATCAAAGCTCTCCTAAGATGAGCACAGTGTAGTTTTAACATGTTCAGCAGTAGCACTGCTTAAGAATGATGCACTAGACTTTCTCAAACACTTGAATGTTTATTATGAAGGATGCAGAGCTGCCCTCCTTCAAAAGCTGCTGGGAGAATATCACAGTCCAAACCTTCACTCATTTAGGAAGTCAAGGAAGATGTGACCCTAACAAAGTCAGTGAGATTAGGTGACCTATGTAGTTGTTACCTTACATTCTTTGTTATAACTAATTCTGAACAGGGGAAAGAAGTACTCTCTTTTTTGACTTACTGGAGTTCTTCAAATCCTCATAAAAATTTACTGAGATAATAATAGCAATCATATGTTGTATAGATAGTGCAGTTCATCTCTAAGTGCTTTTTAAAGATAAGAAGCATCTTCATTGATGCTGAAGCAAAATTAAAAAGTCTTGTGCTAAGTCCCACAACACGAACTGACAAAGATGGGGATGATTAAACCATCCAACGCATTAAGTCTGTGCAACAGTAACTTTATCTTTGTTGTTTAGGCAACCCTATTAAAAACTTTTTAAAAAAAAGTAACTAATACTGTATCTGTTTACACTTAGCATTAACTCTCTCTGTTACTGCAAGAAGTGTCCTAAGCCTCTCTGACCTCTGTCATAGCTTAATTCTGGTCTCAGTTCTTTACTCTGGGTCATTCTGTATCCACATGATGGACAAAGGAGCTGAGGGAGTGGAATGGAGGGGCAAGTAATTCATGGCAAAAATGTAAGGATTACCACTGGGGTATAACAGGTATTTTGCTCCTATGCTTAGTCCTCTTTTCTTCTTGTATTTTGGACATTTAGACTGTTGGAGCAACAATCTCAATGCTGAAAGGAGACAGGGAGGAAGGTACTCTACAGTGCTTGGGAGCAGTTGCTCGTTAGTGGCACTTGGCACCCCTAACCAGGCCAAACAGTCACATTTTCCTATATACCAAAGTGAAGTCTGATCTCTTCTGTTCAGATGCAATATTTGTGTGTGGTCTGCCTTTCCTTTCTAACTTATTTATTTCCCTAGTACTGCAGCATAAATTTAACTGAAATTACTGCACTAATACTTACCCTTCTGGATTCATAGTAGTTTCATAACAGTATATGTCACTGAGCCTCCAGTTCAATCCCCTCTCCATGAGAGCATTTTAATGAGAGAAGACATAGTTTTTCTAGCTTAATTTCTTGCATCATGCTTTGTAAGATACTGTTTGTTCCTGACACGTAAAGGTATCTTAGGATGCTGTCCTTGAAACCTGTGCTTTCCTTTCTGCTGTGTTCTTATTGTGTCTGTCTGGGCTTTAAGTTTTATGCTCTGCCAAATTTTAGCCTGGAGTGACAGCAGAGGAATGAGCATGATAATGAAAGTGCTGACAAACCCTTAGCTGTAATGACGTGAATGGTGCAGCTATCATTTGAGTTTGCTGTGTTCTTTACTTTAAATCTTTAATGCTATTTTCTCCTTTTATCCCGTGTTGAGCAGTGGGATTACTCAAGTGGTTTATGGCTTAGAAGTTGTGCAGTTAAGTGAGTTGTTCAGTGGGGCAGAAGGACTCCTCTCTGGGGGCTGCCTTCTTCTTTTTAGAGGTGTGGAAAAGTTTAAGGTTTGAAAAGGAAAAACACTGTCAGCAAGATGGTCGATACTGCAGTGCCATTCCAGCACTGCCATTAACTTTGACTGCTGTGATCACCCCCTCTAACACCTTATTTTATATCCATTGGCTGAGGTAAGGCCAGGGTCCTCTGGGGTGGGAGAAACAGCACATTTTGTATTGTAAATGGGTAAAGAATGAAGCCTCAAAGAGTAAGAAAATTTAGCTCATAGTAAAGAAGTGTTAGTTGATATTGTAGGAGTTAATGTTTCAGCCTGTAAGCCACTTGAAGCTGTCTGTCTGCATACCCGTGTGAAGAGATGTCCAAAACATTTCTGACATTAGACAGAACAAATAATATATGGACTAGATAGGAATCTGTACTGAAGTGCCCATTCCCTGTCTGCACATACCTGATGTTGCAGTGATGGAAGTAACAATCCTGTGGAGTTTTCCTTTGATTTCAGTGAAAGCAGAAACAAATTTTTAAGATGCTTTTTGGATTATATCTCTAGCTTTTCTAAAATGGCAGAAGTTGTTTCGTCTTGAATAGGCCCTGCTATTTTACATTAGACAAGGATTTGGCTCCGGGAATAGCCTCTGCTTGATTCCAGTCAGCTGCAATTAGCATGTGGGTGGATGTGTGGCTCTCTTCTGCCATGTGACCAGGTAATGCTAAAGAAGAGGGAACTATAATCCCTTTAGCTCCACCACACATCTTCCCATACTGCCTGAGATTAACTGAGTGGTAATTTGAACAAAGTAAAAACCCTATGCATATATTTAAGAAAGGTAAAACAAGATATATGTCCAGAGGGATTTTAACAGCCCACAGACATCCACTGATATGAGCCTGGGGAAATGAAATTGGACTTGGATGGAGAAGACTTGACTGTGCAAGGCCGTGAACATCCTGTTCCAAAATGGTTCTGCTCTGAACAGGGGATCAGACCAGGTGACTTCAGAGGTCCTTTCCAGCTGATATTGTTCTACCAATACGCTCTATTGAAAGAAAGATTAGTGGCGAAATAATTGTTCTTCCTTTTGTGACTCTCACTCAACTACTGAACCAGTGTTAGACCTGTATTAATTACTACAAGGGAATGAATAGCTCTGGCAGGATCATTGAGACAGACCCTTCAAGTGTGTTATACTAGCAACAAATTAACTCATTGCCATCAATAAATTTAGGATACAGGCTTTCCTTTGATCTCATGTGCTTCCCTGTCGCTGTGAGATCTGTATTTCTCTCATCCTTTATTACAATCTTTGAATCAAAATGCTTATGCCTCAAAAGTTCGCCTGCTTTGTCTCAAGTCCTCCCACTTTTCCTTTGCTTTACTGTATGGAAATGATGTTGATTCACAGAGATTCTTGTGCATCATACCTACTTTTGCTCTCATTTTCTTTTCTGCTTTTTACACACTGCAGCATTATATCAGGGCCCTTGCACCTACTTCTCGGGCTCCCTGGAGTAGTTATGACTTGTGGGGTTCCTGGAACTGTGTTAATACAGCTGCAGCCCTGGGGAACACTGCTTCAAGATGCTTCCCATAAGAAACAGCATGAACTCTCCAGATTATTCTCTAATTCCCCTTGGTCTTTCAAGATTTCACTACCTGAAGAAGGCACACAGACACATTGTCCCTACAACTGTGTGTAACACTTGATTTCTTATGCTGACAGCTACTACCAGTTATTCATTAAGTCTTTTGAGGGACGATGCTTATAAGAGTGAGAACAGCAGCAGTGGGGGTGATATCATTATTCTCTGAGTCAGATTTGATTAGAAAGAAGATACAAAATCATCAGGAGGATCAGAATTGCAAACTAGATGATAACAGCCTTCTCTGGGTTGTGCCTCACTCTTTAGTTAAAACAAGTTTCTGGGATCTTTGTTGACAGCCTTCTGCTGGTCATAAAGCATGTGGGCAAAAGAAAATTCATAGGAAAACCCCCAAGTAACCTCCTTGCTTTATTAGGCTTTACCATCATTGTACTCTGGGGCAGATCACAGCAGATGAAGGAAAGTCAGAAATTTGGGAAGCCCTTGGCAGAAGTGTCTGACCGCAGTTACACAGCACCTCCAGAACAGATACAGGATCTCAGTGATCCTGAATTGAGAATACATACAGGGGACAGATACACTTATTTTCTTGAGTGTACAAACAAAGTTATATAATGAATAGTATGATTTGAGTGTTAAGCTTTATTCTGATTGCATTCTGATTGCTCTTTGAGACACATATATGATCTGATTTATAAAAAAGTACTGATTTGTTGAGTGTCTAGTTAATGTTAAGAAAACTTCCAAAAATACCAGCATAAATCTAAATGTAATAGGTTCTGGACTTTTTGGCCCTTGTACTACTTTTCCAAAAAGCTTATGGGAAATTCAAAATGTTAAGTCAAGTGGAAAGCTTTAGAAAGCCAAATATATATATTTTTTGCTCAAGAAATAATGAAGTTTTTCATCCCCACATACAGAGGCAACATTTGACAGCAGGAAATTCTGGTATTTATGGCAATGTGTATATCTGTGTTGGTTATACAGACACCAAATATGTGGCTTAGCCAGACAGCCATGGAAAAAATTGCTGTGCAAAGAGACAGCCTCATGTGGCTTTGCTCTCAGCCACCTCTGCCCAGTGGCCTTTTTTTGGTAGCCTCCTTTTCACTGGATGCTAAGGGAAAACTACAAATTCATTTTCAGAAGGACTATGTTGTGGTGGACAACAGTCCTTTCCTCTGCCTCCTCTTCTCAGGGCTCACATACCAACTTTGATTAACTGCTGCTGAAACTTGTCCCAACTACTTTAGCTCATTTCCCTTTCCCCTCACTTAAATGTATGCGTTAAATCATCAGCAAGTCTGCATTCTATTCTAAGGATTACGTTCCTGCAGATTTCCCTATGGAGAACTCGCATGTATCTTGCGGGGAGAAGAAGTGTGTTGATGTCTGACACATTACATTTTCTTCTATATTTGCCTTTCATTCGTGTACAGCAAGAGGCTAAAAATTGTTGAGGATATTTGTTGCGTGTCACTCTTATTTGTGCATGAACATGCACATACAGCCTTATGCAGAGACATGGAAACTTCGACTTTTAAAACAGTGAGAAAAGGTTTTATATCCTTGTTTATCCTCTAGGCACTGTGCTCTCACTTCTCTTTTGATACTGATGGGAAAGAGCTTATTAATGGGCTAGTCAATAGACTTGTTAAAAGATTTTCTTTATAATAAGAGAAGAAACCCCAACCTTTTTGAAATTCCATCACTGAATGAAATTACATCACTGATTTAGTCTTTATTTTCTGTATGACTAAGCATCTCATTTTTATACAGAATAAAAATTCTTGTCAAGAAAAATTGGTCACAGTTCAGATGTTTTCTAACAAGACATCAGCTGCATCATTAGTATGGTTTTTCTCTAAGCTGAGCATCAGCTTATGTGAGAAAGAACGGATTTGCTGAGATCCACATTCTTCCTCCATCTCCAATCTGCATATCGTGCTCCATTGCTGTGGTACATTAATTCTCTTGTGACCCAGCCATTCATAAATTAGCTCTTTCATCATCACTGCAGAGAGCACAGAATTGCAAACTTCAGTGAGGGAAAGATCGTGTAGGTCAGCCCACGCCATTTCCTCACCAGTATGAGATTGAGATGTGCTTGTGAAGGAGTGGGGGGAACCAGTGGCTCTCGGGTTCCAGATTATTCTGGTAGCAGAGGTGGAAACCAGGACAACCACCACTGAGATAATTTTCCACTCTCTGAAGAGTTTGAGACTCTTCTCTCTTCCCAGTGAAGACCTGATATCCATCTGTTTAGAGGTCTTTCACTGTGGAACAACAGAAGGGTCTTTATTGTTCAGAACATTTAATTCTGACAAGTGTGTATGTGACATGTGAGAAACAAGTTAACTATTTGTTCCATATAGTTTTAAATTAAATATGTGAGCATTATCCCAAATGTTCTGAAGTTAAATACAGTTTTGTGGCAAATGTTGTCTTCAGGATCTTTTTCTGGTTTGTAAGAATCAGTCTCATACAAATTCCACTTGTTTCATTTTCAAACCCAGCCTTGCTTACGCTTTTTTCCCTGCATAAAGCCTTGTGACACGGTGTCAGCTCCTGTACTTACAGACACTCACCTTTCTCAGATGATGCAGGCAGATGAAGGTAATTTTGTAATTTTTAAGAGGTAAATCTTCACACAACTATTTGTCTTCTGAAATATTATCCCTCTAGTTCTTATGTTTAGAAGGTCATTTAATAAATTATTTGTTGATCTTGTCTGCTCCTACAACTGTTAGATCCACCATTGTACTGTGCACTGTATGTGGTGTGCAAGAGTTTGGAATGCTTGTGTTGTGTTCACACATACAATATGGAAATTTTAGCCCAGCTTTAAGGGATTAAACCCACATCATTTTCCTAATGATGCCATAATTTAATATAAAATTCTTAGTGCTTTATGTTTGAAAGACGGTAACAGCTTCTGCTCTGGTTATATCTTTTACACCCATTTGATAGTATTCTGACTGAAAACCCTGCAGAATGTGATGGTTCAGCTTTCAAGTCACTCTTGTGCTCCTGGGCCATAAAAGTGAAAATGTATTTTGACAGTGCCATTCAGGCTGTTCCCTGGCTCACAAATGCCAGTTGGCAAACATCTGTTTCATTTCTCTGTGGAACTGTGCTTTACTATTGTGTGGTAGCGGGTGGCCATACAAATATATTCTGTGAGCAGCCAAAACCACAGAAAGATTATTTCATACTTCTATTTCTTACATGCAGTGGACCTCTCTGTGCCAGTGCTCATAATGAGGAGTTGTGCTCACTCTGCTACTGAAGTGAGAGTCCATCTCCTGGCAAATACAATTCTTTAAGAGTTTTGCCTTTTCTTGATTATAAACATCAGCTTTATTCAGGTCAGGCTTTATTTTATCAGCTGAGCTCAAAAAAATAAACATCTCAGTGAACATTTTGAGACATTCCTCTGAGGCAGTTAAGAAGAGTTTAATTCATATGACTGCTGCACAGCTTTGCACATTGTATTTCTATCCCAGACTAATATGCAGGGTGAGCTCCAAGTCAAATGTCCACTGGAATTTTAAACCTAGTTCTCAACCCAGTTCAGAAAGAGGATAAATGGAAATGGTCAGTTCTGAAACTTGCTTCACTGGTGTCAGAGCTAATCCTAAATTTCTGCATGAACTCCTAGTCTAGATAAAACCCAGCAGGAACTATACTAAGCAAGAACATTTAATTTCTTCAGTAAAGGCTTCTCTTTATGGGCGTGAAACAAAGTTCAGAGAACCAAATGGAAGAAATAATTTTCTCATGGTAACTAAACACCAAAATCACACACACACACACTGAACTGCCAGTTGTAGGTGCTGTTCTGGATTCAGTTTGAAGAGTAATCAAACAAAGAGCAACCATGACTAGAGAGGACTTGAGAAGCAGGAAAAATAAATAGTTATTTAACTTTTCTGAAACCTTTTAATAGCTAACAAAAGTTCATTCATCTATGTGTCTTTATATGAGAGACTTTTTATTTTGTTGAGATATGGCTACATGATAATGTGGGTCTGTTATCTCCCTCACACTCATAATGTCAAATACACATAAACTGAATAAGGGTCTTGTTTAGTGTAAGAAAGAATAGAAAAAGAGGATGGAAAACATATAGACAACATCTACTTAAAAAATATTCTAAAATTATTAGATACCCAAAATAGATCCTAATTAACAGATGATGGATAATTTAAACCCTGCAATTTTGTTTTAATTCCCAGATTTACATAAGCACTGTCAATGGGAAACAATTGATGATGTATCCAGATGACAGAGATTGCTTGGTGGGATATTCATGTCTTTGAAAAACATGAAAAGTACAGCCACAAAAATTCTAAAATTAAAGGCATAGTAGACTGAGCAGCTCTGTTTTTGCTTCCACTTTGTTAACCCTATTCACACTGTTTGAATCCTTATCACCTATGAAACTGTTTTTTGAAGAAAGTAGTGTTTATGGAGTGATAAAATACCAGAAAGAAACTTAAGGAATACTTTAGTCACATTTTATTACTTCTGCATATATTTAACTGCTTTCTGTCTAGGCTTGTTTCTAAAGTTTTATTACTATAGGTTTTCAGTACTGAATAACATTTATGAGAAATGATGTGAAATTCTTTCTTTTTTAGTTGCTTCTTTTTTCACAGATTTTTATTGAATTTGTGCAGCAAAAAGCTTTTTCTAAAAGATGCCTTCAGGAAAATGTCATTTACTTCCTCTGCAAAAGCATATTGCTGTGACCACTAAAATATGAGTTTGGAAATGAGAGTAGGTAGTAGCAGATGAAGTAGTATTGCTGCTGTCTTGGGAACAGGAAAAAGGTGTGATCACAAAGCAACAATTTGCTACTTTTTGGAAGTAAAATATTCACTATATTCACACTATACTTTTTGGAAGTAAAATATTCACTATTATAAACTCTGGCTTGTTTCAGGATTTAAAGGAATGAAACATGTTACATGTGAAGAAGCTATTTCTAGTTAGTTTTGCACTCAGTATGTGGTCATAATTTTGTTGAAAATTGTATTTGAATATTGTTTTAAGAAAAGTATAATATGTATAATAAATACATAGTGTGTGATCTTTTAAAATCAATTTTACCTATCTCAGCATCAATGTGCACAGATGTATCAGTTTGTATCTTCAGCACTGTGAGTGAAGTGGCCAATTTAAGCAGGATAGGAGAATGTCCAGCTCACTGGGAAAAGTGTCATATGTCACTTTCTCTCTCTTTGAGCACCTTTTTCAGTTGTAAATCCCAAATCACAGATGCAGGCAGTCTCCAGCAAAGCCATGGGCCATACCTTTAGCTTCAGGCACCTGCAAAAATCCAGTTTTATACTCTGGCTTCCAGAACTGGGAACAAATTACTTCTGAGACACTTGCCCCAAGTGAATTAGACGAACACAGTAAATTTAGAAGAACCTTGGAGAGACTATTTTTTTTAAAAAGGAGACAGGGTAAATAAAGTTTAATGCAGAGTAGATATTCTATAAATAAATCATGCATGAATAAAGTACAAAACCTGCAAACCTACCAAAATCAAAAGAATTTTGTAATAGGCTGCTATTAGGAAGGAAAGCTCTCCCAGCTGAGCACTCTGGAGGTCTGTGCCTTGTAGATGGAAACCACTTCAACAAAGGCAATTCAATGAGAGAAATACCTTCTCCCAGCAAAGCTCTTATCATCTCCTCACAAATGTAAATGTGCTTTAACCTAACACAACACACAGGCACAGGTACTTTGTCGTTTGCATTGGGCTTTACTTGTGCCAATGCTCATAATTTTTTTCTTCCTTGCCTCTGATGCCTTGTAGCTCTTCTGCTCCCTCCTTGCTTAGCTGAGTGAAATGCTGTCTGTCTGAGACCTGTCCTTCCTGGAGTCACACTGGGACCTTGTACACACATGTGGAAATGACTTCAGATGGTTTCTTATGTGGCCTCGTGCTTTGCTTTTATAGTGGATATCTGTTGTTAGACCAGAGTTTCACAGGCTGAGGCAAATATTTGATTGCTTAGCTGAAATGATTTAATGCAGACATTAAAGAGGAACAGAGGAGCTCTCTTCAAGAACTGACCTCCTTTTTTTCCTAAATGTTTTTGAATACTTTCCATAAAATCTTACAAGATCTAGGATTTGTGCTTTCTAGAAGATAAATATATCTACTTATAATGAAACATAAGATTTCTGTTAAGATACTGATGCATTAATATAGATCTATACGTCTGTCAGACTTACTGCATTACCTATACTGATTTATTAATTTTTTTCTCATTTTCCTTCTTAATTTATAATGTTACTAAGGTTATTTAATTTCTGAAACTTAGAATAGAAACCAATATATATTTGCCTTAAAGAAGAAACTTCAGGTTTTTTTAGAAAACAGCACCATCCTACCTGCCCACAAATAGCCTTTTCTGCCTTCAGTAATAGCGTTTGAATGTGTGATACTTTATACATGAACCGTTAATTTGTGCCTTGGAAAGATGTTGAAAGAATGATTTTCACTTAACAATGATTCTACATAAGATTATATAAAGTATAGATTTTGAACTTGTGAGAGGCTACTGTGACTGTCTATTTTGAACTATGTAATTTTATGAATGAGTCATTGTAGTATGTCCAATGGCTATGACTGAGAGCGAACTGAGATTTAGGAGAATAAGCAGTGATGGAAAGTCCTTTGCAGGCTCACAGTCTGCACTTTCTTCATAGGGGACATCAGACAATGTTTAATCCATTTTATGCCACACTGATATCATCCTGCCTTAGTTACCTGAAGGACATGTCAAATACCAGAGAGAAATCTGAATATAATGTTAGAGAGAAATCTAAGTATAATGTTACCAAGACACTTCTTAGTCTCAAAGGGAAAAAGCTGGCAAGGTGGTCTAAAAGATTTATTTTCCATTGTCCTATGCCCTATGCCAACTTGTATAAATGATGTTACTTCCTTACTGTTATTTAAAAACTCCAGTGCTGTCTTTTTTATTATTTTGCTCAGGATCGCTGTCAGGCTGACAGACATAAAATTACCTTGGTCCTTCCATTTACACTGTTTGGCACGACTTAGCTTTTATTTTTCCTCTAAAGCTGAATTTTGATATTGATATTGAATTCTCCTTCCAAGCTGGGAGACTGTCCTTGGAAAATTTAAAAATAATGTCTGATACTGAATTGTTCACATCATGAAACCACAAGCCTATGTAATTGAGATATAAAAGCTTTTTCTATATAATTAGGTTTTACATCTACAGGGAAAAAACCTGTACCAGTAGAGAATGACTTAAAATATGATTTTTTTTTGGTAAGAATTAACTTGTGTGCAGTTAGAATTTGAATACTTATTCTCTTGAACTGCATAATCCAGTGGTCAGTGAGTATAGAATGATTTTGCAGCTCTGGAATTCCTGCACACAGGAGTGCAAGTTGGTGTGATAGGTTGTATCTTTGCATACAGGTTTATAGTGGTTTTATTTAGAGGTCAAACGATGACAAGTTAAATTAAAACATCTTGCTAGTAATTAAGTAATTTGCAAAATCAAATTAGTGCTCATGAGAACTCAAAACCATCATGGGTTGATTATGAATTCAGAAGGTCCTTCAAGAGAGCATTCTGGTTTATCAATGTATGCATTGTCTTTTTAAATATAAAAGAAGTAAATACTATTGAGGACTTTGCTGAAGTGGCCACATTCATTCCTTGTTGCAGATTAAAAAAAAAAAAAAAAAGGTTAATTTTAGTAGTGCTTTGATTAAATATATTGGTGTAATGAGAGTGTCTTTATAGTGAATAAAGTCTTTATGCTATTAAAAAAGAAGGAAAAACGTTACTTAAGAAACTTAAAAATGATTATGCTGTCTCTTAGATTTCTCTGTAGAATTCCAGAGAGTTACTACTTTAATACTTTACATCCCATGCTAAATAGTAAGTGATGACTCAAACTAAACTCTGGTGTTTCTCCTGGCTACAACTTCATTGCAGAAGTACCATGATTAGAAGACTGTTTCTCCAGTAAAAAGTATTACTTTATTCAACACAATGTGTTTTCCTTAAGATTTTGTGGTTTATCTTTACAAATTCGATTCTATTTCCATGCCCATTTTAATATCTTTGAATTACTGTAAGTTACTTCAGTAGCATCACATAATTTTTCACTTTTAAGCTATAATAGGTATTTAAATTTTCATTCTTCTTTTCCATGAAAAACTATTTAATATTAAAATGTGCCACTTTAATCTCATTAAATAATAATTTTTGACATGATTTATTGTATTTACAATTATTTGTTGTAGTGATTCCATTGAAAACCATAGGATAAAGGTATATTTTATAGTGTGTAGAATCTATCATGGCAAATCTTATGGAACATATTCTTTGATATATATAAGACTATTAAGAATACTAATCTGAATTCCACCTGTGTGTTCACTGCACTATCACCGAGTTGCCACCTAACATCAGCGAGTTGTCTTTCATTTAATCTTCATTGTACTGCTGGAGTAGTTCCTGCAGCAGAAAGTCTTAACACTATTGTAATTAGCAGCAGAGCTCCCTCTGGTTTCGTAATTCCATGATTTTATCCTAAATGCATAACCTTTCCTGATGCTGATAAAATCAATACAAAGCAATGAGAGCTACTGTGTAGGGATGCCCACAAGTGATCAGACTGATTGTAATTAAAGCAGAAAATTACTGCTGTGCTTATGTGGGATGCAAACCTACAGAAACCTTGTTCCTTGGTTTCATAAGCATGTCCAGAAACCTCTGTGCTGGCTGTCATTGCAGAGGGGAATTGTGGCCCAGGGAATAGGTGCCTTCAATGGCATTTTGCCTGCTTCCCCCAACAAAACACTTGGCTCCAAGCTCTGCACTGCCCATGATTGCTCTGTAAAGCAATTAGCTAACTAGCCTTGTTCTTCCAGCTATGCTGACATCAGCAGTGGTGCTGCTGGCCAAGGAGCTTTGGCATGGATCTCTTTGATATAATGTCATCAATTAGAGCATCCGTAGTTTCTTCAGCACAGCCTGAAACATGGGAGAGTGGAGGCTCTTAGGGGAAGGTCAGGCAGGAGGTAAGAAGCATGTCCAGACATTTATATTAGGCAGCATTCAATGACATAAAGGTGAAAAACTACAAGGTTGTTTGAATGTGCACTCAGAAAATGGGGTATGTGTAGAGGAAAAGAAATGCAGGTTGCATAGTGGTGAGTTTATTTTGTGTGAAAAACCTGGGCAGAAGTATTCTGAATCTGATTAAGAGAATGGTTGGATAAAATGTATTTTGCAGCCTTTTTTTGGCAGTTCTTAGTCTTCAGACATTATTTCAACAACCTCTTCACAGCAGAAAATGTGTCAATTAATAAAAGAAGCTACACAGTGCTACTGCATGCTTAGGTGTGAAGATGCCAGGAAGGCACCAGCTTCTTTTTTTTCTCTGGTTGACTAAGTTACTTGCTAGATACAAAGGGTTTAATTAAACTAATGTTAAGTTACAAAAAAAAAACTTACATTCTTCAATTTTGTCTAATATCTTGTGAATCTAAGAGGGTCAGTGAATTCCTTCCTTCATGCTGCTGAATCTAAGGCCAGTGATCTGATGCAGAACAGGCCTGCTGACTTTTTATACAAAAAGCAAGTAGAATATTAGATAAATACCCTGTTGGAAGAACTTTCAGCTTTGGGGTTATTTTATGATGCTGAAATAGGGCTCATGACAGATCCTGAAGCACCTATTCCTTCAGATGTGCTGTCAGATTTTAGTAGGATTCCCACTGAAAATATGGGTGCTGCTGCTCTGCTTTGGTTCTGCCTCAGCAGTGAGCCACTGGTTTCTGTGGAAAAAAGACAGAAATTAGGGGAAGTTTGCAAACTGTTGCCTCAGATTGACTTCACTTCAAAGGAAAGTTGGAAAATGAAATTTGAAACATCCTATATTTGCAAAGGATGTCCCATTGTGGATTGCTGTGGAACACTTTTTATTTCTCCTAATGCCGTACCTGGTTACTGATTTTCTGCTTTAGTATCTGTAGGATCAATGGCCACTCAGGTTATAATGAGTCATCTCTGCTTTCCCAGCTCTTTCAAATTCTGTTTCTGAAGGCTAGAGTAAATTCACTCACTTTTTGTCTTCAGCCTGAGTTTTTTCTGCAAAATCACTGTGAAAGGGTCACTGTTGTTTGACATTTTAAGTATATTTGTTGCAAATAATCTATCTTCACAGCTTCCTTGTGTTACTGGTTATTCTACATGACACAAAGATTAAAACTTATTTTATTCTTCTTAAAATCTTATTTATTCAGTGTCCTTCTCTGCAAGCTGTGTTCTCTTTTCTGGAATTTCTCTTCTCTTTACTGCATAGATATTGAATAGAAATGGGCATTTATATTTCTTGCTTTATCTTATTGTTTTGTTAACTCCTGCCATGCACAGGTTCTGTTAACAGCTCTGGAGCTGTTTCCCTGTTGATCTTCACATCACTTAAGTATTTTGAAATCCTTTATTGTTTTTCTTTGCAGTCTTATCACTTTGTCGATTCTGGCAGCCTTATACAGTGCTGTTGTTGGGTTTGGGGTTTTTTTGCATCCTTTCAGTTCCTGTTCATAATTCTCTTAATCCTCTTTGGATTTCTTGTTCTTATATATGTCATATACCCTCTATTTTTCCTCAAGAACTCTTTTGACATTCTTAGTCATCCCCATCAGTCTCATCCTTCTTTTATGCTTAGAATAGCTGATCTTTTTCATGTTCTTGCAATCTCTTGCTCTTCCCTCCTTGCCCCAACTCCTGGTTTGTCCATTATTTAGCACTGGATATGGCTGGATTGAAAGAAATACCAGATCTCATGGAAGTCAATGATATTGAGTGTCTGCCTATTTCGGGGAAGCATTGATGTTTGGCTCCAGTGGTTCTGAGTCAGCCTTTGCCCCCAGGCCACTGCTGCATTGCTGGCTCATTTGCACAGCAGAGAAGGTGGTGCTTGGTGATGCAACAGGCACAGACTGAAAAGATACAGATTCTGCTTGCCAAAAGGTAAATCTCTATGTAAGCAAGATGCTTAGGCAGAGGTAAAAAATAAACTGCTGCACTTTTCAGATTATGTGCTGTATTTCTAGGAAGCCAAACCTCGTCCTTCTGCAGAGTGTGTCAGCTAATGCACTGTGAAATATGGCATCTGCTTTCATAATGGGCACCTCTCCATCAGAGACAAAATCAAATGCATTTTCTGTGCACGTGCTCCAACCCCAAACTTTCATATTTGATATAATTTAATTAGTGTTTCTGATGAAGTTATAACATTGTAATATTTTGTCTGAAAACAAAATTTGATTTGAAGGATGGAGACAAAGAATGTTTCACATGGGTTTACAGGGTAGACTTTTGACAAAAATTCAGCCTAATGAAGCTTTCCTGTCTGTTTTTGTATAGCTCTGTTCCCCCTGTTTTCTATGTAACCGAACAGTTTATTATTCTAAAAAATATGTTCACAACCACCCTTTTTGGAAGTCCCTGTTCCATTTGCTCTCTCCAGAGTTCTGAAGCTCTCCCTCCCAGGCACTGCAGCACCGTGCCTCGCTGCCACAAATGAGGAGCAGTTTAATGCCTCATTTTAATCAGCTACTCCCTAACTGGAGTGAGTGTCCATGTGTGGGTGGATGTGAGCTGTGTGTTCCTCAGTCCCTCCTGCAGAGTGTTCCCAGGTGAGACCCACACTTCAGGAATATGGGTGGGGGGGAAGGCAGCATCAGCCACCTTTTCTTGTGCCAGGTACTGAAAGTAGTATAAGATCTGCAGTCTTTTTTTTTTTCTTTTTTTTTTTTTCTTTTTAACTTGTTGTCAAAACTGCCTGAAATATTTTTGAGCTCTTTTTTCTCCTTTCCACTCTGAAAGACTTTCAGCTACAATTTGTTCTTCAATTAGAGCTGCTCTGTGGAGACATGGCAAGGATGGAAAGAGGTACTTTGTGGATGTCTTCACATTCTGGCAATCCAGGATTATGTCTGAGGGCTGGTCTAATATTTGACATGCTTTAATTTAACTTGCAGTATATGCCTGACTGCAAGATGCTAAGAAACTGTATTGTTAGCCAGGGATCTCCTTGGCAAAGGTCACAATCATTTGAATTTCCATTGAGAACACAGTGTACTGAGGGCTAAAGCAGTTCTGAGGTTCCTCTGAGAAACATTTCAAAAATAGTGATGCTTGAGACGAAGTCTTTCCTAGAATTTTTAAAAGAAATGTGTTTTTCTCTTTCACCTTTATTTATACCTTGAATTCTTAAATAGATTTGTGCTGGGATTTATGAAAGACTGTGTAAGATACAAAGTACAACTGTAACCTGCCCACATCGTGTGACTCTAGAATGGGATTTCGTATGCTTAGGGCACGCACATGTGGGTTATATTCCTAAGTACTGCATTAGCTATATTAGCTCTCAGTGGGCTAAAAATGCTAAAAATTATTTCACTGTCATCAAGTGTTATTTAACCCACTGTATTGTACACAAAGTAGGTCAAAATGTGCTGCAGCTTTGCAGAGCCCTTAAACCTAAATCAACTTATCTAAATTGAACCTTAAAGGGAAATTCACCATTTGGTTTGTTTACAATTTTCTAAATTCAGTATGAGACAAGAGGAAGCAGTCTGTATCTTTAAAGAATTAAAATATGCTGATAAATAAGCTCAATCACTTGCCTCTGTAGAGAACAAAACAAACCTCCCTCATCTACTAAATCAGCTAAAAGCTGAAAATAAATTTTGAGATTTTACTCTATGTTGGTGGGTTTTTTTCCCTTTTTTTTTTCTAGCCTAAACTGTGTATTTATATGGAACAGCAAACACAGATTATGCCTTAGTAATTTTTATGGATTCGGCATCTGTCCCTTTGCTTTTATTCACATATTTTCATAGTCATAATCTCTAGTTTCTTATTTGATGATGCAAACCTTTCAGATGCAGAAATGGATCAAAATCTTACTGAATAATCAGGAATAATCTCTTTATTAGACAGGAAATAAAGACCCCAGGGAAAAAAAAAAAAAACAACAAAAAAAGCAACATGCATATTAGATGACTAAAGATATTAGTGTCCAATGTTTGCCTAGCTAGGTTCCTGCACAGAGAAATACTTGGAGAATTCTCTACCATAACAAACTGGAAAAGCCCCAAGACATAATCCACCTGATCCTAAGTTTTATTTTGCATGTGTAAGAGAGCTGTGTTGTGTTTGAAATTGCAGGGTGTGTTGACAGGTCTGTCAGCTGTCTCAAGCCGATATCCATGGTGGGATACACCCCCTTCCCTGGGAAGTGGCACCCTGCTTTGAGACACCAGTTCCACAGTCATTGAGAGGAGCTGTACACATAAGTTCAAAGCTGTAAGTCAACTGCATCAACAAGCCAACTGTGTGAGGCAGGTGATTATAAATTATTGAGATTTGGCTGCACTCTCTGATTTTCAATTAGCTTCAAGGGCATGCAGAAGAAAGCAAAAGTGTGACAGAATTTGTTGGTTGTTTTAGAAATATTAATACGATGCAAACCTGGAATATTTCCATGGAATTAAACACATCACAGCACATCCTCTTTTGATGTGCTTGGGCAGTGATGTCTCTGATGACAGAAAAATCCCCGAACTCTCTAAGTGACAAAGTGTATTGCACAAGCCCCTTTTGGTAATTGCACCTGCTAGCTGAAACACATAGAGTCCGTAGTGTGCTGAAGGAATTTTGTTATTTGCATCTCCTCTATTACTGATTGAAAGCTCCTCTGTTGCCTAACGTGATCCCTCAGAGCTTTTCTATAGGGATTTGTTTCCCTAGTCTATTAAGCTGGTCTTTGTGTTGTCAAGAGCTACACAGTAAAGTCTTATGATATGAAAGGATATTTACTTTGCTTCCTTATTTATGCTTTTGTCCTTTCAAGCACTTTGAACTCCAGTGAAAGCACCGTTGTCAGAGGTTTGACCTAACATGGTTCTGTGTTTTGTTGAATGTCACCATAAAGCCAGGAAGAGAACTTCTTGGTAGAGTAGAAATCTGGACATCCTACAGCATTTGGAAAGACAGGAAAAGGAATCTTTGAATAATACATAATTCATACATGTGTTTAGATACTCATAGAAACAAAGACTGATCATTTATTCAAGGTATTAATGTAAAAGCCAAAGATGGGACCTTTTACGTGACAGTCTCTGTTCTACCTGGTGAGGCACTTGAAAAATTATTGTCATATCATTTAATATTGAGGTTATACATCACTTCCTAAATTATTTAACTGTAATCTTTTACTCCTGTGAGTAATACAGCTCATTGGATCTATTTGTAAGTCTGACAGATTTTAAAGAAAAATTACCTTAAACGCTTGCTTTAGATCTGAAATCCAGACTTGTATTCCTCTTCAGTGGCACTGTATATTTGCTTCCCCTATTCTCCAATGCACTTGCTGTGTCTCCCCCTCGTTCTATAGGCCTGTGATCTTCTAATTATCTGTGGTTCCTGCTTCAGTGTGGGGTGAGACACATGACTGCCTTTTCCCCAGTAGGTACCAGTTAGCACAGAGAGAAAGCTTTCTTCTTACAGTTGTTGTTAATTCCTACTTTAAAACCAGTTTGTGCCTATTTCTAGACCTACTCATTGTGAAACAGGTATGGGCAAATCCTATGTGGTTTTGCTGCAGTAGAAAATTGCCTTTCAACAAAATAAGTTTGAAATACATATTTTGTCGTATCCATTGCTGAATACATAAATTAACTAATGGTTTGAAAAGGTAAATATGAATATTTACCTTTCATTTCTGGCTGTAAGTGCTGGCTGTCTCGCACACCGGCGTAGTGCGTATTCCTGCAAAAGGCAGAATGGATCATGTGAAACTGTGTCATGACACAGCCCCAGAATGAAGTAGGACATTTCTTGACCTTGGTGTGCTCAACCGTGCAGCTGTAGTCTTCTTATGACAAGGAATGTCTCTCAAAGCAATCTTTAAAATCTGTTTGGGAAAGGTTCTACAGAGAAATTTGCTAAATTCAGGTTTCCTCTATCCGCCAAGAGAGAAACATTTTTTGAAGACCAGGTAACGTGTGACGTTTAGTAACTGAAGAATTTGGTTAGTAACCTGAGAATTTGATTTCACTCTGTGTTCTGCTAAATGTTAAAACGTGAATTTTTACATATTCCCTAATAGCCGTGTCAGTTTGTTAATATTTCATACAGAGCTAATAAATTTTACTTATTCTGGCAAAAAGGCTTCCAGATAGCACAGCAGATAGAGTTGGTTTAAAAGTGCAAAGCAAGTTTACATTTGAAAGGGCTCCTCTGGGCTTTGTAGGAGAAATCAAAGGGTTTCTGGAGGAAGTGCAGGGACTGTGCCCTAAAGCCCGTGTTCTTTTGGGCCGGGCTCGGCTCGGCAGCGGCGCTCGGGCAGCGCCTGGGGCAGCTCCCATGGAGCGGTGGGAGAAGCTCCGGGGCTGGAATTCCCACTGGAGGCGCTCGGACCGGCCGCCCCCGCTGCCGGAGCCTCCCCCGGCCCCGCCGAGCTGCGGCTGCCCGGCTGCTGTCTCCTGCAGGCGCCGGGGGAGAGCCCCCACACGAATGTGTTTGCTTGTCTAAAGTCTGTGCAGTTTTTAGTAGTCTTCCAGCCTCCGGTGCGGGGTTTTGAAACTCCGTCACAAGCCACCAGCAGAACATTCTGAAAAAACCTGGAGTGTGGCTTGTATTTATAAAAGTTATTTGTTTGCATGAGGCACATGTGCTGATACTGTGAGTCATCCATCCATTTTGCTGTGACATTTTCAAGCACAATTATGTGTAGTGGAATTTTTTTGGTAGCTGGCTATGTTGCCCATCTGTGAAATCATCATTCTACCGAGCCCTAAAAATAGAGATGAAACTCTTGAGAGAAAATCTTGAATCTACTTAAATGACAGTTTGAAATGTGTTCCTGCAGTCAACAGTTTAAATATTTTCTATCCTAAATATGGATACTCCAAATTTAAGGAGATGTGGTCCTGCTGTCACCACGTCAATTCACCTTGCTAGCACAGTAATAGAGCTGGAAATAATTTCTGTCTGGAAACCGGGTCTGGTGCCCACCAAAGCCAAATCACTTGGGCCCCAAAGGAGCAGGAGTGGCGTAGGCATGTGAGAGCTCTGGAAGGTGGATAACACATGGAGTGGAAAGTATTTATTAATAACAGGGGATCCCTGGAGAAGAATGTGAAGAAAATCCATGACTGTAGAACAGAGGGGAACAAGGATAAGATGATTTCTTGATTTTTGACTACTGGGAAATGAAGCTTTGAGATAAAGAACAACAGATTATCCAGCAACTTTTAATTAGCTGTATTTTCAGTCAAAGCTAGTTAGTGAAAAGATATGGTAAACACTGAAAATAGTGGAGAGCTGCAGCTAGAAGAGGGAACTGCTGGAAGAATATAAACTGTGTCGCTGAGTAATAGCATCCTAATTGAAGCCACACAAAGCCAAAGAATCTAATTAGTCAGGAAAACACATTTCATTACATTCTTAGTAATTTGTTTTGAAAAAGTCCAACTGGATTTTAAATTTGACAGATTTTCATTGTGTTCAGAGCAGATTACACTGTTTATACTTCCATATAGAGATAATGAAAAATATAGTTGCAGATATAAAAAAGAAAGTATTTAATTCAAGATCATGCTTGCAATTGTTCCTTGCTATCTGGGTACCATTCTATAAAGTTCTTCAGAGAGGATGGAAAAAAGAAATTGGACTTTTGTTGAGTTGGTAAGCAATACTGGAGAGCATCACCCATTTCTTTAATCCACAGCAATCTAAGACACACTTGAGGCTTCAGCTCAGGCGAACAAATGAAAAGAGCATTGTCCGTGCGTCCTGCTGCCTTCCCTCCATCTTTCCCTTCTTCTCCCTCACTCTCCCTGTCTTTGTAAAAAGTTCCCACAATGAGATTTTTTTCACAAAATATGCAGCTCAATCTCCAGCTAGACTGAAGTAGTGTTACTCACTTCATTTATATTCAGCTTTCAAAAATTTATATTTTTGGTGAGCTTATATGCAAATGGAAAGACCTCAGTGTGGTAAATTTCTTGTATCTGGAATTTTTATTTCAAGTACTAAATAGGATAGAAGAAAATCAAAATTATGCTTAGTATCAGGGTACTTTGCTCATGCAAATTAGTGAAAAACCCAATGATGCAAAAACATAAAAGACTTTGCTTGCAGAGGACATATAAAAATTCAGTGTTATATCCCCTTGAAAGTTCTTTTACCTATTAAATCTCAAGTGTGGGTAAGGTCAGTAACACGGACAGTTAAGCCTCCCTCTCATCATTTTTATCCTATAGTGGATTAATGTATTTTAAAATCCATTTATGTACATTTTTATCTACTTTTGAGATCCAAGTTAATGGGTTTTCAGAAGTCTGTACTTTTTATACTTGTCTATATAAACTACATCCACAATAACAATGTGCTATTTTAAGTTCTTTAAAGAGTCACCCTTACTCATAGTGACATCAGAAAGGTGATATTCACTGATCTGACATAAACAATATATGGACATATTTAAATTTCATCATGTTTTTTTTAGATAAAAATTCGAAGTAGATCTTGAAACTGTAGGTCTATTGTACTTCAGATGAGAAGAATGAAAATATAAGTCTTTAAACAAGAAGAGAGCATGCACCTGAAAATATGTACAAAATTAAAAGGAAATACGTAACATGGATAAAATTAATCCTGCGAATCCTTGTTTGCAACATAGCCATGTTTCCTTAAAATATTCCTCCCATTAATAAGGATAGTAATAGTTTAGTATATATTAGCATAGTAATAACTTCAGCTGGACTATTAGAATTAATAATGGATTAACCTGCATGAGTGAGAATCCCTCCCTTGCTAAGGATAAGGCTACTTTAGTAACTTCCCATTTTTTATAAAATTACGTATTTGTTACGTAAGTTCCTCCCACATGCATTGCAACTGGATTTGTTTTTGCTTCCTGCAATGATCTGCTGCACAGTATTGCTATGCTCCACTCCACAAGTTCATAGGGGCTGAAGTTTTGGTTAAGCAGATTTATCCTTCTGCACAACACCCTGAAATTCTTAATGGGCTCTGCCCCTATGATGTCCTTCAGAGGCAATTTCTTCATCCGCCTCTTTCCCTTGCACAGAATAAATCCCTGAGAAGCAGTAAATGTTATCAAGAGGGGAATGATGGTAATTTAGCTGGAAATCTGCAACAAATGTATTATAATATTGAATGTCTCTAGTCCCTGCTCTACCAATCTATGACATATAAATGAGGTACTCTGAGTATGGTGTGGCACAGAGACATGGCAGATGGGAACATCCATATTTCTTTCTTCTCTGGACAATGGTTATTTCCATTCAAAGCATCATCACTTGTTATAGTAGCTGGGACATATTCTAGAACATCCACAGAATGCTGGCCATTTCCTTCAGGAGTGGGTAACCAGTATTGAAGTGACAGAAAAGTGAAGCAATCCTAAGGAAACAACTGGATGCCTGTTTATAGAAGGAAAACTGCTGTTCAGAGAAGAATTGATGTCTTCAGTAATTAGCACATTTGTAACTAAAGACCATTAGTGTTCCTTAATACTTCCTCAAAAGTTTCTAAACAGATTTTCATTTCCTTTTTAGCTCTAATTTTGATTTGAAAATAAAGTAGGTAATTTGATCGAGCAATAAAGGGACAGTTGGCTTTTGAAATCTGCACAACTATATGCTTACAAGTTTGGAGCAACTGTGAATTTTTTTCTCTCTGTTTCATGGTTTTATTGGCTTTGAGGAGTATTTGGTAGCTTCCAGTATGTATTGCTGTGGTCATTATAAGGACTAGGGGTTAGAAAATAGACTTCGGTGAGGCCAAAATCAGGAAATTTATGAAAATATTTGCAAGGGAAGCAGCTGTTTTTTGGGGGATGTTTTTGTTTGTGTTAGATCCAGGCCTTATCAGATATGAATTTCTCAGTAGCGCCTCAGTGCTAAAATTAATAAGCCTAATTAAAAAAAAAAATAAAAAATTTGGATGCTGGAGTCCAGCTTTGCCAAGATACTTCTTAGGTTCTTGGGTTAGGCACTAACTCCTCCTAAGCACATGAGGTGCCTTCTTCAGTGCCTGCAGTGGTTGTTAGGCAACTAATCTTGATTTAGATACTTTTGAAAATCTACCAAGCATTTTTGACACCTAAATATCTGACTGTTGAGAGTTGAAGTCCTAGTTAATTTCTAGACACGTAAGGCAAGTACCTAAGTATGTTGAATACTTAAATTGGAAATACCTGCACTGTAATGACACCCATGAAGAAGTTGTGGTGCCAAATCAACTAAACCTGCAACAGTTGAGCCAGTCAGGTCAGAAACTTAGAAAAGAGGAAGCTCTCAACCCAAGGTCAAGATGTATTTGTAGAATGCTGCTCTCTAAGTCAGCCTTGCTGCAATTTTTTTTTTAGTTTTTATTTTTTTTTTTTTTAATTAACAAAGGTAAAGCTGAAGAGAATAGGCTCTACCTAACAAAGAGCTTCTTATAAAGGTGCTGGCTGGGCATTCTTCACTGGATCCCTGGAGACTATCAGCAGTATTAAGGTCTTATTGCTCTACTTCTAATTACTGTCTGTAGATGTTATTTATTATTAATTAGATGGAGGTAGTTGTGGATGAAGAATGGGTGAAAGAGTGGGTAGGCACATGAATAGGAAAGTGGCAGAGGAAAGATGTAGTAGAAATAGTTTAATGGAAAAGTTTTCTTAACAAAATACCACTTTTTGTCAAAGATAAGGGTTCACACCCATTGAGTTTGACTGTGGCTTGTTCAAAGGAAATAATGAAATAGTCTTAAAAAATATGGGGAAACGTTCAATGAAGAGAAAACAAACTGTAATTTTTAAGCATCAATTTTGTTTCAGATTGGGATTTATGTCTATAATTCTTACCGGACTTCATTAATCACTTTTTGTAGTGATTGAAACACAGCCTTTCCGGAAGGGAAGGTGGCTGTCCCGAGTTGTCTCCTTTGTGGTAACAGCTCACGGTCCCTCCAGCCACGTGTATCAGTACACGGCACTTCTGGGGTAGCTTCACCACCAACGAGACACAAAACCTAAATGAATGTTTGAGGGTTCTGCAGTAGAAGATACGCCAAAAAATTTTTTTTTTTCAAAGTAAGTTTATTTATTTGGATAAACTTCGAAGATCTCAGTGTTAGCTTGAAGTCAGAATGACGGCATTTCAACAGGTCAGGGGAGAGCTCCGGGTTGGGCTAACTCGGGAGCTTTCCTGGAGGTGAGGACAGAGGGTGCGGACCGGGACGGAGCGGCCGGAGAGCCTTGAGCCGCTAGGAGCGGGGACACGGTGCCCGGAGCGCGAGGAGAGGGAGGCTCTAAAGCCGCTGACGCCGAGGTCGGTGCCCCGAGCGTTGCCGCTGTCCCTGCCCTGGGCAGGGGTCTGGGGACGGACAGAGGCTCGGGCAGGAGCAGGGGCGGCGGTGATGGGGTTAGGGCGGCGGGCGCGGGTCTGTTTGCGGTGCCGGAGCTCCGGGCGATGGGAGCGGCCCCGCGCCCCCGCCCGGCCGCAGCAGCAGGTGGCAGCGCCGGCGGTGGCAGCAGCGAGGGAGTTAAAGCCCGCGGCGGCGGGAGGAGGGGGACTGCGAGCGAGCGGGCGGCGGCAGCGGCGGCGGGAGGAGGGGGCCGAGGCGGAGCAGGCGGCGGCGGGAGGAGGGGGACCGGGGAGCAGGCAGCAGCGGCAGGAGGGGACCGAGGAACCGGCGGCGGCAGTAGCAGCCGGGTTGCTAGGGATGGAGAGATCCCGTGTCACCCGGATGTGAGTGTCATGTTGGCCCAAACTCTGAGGGATTTGGCAGCGGCGAAGCAGCAGCGGCAGGAGGAGGAGGAGCAGCGGCAGCCCCTCGCACGTCTCTAGTCACTACCATGGGGGTCGGGTAGCGGGTAGCGCAGGGGCAGCGCGCACCTGGCTCGGGGTGGGGTTGGGGGGCGTCTCTGCCCTTTTTTGTTTTTTCATTTTCCTCTCACACGCTGGAGAAAGTGAGAAAAATGCACCAGCAGCAGCAGCCCGAGCAGCACCCTGAAGGTAAGAGCCGGGGCGCCCACCAAGGGCAGCGGCGTGCTTGGGGTTGAGGGGAGGGAGGGGGCGGGGGAGGATTTATGAGGGATTTGGGAGTCGGGGATTGGGGGGATTAGGGAACGGGTTGAGGATGGGCTCGGTTTGGGGTGGGAAAGGAATGAGCGGCTGTGTTCGAGGAGGGACCGGGAAGGGCAAGGGATGAGGCGAAGGCGGGACAAGGTGCTGCCCTCGGCGTGTGACCAACATGCGAGCGGATTTATGCGCGTCTGTCCCTTGTCCTGGGGCCATTAATAGCAGCTGCGGGAGGACGCGGCTGGGGCTGCGTTTGCCTCATCCATGAGTAACCGGGGCTGAAGCTGCCCGGAGCTGCGGCTCCCGGGGGCTGCCCCGCGCCGGGCGGGGGGCCGAGGGCAGGGCGGCGGGCGCGATCGCTCGGCCCCTGCCCGGCGGGGCGCACGGGGGCGAGACGCGGGGCTCCGCCGACGGGCTCCGGCGCTGCCACGGCCCCCGCTGTTGTTTATAAATGATTCCTCCCCCCTCAATCAGCAGCAAGTTAGTGTTGCCCCCGAGGAGCGCAGTCACCCGGGTTTTGTTTCCCTTTCAAGCATCCATTTAAAAAGACGATGGCTATATAGATAGATGGGTAGGTGGGTGGTTTATTTGCGCCGAGCCACGTTTCATGGCATCCCGAAGGGCAGGCGGAAGGCGGGGGAGATGGCTGTGCCATTGCTTTTATATCTGGGGGAGAAAAAAAAAAAAAAAAAAAAAAGAGGGGGCGGGAGGGGAAGCAGAGATGCTTTGGGAAAATGTTGGAGGTAGATGTGCCACCTTTGTCCCCGCGGCGGCTCTGCCCCCCGTGTCACCCAGCTGTTGATGCGCCGCCGCTGGCCAGCGCTCGCCGCGCCGGTGCCGCTCCCCGCGGCAGCTCCGTGGGGGCCCCGCCGTGACCCCCCCACTCCCCGCCGCCATCCCGGGGAGCCATCTTAGGGCTCCCGCGCCCCCGGAGCGGGGGCCGGCCCCGGCCTCGTCCGCATCCACGCGCGTTCGCGGCGCTCCCGTGGTCTGTGCCCCCCGTCTGGAGCAGGAGGGCTGTGCTTTCCCTGCCTCTCCGCTGCTTGACGGGGAGCGATTTTTCCTCCCCTGCCCGGGTAGATCCGTTTCACAGTCATCTTTCTTGCCAGCCCGAATTCCCTGCATGTATATTGTGCCGTTCCTCCATTTTTTTCCCCACCCAGGCATCAAGTTTTGAATCGCACTCAGGAGCCTCTCCTTCCTACAGGTGCATGTAGGAGTAGACTGTTGCGCTAGTCAAAGAGCTCGCGAGGAAGGATCCTTGCGAGGAGGTGGTGTTTTGCCTCTTTGCTGTCATCTGCATAAAGAGCACTCGATTATTATTTGGAAGGTGCAGTTTATTTCTTAAATTCTCGTGAAGAAGCAAAACCAAACACCGTGCTTTTACAGAACCAAAGCTTATCCCTTTACAATGGGTCCGTGGTTGTGGTTCCTAGTGCAAAAGATAGCAGAGCTTTATGAACGTGTTTATCGCAGACAGTATTGGATCTTCGCTTGTGGGAGGCATCCACGCATTTTTCTTTGAGAATGCAAAGCAGGGCAAGATTTAACTTGCTTACAGGACTTCCCCCTCTACCTTGCTGCTTATCCTTAATTGAACAATGTGTAAGAATTTTAAGCAACTATTCTTTTGACCAAAATAAATTGGGAGAGTAGTAAATGCTAAGGTGCTATGGCAAACTTGATCTTGGGGGTTAGGTATGTTTTACTGAATAACAGGAGGACAGGAGGGCTTTTATCCAGTTAGAAAAAGACATTGTACATGCAAGAATCAAAATGAGAAGCGTTTGTGTCTCAATATCAATCAATCTTGAAGTTGTAAAAGTGATTCCTGAACATGTTTTCTACTGTTCGATTGCATATAGCACTGCACAAGTGTATGCACATATATCTGTATATTAATGTAAACCTCACACAGCCATGAAGTCTTAAAACAATCTTTTTGGATTAGACCCATTTTTAGTGTAAAACAATTATAACAGAGTATTTTTTTTCTTTTGTCCCACAGAGGTGAACTATGCAAGTAGCACCAGGATTCCTCTCCCTGGTGACGGACCAGCTATTCAGTCAAACAGTTCAGCACCATCCAAGCAAACTGTTCTATCTTGGCAAGCTGCAATCGATGCTGCTAGACAAGCAAAGGCTGCCCAAAACATGAGTACCACCACAGCCCAGCCTGTAGGATCTCTGTCCCAAAGAAAACGCCAGCAATATGCCAAGAGCAAAAAACAGGGTAATACGTCCAATAGTCGGCCACCCCGTGCCCTTTTCTGTTTATCCCTCAACAATCCAATACGAAGAGCCTGCATTAGTCTAGTAGAATGGAAGTATCCTTTGTTGCAGTTTGCTTTTTAAATGATTTTCTTACATTTTTGATTGTATAAAGGGGATTGTTTTACAGGATCTCTTAGAGCATCACAACTTACATGTTACATCACTAATACATGTGGGTAACTGTCATTAAAGTCAATGGGAGTTAATTTGGCTTCAGTTGCTGTTAAAGATAGTCTCTTGTGTCATGTTGACACAGAATATAATTTACTGAAGTAGGTAGCTCAAAGTCAGAGGAGAGCTCATAGCTGTTGCTTTTTTTGGGAGAAGTTGGGGGAACATTTTCAAGCTAAGATTATATTCCAGCAAATCTCTGCATTGCATTTTTTTTCCTTTCCGGATAAGGAAGGATGGGTGGGAATGTATTTAGCCATCCAGTGTTGTGGAGATGGCCAAAGATGTCAAACCTGTATCTTTGAAATTGCAATTTGGGGTATTTGCATTAGGGCAAATGGGTCAGGTGTAGAAATCTTTTTAAAAAGATTGTTTTTCCTGGTACTAAAAGTAGGGAAGGCTTTTACTTAAGCCAAGGAAATGCTCTAAGTACCCACAGGTGTCTGAAATATAATAATCTTCTGAGCTTGTGCAACTTATGTCTACCACCAATCATATTTGGAAGCATGTAGATGGGAGATCAGAGATGCTGCCTTGTGTTCATGATGACCTGTGTGATGGGAAGGATGGCTTTTCCTTTAGTTCAGTGGTTACGATGTGGAAACATGTGCATTTCCCTGGCAGAACAGATAGCATGTTGGTTTGGTGTATTATTTAATCACCAAGAAAAAGTTTGAAATAGAAAATAGTTTTGCTGAGGTACAAGGAGAAAAATGTTAGCCTATTAGCCATGGCAACATCCCTGTAATGGGAAACAGCTGTTCAAGACAGTAGATTACTGAAGTAAAACTCAATTTGTTACTATAAACAGAACAGCCAACCTGGCAATAAGAGCTGTTACTCATTTATAGGGCTGGTGTTTCTCGGTTCTTTGTACAAAATTCAATTGCAAATTAAAGATAGCGAAATGGCTTCTTCTTTCATTTGAACTGGTAGAAGTCCAACTAATTTCAGTAAATTTGCCTCTCCTTGGCTAAGGTCAGGTAAATGAAATTACTATGGATCTGGAGTGGAATAACTCAGCGAGAATTTGTCCCAGCAGCACCACATCATAAAACAAGGTTGTCAGTCCAGTCATGGTATCAATTGCTCACTCCAGTCTGGAAAATGCTGTTCGAACTTTATTTTGTACACAATGTAGCAGCTGTTGATTTTGATCTACTTTGTAGCCATAAATGTGGCCCTCAAGGTGACAAGCTTCTAATAGGCTAGCAAATGAAATTGAACACATCTTATAGGACATATGGGCTTTGTTTGTTTTTCCCAGGGAACTTTTTAAACTGGCAAAAATATGCTTTTGAATATATTTAGTACTCTTACCCCAGTCATTTATAGGACTCTTATGGAAACTTATCCGGAAGTTGTGCATCAAATACAGGAAAGGATGCCAAAAATTGTAGCTGAGATCCAAAGTACTTCTTTTCTAAACTTCCACAGATAAGTTCATCTTGGTACCTCCATGTTCATGGTCATTGAGAATAGTCTTGTGAGAAATAATATTTATAATAAAATAAATATATTTTATCTCACAATACCTTGTGAGAAAGGAAAATCAATAATGAATGGAAGTATGAACTTCATATGCATGAATTTTAAAAAAAGAAAAATTCTTTTCTGGAAGACGGAAGGTATCTCTGGGTTCCCACTGCTACTGTCCAGCTGTAGTAATGAAAGCAGAGCTGCAGTCCATGCTGTTGTCACTGTAGAAGTCTGTAGCCTCTCTTTGTGTGGCTGCCAAGCCAGTCATGATATTCTGTTTTCTGCTCAACTCATCTAAACTTTCATCTGTCCTGGCCAAAGCCAGGATTCAGGAATGCAACTGTCAGAGACATGAAGTGCCTCAGAATTTTCCTGTGTCAGTTGTAAAGCTTTCTAGCTCTCCTATATGAGAATAGTTGTGATTTTCTGGGAAATCTTTCTCATATCCTACTCTGAACTATATTTCCAATGATTTTCCACATTTGTACAAATATGTATAAATGAGACCTACGTATGAGGATGGAGTAGCTCCATGATTATTCCTTGCCCATTATGATGACCTGCATGTTGATTTAAGAGTGGATAATTATATTCATCTTTGGAATTTAATATAAAGTGCTCTGTGACAGCATGAGTAATAGTTTTCACTCTTTTAAAAAGGAAGAGGACGTTGAAGGATCATTGTGATGGAAAATAATATGGTATATATAGTGCTATAACTAAAGGTGATGGAATGTTTGTCAGAGTTATCAGTCAAAAGATTGCCTTAAAGCAAAGACTTGTTTTACCATTGTTGATGCTAAAAGGAGAACTAGACTTAAAAGTTTGTAGATACTTATAAGCCATGAATTCCTTAACAAGGCTTTTCCAGACCATTTGACATATTTATACTACTGTCTATTTTTGCCAATTGTGTGGCCTTAGCTGTTTACATCCCATTCCCAGAAGATGATTCTAATTCAACTAATCATAATTTGGTAAGTACTCTGGAATTTTTATTTTATATTTGTTCACTATGCTTTTAACATGATTAACTGTTAGTATTTGAGACTGCAATAAATATAGGTAATTTCAGCAAAATAAATTGGTATGTAGTGATATAAAATTGTATATGGAATTGCTTCGTGGTTTTGTTTTTTTCTCCCAATATTAAGTGTTTGACCTGGGTTCCAAATGAGGTTTTTTATCAGTAAAATTCTTTGGAGAGAAATGTGCATTAATATTATGCTCTGTGTGTCCGTTTATTTGTGGCATAAAAACTTTAATTTTTGTTTCTATTGCTTATATTTACATATAAATATACTACATATATTTACTAGCTGTTACTGTTTCTGACACTTATTTCAGACTTGAAGGTTTACTGCCTTTCCTAGTGTACTTGTCTACCCTGTTTGCAGTTTTTAATGGTGTTATTTGGCTGTTTATTTTACTGGGTATTTTAATTTTTAACGAGAGGATGGTGAGAAATTTTGCATTGATACATTTTAAAGCAAAAGGAACATCAAGGTGAATTTTCAAAGCTGTTACTGCTGGTGTAAATGATCTTTTAAAAAAAGGATGGTATTGCAGTAAGTGGTGTGTGGAGATGTATTTCTTTGGCTGAGAATAGTATACTAGGGTAGTTCTTGAAAAGATAAAATGGAAAATAATTTTTTTTTAATTCTCTAAAACTTACAAAAGGTATCACTCATGGGCAATATTGAATTACATTGCAATGATTTTGTTGTTTTTATTAAACTCCATCTTGAAATAGTGGAGTTAAGTGGTCTTGCACACTCATAATCTGCATGTGACTCTGAATGGGAAAGGAAGTTCATGAAATAAAGAATTGGACACCAAGAAGTAGGTAATTTTAGATTCATTTACCTGGAAAATTAGGGTTGATATGAGGTCTTCTGTTTTATGAACATGTTTGTATAATTTGTAGTGCATATATATTTATTTTTCTAAAAATGATTATTTTGTGCAGATGACACATTTATTAATTTTTTTAATTGCAATTAAGTAAATGTGGACAAAAATTGCTGATGAAAGGCAGAATAATTCAGGTCAGTGTAAAGAAAGAGTTATGCAGCTTTGTATCCAGCCAACCAACAGAGTTTTTTTTTTCCCCCCTGAGAAATTCAGGGCACAAATCTCCATAGCTGTCAATCCACCCTGAGATCTGCTAATAACTAATTTCAGAAAGCATTACATGAAAAGGGTAAATTAGTTACTTGTGTCAGAGGCTAGTTACTTGTGTCAGAGGCTAATAATTTTGAAAAATGTTTCTAGCATTAGTTTTGTTAGGTTATTGTCTGGTGTTTGTGACCCAATTTCAGTTCTACAGTGTGCTAGAATTTAGAAAGACAATGGACATTTTCATCCCTGATGATTTTTTTTTTTTTATCTAGTGTGGCCAGGCTAATCTAAGGAATAATGATTTGAGTCTTTTTTTTTTTTTTCTCTTAGTAAGGGATTCTTAATCCCTATCTATTTTAAGTAGAAGGGTTCTTGAACCCCTCCAATTATATGCATATGAAATTGACTTGGACATTTAAATGATCTCAAGTTCTCATTTAAATTTGCATCCTGTTTATCCTGAAGTTGTTTCATTCCACTAAGTTTTCTCAAAGACCAGAATTTATACTGGCAGTGTACTTTGAGCTGCTGGGACAGATTAAAACTCAATAAGTGATCACACATCCTGTGTGTTCAATCGAATAAAATAAATAGCTCTGGAATGAGCAGCGTTGGCTTTTCCTATGGCAGAGGTTTTCCATCATGAAATATGTTAACCAGGGGTCTGGGCTCATGTCTCTCCTCTGGTATTTCACTGACAATTTTCCTTGGTTAGTGTGGATTTAAGTGCACTGTGAGGGAATGTAGTAGAAGAGCTGAATTAAAAATCTTAGGTTTGCTTGGAAACCTGCTGGATCCTGTGTTTCCTGCTGCTTGAGGTGCTTGTGTCAATAAGTGTTGGAGAGAGGACTTACAGTGGGACTAGGGATTATTCTGCTCAGAATGTTCAGACCTTTCATCTGGTTTTTGAACAGACCAAATCTTAATCATCGTTGAACCCTATAGATTTGGCAGGGTTTTGGCTCCCTGCATGCAGACATGGATGCCTGACCTGAGCCCTGCACTCTGGTCTTGCTGGGAGACTGCCCCACTCTGGCTTTAGTTCACGTTCAGTTTCATAAATTTTGGTTTGCATATGGATATTCTATCTAGCTTGATTCAGTGTTGCCACATTGAATTGAATAGAGGAATTGCTTTCCATCAGCTAGCTGAACTGGCTCATTTTTTTTTAAAATTTGTAAACAGAAAAATGAAGTGTTTATACACGTGGGGTTTTTCTGTGAATACAAAATAGACATAATTTGTAATTGGCCTCAGAAAGAGGAAGCAATGGTCTGAGCACAAACCAGGGGAACACGGGTAAATGGGAATTAGAAAAGTAAACTTTTCCATTTTTGGTTGGGCTCATAAGAAGGTACATATGAGAATCTGGGCAGTCTAAGTGTTCATCCTTTATGACTTGGAAAGTTTGCAGTGGCAACTTCAACACAAGGAGGTTGTGCATAGACTGCGGTAGAGTGATGAACTTAAGCCTGAATTCTACTTCTTTAATAATTAGTCCCTAATCATTGCATGTACTGACATAAGTGGGCCCTGTTCTCCTCCAAGTAGATGGGGAAACTATTATTGAACTGAGAAGCTGTCTGTTAGAGCAGAGCAGGGGCAATGTACCTCGGGATGAAATCCTGCTTTGTATTTTAAGGTGGTTTCCCTCATCTGCCTTCAGAAATTTTGGGTGATCTGAACTTTCCATGCTTAATTGAGCTCTTCTGTTTCGGAAGAATTTCTTGTCTGAGCTTGAGAAGAAACAGTTTCTAGCAGAAAGGGTTTCCTGTATATAAATCTTGTATCTGTTTCTGTCTTTTCCTTTCTTTTCCTCGTCTTTGGTATGTTATTTCCCTCCATGTCTTTTGTCTTTAACTTCCCACTCATTTCTTTCTTGGTATCTTTTGCCTCTACCCTCTGGCTTCCCTCTGTGTTTTCTCTTCTGTTTGTCCTCTTGTGCAGTGTGCTTTTCTCTATTTCCTTCTCCCACCTCAAGGTACCACCCTGCTGTCCCATATTCTGTTCTGTGCTTTGCCTCCTGCTGCCTTTCCTATTGCCCTGACTTGCACCGGGCTTCTTATCGTGCACAGGCAGACCAACACAATACAAGTCTGGATTTTGGCCATGGTCAAGACATTGTTGGTTATTCTTTTTCTTTCCTGCTTTTTAATAAGTAAATATGAACAATAAGAAAGTATCCATCCAGAGCTGCTGAAAAGGACACCCCTGAAGTTTGAGCTGAACCTTTGGTTGCACGGCATCTCTTGTGACTAGACCCCCAAGGTTTGTGTGGTGACAGTGTTCTACTTGAGATGGACAGCAGAGCCAGGGGGTGGGACACCCAGCTGTATAAATTACAGCAAATTGGCAAGGCCCCAAGAGTAGAATTTGCCTCTAGTGCACAAATGGCCCTAATGTTAATTGAAGTCTTTGTGCCCCTGATAACAGGATTCTCAGTGTAGCACTGTCTGTGGGGAAGCCTCTGAGCGAGGCTCTGTGCTAGAGGCACTCCAGGCTGTGCTTGCAGGGCAGGTGCTGATGGTCCTGGATGCCTCTTTATCCCAGGCTGGGACTGGGAGAGCCGTAGTGGGGGACACTGCTACAGAAAGGTAATGTTTGTGTCCTACTTTCAGGCCAAGATTTCCTCTGTAAGTAGCTTTACGTGGCTCTTTGAGTCCCTTCAGCAGGAGGAAAGCCAGTGTTGTGCCTTCAATCTAGGGCACAGCAGGAGAGTACTCTGAGAAGAACCGGTTGAACTCTTGACTTAGAGGTGTCAGGCTTCCTGTCCTTATCTCATTAGCAACTCGATGACTCATTCAGTTCTGAGGCCACATGACTAATTAATCCATCCATTGAAAAGGTTGTTGGTTTTTACCTTGCACCCAGTTGTCCTCTATGTGGAGATTATCTGAAAAGATTGTAGGAGTCTATAAATTTAAATCTCATTTAGTAAATAATTCTAAAGGTTGTTTAATTGCTAGGTGTTCAGTGCTGTATATTAGAAAGGTTCCTGTGTTTATCTACTGTCTTTTCGGTGTTTACTTTTTCTGCTCAAGAGTCTTTAAGGCCTGGCTCTCTTTCCACTCACTTAGAAAATCTTCCAATCTAAATAACTTTTTGATACTGTGTTACTGATATTTTTCTATCTTTGGAGTCTTAGCTAATGCTCTCTGCTAATGCCTGTGCTAGCTGGCATAAAAGTCACCCAAGTAAACTTTTCAGGAAAGATGCAAGATAATTTGAACTCTACTGAAAATACTTCACTTTGCTTGGGAGAACATTGTGGGGACCATATAATGACTTGTGTATACATAGCCAAGCTACCCATACTAAAGATACCAGATGAATTTCTTGTAAGAGGAAAATCCACTAAGTTTAATCTGGAAAAGATTCAAAAATATAGGATCTAATTGTAAGTGATATACCACAGGAATTTTACATTGTGCATTGATTCAAGTCAGTGAAATGTGTTGACATGACTGTGTAAGAATGGGAGGGGAGAAAGTGAGACTGTGAGCAAGTCATTAGCTCAGATTTGGAAAAAAATCCCCTCACTGAAATGAGGAGACTTGGGTCAGTTTTTCTGTCTATATGCAAATGTTCTGAGGGATAGTTTTGATAATTTTTTTTGTTGCTTTTCAGGGACATTGACAACCTGACATGTATTTTCTTGTTCAAAAACCCATGAAATAACTATTTAACTATAAGAACATCATGCCTTATCTTTCTGAAAATTTATAATAAAATTATTTGATGGTTATTAGGTGAGATAGAATGCATCAGTACATAATCTTTAACAGATGACATTTCTGCAAGGAGATTATTAAAAAATACTGTAATTTAGTACTCATTCCTACCTTCCTATTTAAATTTTTTAATATTACTGTTGGCCCAAAACTTCAGTAATGCACATTAGCTAATTATTACGGATTACTTTGATTTTTCAATGCAGATTTTGAATTTAGAAAAGTTTTTCCTTTTTCCTTTGTGTTTTAATGCATACCTCTGCAAAACAGATGAAAATTCTGAGTTAGTGTTTTAGTCTCACTTTATCCTGCAGTAAGTTCCTGGGCCTATACTGTCTGTGCTGCCCCAGTTACATGACATAGCTCTTGATTTTTTCTGGTGAACATGACTGTATGTGTCAAGTCCCTCTCTATTTGTGAATGAAACAGAAACTTTATTTCACTCTGTGGTTTAGGAAGAGGGGCGTTCCCAAAGGAAGGTTGACAAGGATGATGGGCAATTTCCAAGTGGTAGAGAAAGGTTGTTTGGGTTTGTAGAGGTTTGGGAATCACACAGTCAAGTCCTTGCTCCTCTTTAATTTGTTTTGTGTGTCCCAGTACAACTTAACCCATGCTGAAGGAGCTGGATCCTAAAATGTCTATTTGGAGTATAAGGGGATGTGAAGATCTGCAGTTTGGTGTTAGAGATTTCAGTCAATGACACTACAAAACTTTTTGTTTTGTTTTTTAAATGCAAGAGAGAGCTTCTCAGTTGTCCACACCAGAAGGCCTTACAAAAAGACGTACTTAATCATTCCCATTTGAAATATTTTTTTCATGTTCAAAGTTGCAAGCTTGTTCCTGTGGGGAATTCCTACTAAGGGCTTGTCTCTCCTTAAAGAGATTTTCTGGTAGTGCACTACTGGCAAACTGCCTGGGGAGAGAGAGCATACACCAGAAAGAGTTCTTTTTCTATTATAGCCTAAAGTCAGTCTCCCAAACAGAATAGTGCTGCACTGCTAGAGAAGACTGGGGTTTTTTTTTTTTGTTTCTTTATGCTGTGGAGAACAGTTGATTCTCCACTCTCCTTTTCCCTCACTGCCTGCTTGATGAAGAAGATATGCCTGGGAAATATTTAAGTATAGACTGTATAAGTAAAAGTGTAATAAAAGTAAATCTGTTCATCTATAAACATAGAACAATCATATTAGTTACTGTATCAGTTGAGTGGTCAGTGGGGAAAGTAGTTAGATTTGGTATTAAAATAGCGATAATTGAGCTATAAATTGAGCATTTAAGATGAGCGGGAGAAATTTGTACTTTATCTGCAAACTGTTGGGATAGAGTGAAAGTAGATTTTGAAATACTCTGAAAAAACCCGTGAAAAATCCTGGTGATAAAACTGACTTTATGTAAAGCATGTGAATTACTTGTTTACTCCAATATTAAGTATGTAAATCTAAAAAAATACTAATTATTTTTTATTCATCAACAATAGCTTCTATGCTAAAGGAAACCCTGGAAGTTGTTTCTGAAAGTTTTACTCAAAAATTGAACACCATAGAATTGAAACGCTTTCTATGTTGCCATGGAAACAATGCCACACCAAGCACAGATTGCCATAAATATTGCTTGGACTTTTTTCTATAAAGCCAGTTTTAAAACTCTAGATTATACAAAGTATGGGTGTTTACTTTCTTTTAAAAAGATGTTCAGATCAGATGTGTATTAGGTTTTGAGAATTGTTTGTTTTTATTGTGGTTTGTGTGTGAGTGCTGAGTGTTGAAATATCCAAGAGTTTGGATCCATGGTTTTGAAAGTGCTGGTCAAGGCTGGCTTGCTTAATTTGAGCAGTTCTGGGTGCTTGTAGAAAGCTGGTCCCTGAGTACTTCAAAAGATTTGTGTAGCTGTTAAATCAACTGAAATGCAGTTTCTAATCTGATGAGCTTTAATGACAAAATGTTTTTGGTCATGGTTAATTGATTGTGTGATTTGGTTTACCATTCATTTTGCAAGAACTCAGATTTGTTTATCCTTCTGTCATGCACCAAAACCTTTCTTTTGCAGGGCCATCTGGAAGAATAGGGCCATGAAGAAAGGTTAAATGAATATATAGTGATAGTGGCAGAATATTAATTAGGATGGAAATGACTTTTTTTTTGTCATTGTGTAATCATTTGTGATAACATTTTCATTTAATGAATTGCAAATTGAATATCATCATATTTCCCCCCCACTGCCTGCCTCAGAAGAGATTGAGGCTGAGTGTTGTTCCTGCTTGTATAAAATTCACTTGGTAAAACCAATTGGCCGCTTACAATTGTTTGTGATTTTTTTCATGGTTATTTTTATGAAGAAAAGGGCTTTTAGAGTTCAATTTTTTTTTTGAAGAATACCTTGATTGAACAATGTGGTATTTCTCAGAAATGTAGATGCTTGACTTCAGCATTTGAAACAATCTTTATTTAAAGATTTGAAATGTATGCTCAAAATTCAGAAATTTTCAATGAAGTCAGCACAGCTGCCCATGACACATAATTTGACTTTTCAGTGTTTATAGGGATTGATTAAACTTTGATATGATAGGCAGATTGATTTGCATCAATGTTGTGAATGAAGATTTTTCCCCCCTCCCCATTCTTTAATATTAATGGGTATTGTGTCAGTACGTTTTTGGTTTAGAGGCATGAAGTTTGGGCAGTGTCTAAGTCTGTTGCTGTTATGATTTTTTTTCACACTGTTCATTATTCAAGGGGGGTAGAGAGCTGTTACCAGTTTGCAGTCTTGTAGACTTCTGCCTTTGGGTGATGCCATTATTAAGGATTTGAGTCTTGCTCTTTGTTAGTGTGGTAAATCACATAATACAAACCATGGTCTGTCTTGGTAAAGGTGAAGGGATCACAGTAGACAAATAACCAGCAGAAGCTCAGAATTTAGTCTTCAAAATTATTTTTGTTGCAATTTTTACAGTAAATAAGAGACATGAAATACTGTATTGAGGGAAATGGTGCATCCCAAAGATTCTTTTGCCCAGTTGCTTTAGTTGTCCTTTTCTCATGTGATACAAACCAGGTGATATGTTGAATTTAATCACACCTGACAGCTTATGTATGTTGTGCTGAACTATCAGGCAGCATTTCAGCAAAATGTTATGGGAGATCCAGTGGCACAAAGGAGCCCACAGAGGAGCTGCTTATATTTTCTCAGCACAAAGGAAATCTCTTTACCATGTAAGAATATGAGCATGAGAAGTGTTTGTTAATAAGGTTCATTAGTTTGAGAATTATACTTTTCTGGGTTGCTGACGGTGGCTGCAGAGTGCAGCAGCCTCCAGCAAGACAGCATCTTCTGCAGCTCAGCTAATCAGACAAATGCAGTCCTTCCAAGGAACTGAGTAGCAAATACCCCAAAGCTGTATTATGTTTATCAGACATTTTGTTAGTGCAGTTTTCACTCTGTTGGATTTATTATGATGCCATTACTTATTTTTTTCATGTATTCATCCAGAATACTTTAAAACACATACCAATGATATATGGCCTAAATGTTATTCATCATGAAATGATATTTAAGTGATTATATGCTTATCTTCATCACAAGAATACTTATTAGTTCTGAGTTCATGTAACTTGTCAAATGTGTTTCTTGCTATAGCAAAGGAAAACTCTGAAAGAAAGTAACCTACAAAATTATGTACCTCTTGTATGTTTATTAAAATAAGGTCTCAAAAATCTCTTGACATGACTGACTTCAGAAAAACTAAATGAAAAATTCAATGATAAAAAGGAACAATGTTAACTCAACTGTGCCTACAAGTCTCATGGTATTAAATGATGGTTCCTAGTTTGAAAGCTAGAGATGAATAGTTCCAGGTACAAAGTCTGTGACTGGCTGTGTTGGTCCTGTTGAGTTGCCTCAGCTGCTCTAATTCTCAAGGCACAGTGTAAACCAGCTTTTCTCCATTCTAGTACCAAGTTGAATGGTACTTAAAATGTTCTACATTTTTTTTTAAGTATAATTAAACAATCTCACTTAAATAAAAGTCATTAAAACATGTTTTTGGCAAAAGCCATGTCATTTTGCTGGCCAGTGCTGCAGTTGTGTGTTTGTGTGGTCAGGGGGGTGTCAGTGCAAACCCACCTTAAACCAGGCATGTGTGCTGTCTGCATTCCTAATGCCATAAGAAGGTCTTACCCTGAACTCGGAAACTTGCTGGAGGCTTTGCAATCTTAACACCCAGAGTTAATGCAGATTGAGCCCAGGTAGACTGAGCATGCACAGACCTGGCCTGTCAGCATGGCTTAGACTTGTGACTTTTGTAAAGGGCCCTGTCTCTTATAGTAAGGACTATTGACTGCTTCCCACATCTTTTCCCTAAGCACTGCACGGCTGAGAGTGTGTATCAGTATGGATGAAAAATGCATGGGATGCTGATTTAGCTTCAGCATCTGAGAGCATCTGATTTCAACCAAATAAAGCAGAAACAAACATTTCCAAGTTATTTTTACATGATTTTTGAGAATAGAGAGAGGAACTTTGTGTTGCCTCTTTCCCCTACATGCAGGCCAGTTGTTATCTTGAAGCTCAAACAATGTCAGGCTGGAGGGATCAGGCTTTATTAATTTTCATGCTTACAGAACTTCTTTAAAAGAAGTACTGAACTATGTGGGCTAAGAAAGTCAGTTCGGTACCATAAGGGAAAGGGTAAGAGAACATAGGTAAGACTTTAGCCAAGAACTTCAGGGATGAGCACTAAGTGTTTTAGTTTGCCTTGAACTTCTTGGTATTCTTAAGATATTTATCTTACTAGAATTTTAGTTTCCTGCCCATAAAATAGCTTTCTGCTTTAAAAGGTTGTCAAAAGGAAAATTAAGCTTGAGGCTGTGAAGGATTCAGATATGGTAAATAAGGTTTGTATAGACAGTGGAACGATATCTAGGGAGTTCTCTTAAAACAGTTACTTTGTCTTTATCTGGAAATGGTTTGGCTGATGTTCTGGTGAATGCTTTCTGGAGAATTTTGTTTTTAGAGGCTATATTTTAAATTTGAGTACGCACAGTGTTTTGGCAGCAAATTTTGGCGAAGAAAAAGTGATTGGTAGTGGCAATATGGGAACAGAAGGAACAGCCACTGTTCCCATAGTGATACAGCAAAAGCAGTGACATTTAGGTAAACAGCAGTAGGACAGGAAATTTGGGGGAGTTAATGTTAGATGTCTCAGAAGATACAGTAAGCTTCCATACGGTGTTTCATGTGTATCTGGAAATGCTAATGTTAAACCTCTATTTGTTATATTGGTGGCAAAAGCACTCTCAATTAGTTGGGAAGTTCAGTGATTGCTTGAAAGGGATCTGTCAGTGAAACCAATGCAGGCCACACCCCATGCAGCAGGAATTGCACATGGTAAAAGAAAGGGGGATATCTTTTTGAGTGTTCACAAATAATGGGAGCTGTCCAACTGGTGGGAATGGTACCACTGTTTTTGAATTGCAAGATTCTCTCATCAGCAATATTAGTTTAAATTCTGCATTTCATCACTCAGCAATAAGAAGATAGAGTCACAATCTTGGCTCCTGTTGGAAGGGACCTTAAAGATGGTTCAGTCGCAGTGCCCCTTGTAGTAGATCAGGTTGCTCAGAGCTCCATCCTGTCCTTAAACACTTCCAGGGATGGACAATAAATAGTAATGTTATATTCTTTGATATATAATCTTGTAAAATACTACTAAAACCATGAAATACTTCACTGTTGTATTTCACAACCATGAAATACTGAAATGGCACTGAATTTGCTTTTACAGAAGTACAAAACTTCTAATGCTCTTAGTCAAAAATTTAACTTCTAGTAAAGAACGAGGTTTATCTGTAGGGAATTCAATCTTTGGATTTGAGATCTTTGGAGTTCAGAATTTTATTTTTTTTGTGATATCGGTATTTGTCATGTGAAGAAGATTTATTCTGTAGCAGAGATTATGAAATTTTTCAACCACCTATGTAAACAACATTTTTGCAGAATGTGGAAGAAAAAGTGTAAACCCACAGAAATCTTAAATCTTCAAACTATTAAAATGCAAGTGAATGTGTCCATTTTATCCCACAAAGCACAAAAGTATTTTGTTATCAGACTCTTGTTTCCCATGTGGGATTTTGAAAAGTTTGTGTTTGAGATATATGGCCTGTCCTATTATTAGTCATTAATCTCAGAGTAAGTCCCTGGCAAGTGTGAAGGACAAATTAAAGTGCCAGAGGTCCAGGTACTCAGGCTGTTTTCTGCTGACTTGTTTATTAATTTCCTGCTTCCATTTTTTCTCATTTTTCATAGCAAGAAAGCTGGTAGTGGACACCCTAAGTTGATGTTTTAATATCACAATATACTTTTTAACCTTGTTAAATAGCGGGAAGCTTATCTGTTCTTCTGAGAACTAGATCTAGAGTGATATGAACTGAAAGGTAACCTCATCAGCTATCAATGAACTTAAAGGATTTGGGTGTCTCTTGATAGTCACTGTGTGCACACTTAGTCTGTGTAATTACAGAGTAGAATGCTGCTGCCTGCTCCTTGCTAAACTATTGGAGAGGTCGCTAATAATAGAGATACTTTGGTTTCTTGGGCAAGGGCAGATACGTGGGCTCACATTTGTCTGAAGGAGGCATTTCCTCAGCTGACAGGCAGCATTCAGAGTGCCAAACACTCCAGCTCGAGGTCAGCACTGAGCTGGGGGACCCTGGAACATCAGCTATTCCTGTACTGCACATTTTGGAACCCCCTTGCAGTGTGTGAAGAGAGGGAAATCTTGGGGTATAACAGCACATCCTGTCCTTTCTCCTCTAAAACTTTGGAGGAGTAACCATGAGTAGTAAAGTCTGAGAGTTTCAAGTCCATTGTTTACTGTTTGCAGAGACAGTTCAGGATGTTCCTTATCAAGCTCTGACTGTATTTTAGAAAAGAGTTGCAAAACTGCAAATGCTGTCTCGCTTTTACTTGCTGTGACTTCAGTCATTAATAGTGCTTATTAAAGTCCTACTGGAATGAAAGAAAACCCTTGAAGTTCAATCCTTGGATTTGAACGTTACTCTGCAGATTTAAGTTTGTGGTGGAATATTTATTTCTCTGACAATTATAAAGGGGTGATTAGAGGCCTTTATTTTGACTTAGAAAAGGAAGTTAAAAAGACTTATCATTATCATTCTATCTAGAAGACTAAACTGAATTTATCCTAAAATTGTGTCTTATGCAAAGATCAATTTATATTTATTTCTCTTCATGTATTGACTTGATTAGAAATGACTAGGTGATGCTCTGAGGCAACCCCAATTGCAGGGTGAATCATCTTAATGCCACTTTTTCACGGCTGCTCATATTTTAAGTGAATGCATTTTACTTGCAGATAAGAGGTGTTAACCATGAACACTAAAGATATAATGACTTAGCTAATGAGTGATAAACTGCTGTGGTCTTATGATCCCATGAAAATACTTGACTCCCATGGAGCAGAGAAGTTTCCACCTTTCAGATTGTAATTAATTAAATGTTAGAATTGTTATAACTCTAAGTAGGATGTAGAATCTCAAGGGATTGTAGATTTTTTTTTGTTTTTTAAGCTAAGGCTAGAGTAGATATCATACACAGAACATGCCTTTCTAAGTACCTAGCTTTGTAGTTTAACTACTGTACCTATTTTCAAATCAGAAGCAGCTTATCTAACTTAATGTTGCCATATGTAATATTAACTCCATTATGGATACTTTTTCTTGCATCTAGTGAACTCCTTCCTAAGGCTAAAGGCTGAAGGCAAAAGGCTGTGCTTCCCAGAAACAGATTGATTGAATAATTCACTCTTCTTTGGAAGCCTATAAATAAGTACATGTTTCAGCAAATTTTTCAAAAAATCAGAGGCAAAAATCAAAGCGGATTAATTTTTTTTATAAATGTCATGACTTTATCATGGAATTTACTCTGACAGTAGCTGTTAGGTTGATAAACATTTATGAGAATTGATTCCCTCATTTGTAAGTTAGCCATGTGTTGTGTGTATCTTCACTCTACTAAAATAGTTGGATTCTGGCACATTTTATTCTAAAGCTTTCCCCAGTACAGTTTTTCTTCCCATACTAAAAGATTTTTATAAGCAGTGATATTTTGATGACGAAAATAATAACACTTTGAAAGTCGTTAAAATTGGTGAATGGTTTCCCACAACTTCAGTAATAGTTAGATGCTGCTCTATTTTCCACTGACACAGGCGATGATTACTTGATAATTTGGTGCTATATCTATATGAGCATGCTCTGTGTGAGTTAAGAAAAATAGCAGATATTTTAGCTTAGAGTTGCTAGCTGTGGTTTTGTATAAGCAGTAAAACATGCGCTCTGTGGTTTGCAGTGGCCTTTGTTGTTGGATAAATTGCAGGAAAAAAATAAAAATCAGAGATGCTTAGAAATTCTTTGTTTGGAGGGCTAAATCTGGCCTGTGTTCTGCTGTCCTAATTGTGCATAGTGATTGGAGACCTTTTCAGCTTGGGCAGACACAGATCTTCCAAAGGGGACAAGCAAAGCACTCAGTTGTTTTTTTTTCTATTTTACAATACTCTGTGTGTATGAATATCTAAAATAGAGCAATGTGTTCATTCTGAGCTGTAGATTTCTAGTTGGCATATATGGCTTTTATGTAAATTTGAAAAGCATTTGACACCTCTGAAAATATCTAGAAGGTTATTTTTATCAATAACTTAAGCACTGTAATTATTTGGAAGATAAACGTCAAGAATTACCTGTGCCCCAAAATTAACTTGGTCATGCTAGAAACAACTCTTGTTTTATCAAGATTTTCCTTAATGTAAGAACAGCAAATTATGGCAGCTGCATTGATCCTGTAGGATTAACCCCTCAATCTTGGCTCTAATGATGGCCAGTAGAGGAACAAAATAAATGCCCAGTACTGGATCCAGTAATCCTCAGCTCAAGAAGTTCAGGCCAGAGGTGTAGGGCCTTTGTGCTCATTTGTTTTAGATGAGACAGCTCACAACACACTTAGTAATTCATACCATACTTTGTTTCAATGTTTTGAGAGAACATAATCTTGTCATTGTGCTTAGCTGCTATCATTTTGATTCTAAAGATGCTTCAGCAGAGACAAATATTCTAACATCTTTTCTATAGGAAAACCTTCTGATATGGAGCAGTCTCCAACTCACCTGCAATTTTTTTTTGTTACTTTTTCCAGTACTTCCTTTAACAAGCTATTTTATTTTTTTTATCATTGTAGTAGATATTTTTCTTTACTGTCAGGAAACAAAACATAAGAATGCAGTGATTGCTACAAAAGTGTTGTTCAGAAATAATGTTTTGAATCAGAGCACATCATGACACGATTTTCGATTCCTTGGAAAGATGATCTGAGGTGCTGTCATGTACACTGTGTCACACTGGAGTATTACATCAGATTGAATCTGACCCAGTATTTACCAGGTAGTGATCTGGGTTACCAGAATGTTGTTGGGCTTTTTTTTCCTGCCTGTGAAGCATTTCTAGTCTCATTTAGTGTGTACTGGATAGATACTATTTATTCAGGAACAGATACTATTTTTGATGGAATATTTTCTGTTAGCAGCTTCCTTTTAAGAACTGTATTCAATAGTGCTTTGTAGGTTTATTGTAATATTTATTTTGGCAAAAAAACTTTGAATTTCAAAGTAGTAGAAGATGTTAAACAGAATGCCAACAACAAATTCGATCCCTATACGAATCTCATTTTACCCCCTCTGCTACACCTCCAATTTAAGAGTTACTTTTTGGATACTACTACTAGCCCCCAATGTTTCCTGTTCTGTGCTGCTGAGATTCTGAATTCTAGTGGTATTTCTTGTATAATGGAAGGGATGGTAAGAAAGGTGCCCTTTGAGAAAGTGTAGCAGCTGTGATAATTTATCTGCTTTGGTTCCACAAGTAAGCAGAATATGCACGTGGAACTTACAACATCCTTCAAGGCTGTGTCAGCTGTGCCTTTCAGATGTTACACTGCCACAAGTTTCTCATTTTGATTCAAGCATTTCATTGTAACACTTCTGAGTCATTTCTTTGGTAGACGTTAAAGCCAGCAGGTCTCGGACAGATTGCAGTAATGATTTAAGGTAAATCAGCTTATCTCCAGATATTTAAATATAATTTCTGTACATTATTGGCAATGGTAACACATTACATATTGCCTACACATAATGCTGGCTCAGAACACTGTTGCTAAGTATACTATTGCATGCAGTATTTCTCATTAAAATGTATCACAGTATTATAAATATCTTTCTAGTTTATGTGTTAGTAAATAGAAACATTCTGTATCATGCCACCATAAAATTATTCACATTCTCTGGTGGTTTATTGTGAAGAATGAAGCCAGTAGTGATGAAATAAACTACAGAATATCCAATTTTCTCAAATTGAAACGTGTGGTGGACACAACAACTATCTCTTCCTTTATTTTCTTGTCCCAAGATTTTAGTCTAATTTTGTATCTTAATTGACTGATTTATAGTTTTCTTGAAAACAAATTTCTATTACCAGATTACTGAGTTAACATGTATATACAAAATATCAATAACATTCTTAGTGTTGAAAGATGGTGAAAGTAGGAGGAAAACATGTTTGGACTGAAATTAGTCAACAATAGGCATCAGAACATAATCAACTGTTACTGTCTTCATTACCTGATGAATGATGAATTAGTCCATCAAGTAAGCATGGAAGTATCTAGGAGAAAATAAGACATTGCACTTAAACAGCAGAAAACAAGTTCAATTGAAATTACATAGTGCCAAAATGAGTTTGCTTGTTTTGTTTGGAAAGCTCTCCTTGCTCTTCATTTTCTAAAAAGTTTCCTGTGAAAGTCTTGAAGGCAGGAAAGGGACAGTATTTCAACCCTGATTCACGAAGCTGTTTTTTCCCCAGCCCTGTAGGAGATGATGTTAACAATAGCACCACACTAATTTTCCGGTGGGATTGACTAAAGTCTCTTTATGAGGTGCACATTGATGGAGTCTTTATAATTATTCATCAGAAGAGGTTTGGGATTGTGTTCAGGCATGTTTTTCATTATTATGATGCTACGTTTGCTAGTAGGAGCACTTCAGTAAGGAGAAATGGAAACTCTTCTGGGGAGCAACCTTCATTATCAGGGCCTCCTCTGGGCTGAATTGTTACCTGTCTTCAGTGTTGCATCGGTTTTAATAAATAACCAGCCAAGATATGAAAAGAGGCACTGTCCTCTAAGTGAATACAGATGATTCCATTCAAACTCTTCTTCTGGCTGGTCCAGCAGTTATGGTAGCCTTCAGCTCTCCTAGATGCTAAGAAGGGGCAGACTGCATATTTATTTCTTCTGAGATTTCTCTGTTATGCAGAATCTTTCAGTTAAGTGATCAAGAAAGGCAGCTGCAATAAAGCAGGGAAGCTGGATAGCAACTAAGGGGTACAGTCATATGTGAGAGCATGCCTCTGTAAAATTGTTAACTTCAAAGTCTTCCAAACTCCAGGAGCTAAAACTGTGGGATTTTGGCAGTTTTTGGTACACAGATTTTGGTACACACCTCCATGCATTCTTTCCCTTGCTTTAATTGTTTAATGTAACTCAAATTTTAAGTGGGAGATGATTCTAGTCTCTTGAAAAGAGCTCTCTTTAGCTGCTGCTGAACTGAAGTATGTAGTAATCAGTACAGTAAAGATGAAACTATGTTGCAGGAATTTCTTTTTCCATTAGATGCTTTTGGATCACTGATAAGAACTTCTACGAGTTCCCAAAGGAGACTCTGTCTCCAAGTGGTGCAGATTCCTAAGTAAGGAGCCATCTCATGAGCAGCTACAGTGCTTGTCTAAGGTCAGCAGACTCAGTGAGGAGGATCTGTCACAGATTCTCTCAGCTGACAGCTGTGGCTTTTTCTGTAAATTTACTTGTTTCTAAGTGCACATCTCTGAGGAGGCTGGATGGGAGTCAGGGAGCTCACTGGGTCTATTTGTGTGTCCACACTCTGTGGGGGCAGGACTTAGCAAAATAATTGGCATGCTGCAGTATAAAAGAAAGTTTCTATGCAGGATGCCTAAGCATTTCAGTTGCTTTGGTTGGGGGTCTCTCTGGGAAAGCCCCAGAAATGAACTCCCCGTGGGGCAGGTTGGGAGCAGCTGGTCATGGTTTTCCTGTTCTATGCAGGTCATAGGCTTCCACTTGGAGATGGGTGAGGAAGCTGGGAGCCTGATGGTGTGGTGTTCTCCTTCAGCACCATCTCCCGTCCTCCTGCCTGGGGATAACAAGGTTGGGCTCAGCTGTTACACGGGGTGTGAGGGAACTCTAGACACTTGCTGCATTTGTGCTGGCAGCCTGCTGTCATGATGGTGCTTGCTGAGATAAACATTTTACAAAACTGCCATCAATAACCTTTACAGCAGGATGGACTCTTAGTGATGGGATCTCATTTTGATCAGAAATGGTAAACTATAGCAGGCAAGTTTGAGCTAGATGGTCTTAAAGACCCTTTCCAAGCCATACCATTCTATGATTCTTTGGAGGTGCAGGAAAATGAGGAAATACATTCTGGAAGTCATACAACATTTTTCAGTAATATAAATTAGTGTTTGATAGCCTTTTATATTGCTATTCTGTGTTTTTGTTTTCTGTCAACCTCTGAAATGCAGGTTAGTGCAACTTTTGAAGTTGATATCATAATTTTTATATAGACAACTTGTCCTCTTTTGAAGTAAAAAGTTATTGTGTGTTGAAGGCTAGTGTCTGTAATAGTTTGTGTACTTGAGAGAAGAGCCTTTTCATTTAGCTCCTCAGACATCCGTACCTCTCTTTTTTTATCTTCAGATGGAGACAACAGCTGGGAAAGGCATGCCCTGAGTTGCTTTCATTGCTGATAAATACTTCAAAAATCATTAAAGAGGGGGCTCTTTCATGCTGGGAAAATGTGCTGCTTTGTTGCCTGTCCTTCCATAAAAGTGTAGAAGATTTAGTGTGTCTCATTAGCATTAGTTATCTGTTGCAAGTCTGCTGACTACCTCTGGAAGAATAAGGCAGCAGTTTTTTAGTGTTATTCTTGGCTACCATAATTGTCACTTTATCCCTCGTTTTGCACAGTGAGCTTGGGCTCAAGCTCTGTGCAGGAATCCAGTTTTGTCTGGGGTGCAGAGGGGGAAGGAAATAGCCAAGTCCTCAGTGGATGCTTTGCGTGGAATTAGTATTAAGGTCATATGCACTAAACTCCATGGTGAATATAGAATTCATTTATCTGAAATTGTAGTCTTGAGAGTTTTTTCTTTGGAGCAGAACACTTTCAAAATTTTAGTTTGGGTCAGAACTTTTGCCCATATGAAGATTTTCTCGATAGCTTGTAAAGAAATATCAGGTTTCTATAGCCAGATATGTGTTCTGTGATTATTTGGGTCTTTTTCTAAAATCAGGTTCTTAATACCACCTTTAATGAACACTAGTGTCACAGAGCTTGCTTGCAGCCTCAGTTGCTTTATGGAACATTCTTAGGCAAAATGTGTTGCGATATAATTATTTTTCATATTTTAAACAATGACTACATACAGAAAATTAGGGCATAATATGTTGAATTCAACACGAGCTCTAGTAATTTGGAGAGGGTAGCTCATGGCTGGAAGTTCATAAAGCAAGGGCTCTTATGTTGTAATCTATTCTAAAATTACATGATTGAGGATTAAAAAGGTCACTAGTAAATGCATATTTCAAATATTAGTTTCTGTCTTAGTGGTATAGTCTTGGAAGCTGATTTCAGCTGTGATAAGGATGTGGTTCATCACCTTTCAACAGCTGAAGTGTCAATGATTGTTTTCACTGGGTTTCAATATCTGAACCTGCAGTTAGGGTAAGGGAGAAAGGTACTGAAATGTGGATACTTGATTGACAGTGGAGACAGTGCACAGGAATGGTGTTGTATCATTTTATCTGTCTTTTATTAAGAATATTGCCAGACTTGAGGTGTAAGTCCTTTCTGATTATAGTGTTGAATTTGGTTTTGGACTTGTAGGATTTCAGGATTGTGTAATTGTAGCTTACAGGTTTTGAGCTGTGCCAGGTAAGGTGGATTTGGGTGCATGTGAGTTAGGGGTCCCAGGTTTTGTTTTACTCAGTGGCATTTCCTAACTATTGTTTGACATTTGATTTCTTCCTGATTGGTGATATTTATATAAATTATGGTACTCCTCTCCTAGAATTTCAAACTAGTAATGATTGACTAAAAAGCAGTTCACTTGCTAATGCAACAAAGAGGTAAGAATGGGAGCCCTTTTGTGTCTTTGGAGACTGACACTTCTGGCCAAGTGAAGGCTGGGACTAAGCAGGAGAATTCTACTGCCTGTGGAGTCAGGGAATCTGATGTGCAGAGTCTCAAGGACTTTAAAAATGATCCACATTGGTTATCCTTGCAGAACAGAGGACAGAACCTATAGATGGGTGATAAGGAATTTAGAGGTGATAGAAGTGAGGCTGAAACAGTTATTTGTGAATGAATTCAGAGCAAAGTGAATGTATTGCTTCCAAACTAATGTTCTTCCTAAAGCTAAATTTGTGCCTGGATACTTGGTGAGAATTGCATTTAATATTCTTGGGTTTGAAAGTCAAGTATTTAATAAACTTGGATATTTTGTTCAGTTTCTGGGCAGTGTCCCAGTTCATGGCGCTGTTGAAATGAAAATGTTTTTAATGAGTTGTGTTGAAAGGCACAGCAGAGATCTTAATATTGATGGTATTTAAGTATTAATCAGGAACATGGCATGTAGTGGGAAGTAACTATGTTCTTATATAAACTTTGTTACTTTGATATGACAAGAGGTTGTTTCTGAAGTTAAGACCTGGATTGATTCCATTTGTAGTCATATAAACTAGGAATTTCTTTATGAAATGTCTAATTAAAAAAATATTTTCCTCTTGTCTAAACTAAGTCTTTGTTGGTGCTGGCTTTATTAACACTTTAAATTCAATTTAAAAAGCCCAGATGTGCCAGCATAGATTTGGGTTATTTTGTATAAATATCACATCTGTGCTATTAAGCATTTATGGTGACAGCACAGTGACTCTTCTGACTTCATTGGTTGCTGTGCAGTTACCTTAACAGCAGGGAAGAGGGGTTACCCTGCAGGAGAGTAAATGGATATTAAACCAATAAAGTTCCCATACAGGGACGATTCAGGAATGCAATCTGAAGAGTTTCATAGCTGAAAAACCAGAAATGTGGAAGGATTTTAATTAGCAGTGAGGACTACTTCAGTTCCTGGCTTCCAGTTTTGATTTTGGCAAACCAAATGACCATATCTTGACTCAGTTGTTTTTCTGGGGATAAGGAGGAAAACACAGAAAGAAATAAATGCTATTAAATTTTGGAAAACTCCAAGCATTTCCAAAACATTCAGAATTGTCAAAAAGGTTACTTATTTGCATCATGAATATTATAAAAACAAGTGTTACATAAAGCATTTATGGTTGCATATTCAGAAGACCTGTCTTATGGAAGGCCTTACTTTTTTTTTCTGAAATCCAAACACTTGTAAAATTTAACATGATCTTTAGCTGGAAAAGTGGAATACATCAGCAAAAGTGGGATAAATGTCTTTTGTTATAAACTCTTGCAGAGGTTTTAGAAATCTGTTAAGGCTAATATTCAGATTTGAAGTTAAGTTTAATTATACATATGAAATGCTATAAGTAGTTTTAAAAATGTATTGAAATGTATTAAAAACCAGATTCATCATTAGCTCTTCCCTGCTGGGGGGGAACTTGTTCTCATACCTACCAGGCACTGTGTCACTGTGGTTCTTCCCTACCCTCGTGTTTCAAAGTGACACTTTAACTGTAATAGTTTTAATAATTAGACTCATTTTTTTTTCTAAACTAAGCAGTGATAAACAGCTAAGAATAAGCTGAATGGGGGTCTCCTTTCTGCTCTACAGCTGGATCCAGATGTTTGCCCACAGTTTCATTTCCAAGTTTGACACACAATATTAACAACTGTTCCCTCTGTGAGGGATTCGGCAACCGGAGTCTCCCTCCTTTTGTTGGAAGCACAGGAGGGGAGTGAGGTTGAGAGCTTTATTATCACATAGCAGCAGCAGGGATTAGACCAAAGCAGGCAGCAGTAATTGAGCAAGGGACTTGCATGAACTTTCCCATGATGGATTGCAATCTATAGTTTTCCAATAATTTTATGTTGGCATTTGAATGCTGGTCCTTCAACTGTGGAGTGATGCAATTTCAGAATGAGTGGAGAAAAAGAAGTAAAATTCTGGGAATGGAAACCCAGGTTTTCTTGTTTGTTTTTTTTTTGCCCTCTGTGGACTGTTTGTTTTGTGGATAAATGGTACTTACATTAGCACATGGCCAAAATGTTAATTGTACTAGTTCAGGTAATTCAGAATTAATGTCTCTTTTTATGCTTCAATGCATTTACAGAGTAGAAGCCTAAATACATACATGAGCATGCAACATTTGGTAATGAGACATTATTATAAATTTGTTAAGTGCACAGATGGTACCTTTAATACCATACAAGGCATGAAGAGACATGTTGCCAAGTTCTTATTTTAGTTATACTGATTGTGGCTATAATTCGGCAGTTCTAGAATTATATCTGGATTTAGTCCTGGCTTTGAAAGGAAAAAAAAACAAACATAGCAGCTGAAAAATAGTGTCTTCTTTTCTTTTTTTTTTTTCCTTTTTTTCCCCCCAAGACCCAATGCACACAGATGATTTAATTATTGAATTTAACTTGTCCTGTAGTGAAAAATTCTTGATGCATACATACAATGAAGTGAGTTAAGTCTATTCTTTGGGGTTTATTTTAATTTTATTTTATTTCTGCATTATTAAACAAGTGAGGTTTTCAGTTAGGAGCAGCTTATCTATTTTGGTATTTTTAAAGGTAAGCTGACAAATGCTTATAACAATCTGCATACTTCCATGTGACAAGTGTGGATGTTGTTTAAAGCATGTTGTGTCAAGCTGCTGTTACCTCAAAGAGCAGAGTGCTCTGCCAGTAATAGAGCATCTGCTCTCTGTTGACATTGTCAGAGGTCGAGGTCAGTAATGGTATTATGATCTCCTGTATACTTAGCAAAGAGCAGGGGAAAGGCTTTTCTGTCTCCAACGTGTTTTGTGAGCTGTTTGCCACCGCTGTCACTGGTGTGTCTGGCTATAAAAACTGCTGTTTGTAGTTTCCCTAGGTGAATTTGTACATTGGTTTTACTATGCTCTCAGAGATCTGAGAGCTCCTAGTATTCCAGTCTGATCATAAAATATAAAAGCTGTTGTCAGGCACACTTCTGTCAAGTTGGATGTCTTTGATCATCAGGATAACTTCCTGATCTTAGCAGTGTATCTTCTGAAGCTTGGGCCTTGGGAATAGAGGTCTGTGCTCACAAAGATTATCTCACAGAGGTGACAGCTTTGGGTATTGCAGAGGAGCAGCTGGGAGGGCTTAGATGGCATCAGAGGGCTACAAAGGGTGAGAGGAAGCTGAGGTATAACGTGGGCAGTCTGAGTACAGCCTTGTGTGCGGCAGAAAGGGGATGTGATCAACAGTTGCTGTTCTGGTATTGTTTTCGTGACATTTTGCTGATGCAGCAAAGCTGTGGTCAAAGCAAATCACACAGCAAAAATGTACTTTGCTGGTCTCGTTTTGCTGATGCTTCTGGAGGAAGGGAAACTTAAAAGATGTTTCCATAACAGTGAAAGCATTGCTTGTAATACTTTACCAGAAATGAACATGTTTTGTATCTTGTATGAAAAGCATGAGAAACTAAATTGTCCCTCCTAATGAGAAATAGTCACTAGTCTCTGCTTTGGTCTAACAAAATTCTAAATTATTTAATAGTAAACCAAAGAGATCTTTCATTGTCATGGTGTATTTAATTAAACAGGTTTAGGAAAAAATAGGACATGAGTTTTGTGCTTAATTAAAATGTTAATTTGTAATTACAGGAGGCACATATGACCTTAAGTTGTTGTATAATAATCTGTTTCTTGTCAGATCTTCCTTCTAAATTGTGCAGGAGCAGTAACATTTCTTGTTAGAGTGGTTTTGGTAATCAGAAGCAGCTCTAGTTTGGTACTCTGACCAGCAATGCATCTTAAGCACAGTTTCTTTTTAACCTTCATATGAGTGCTCTTCATCAGGTAGCAAGGCATGGCCTCTCTGAAATGCTACCAAAATTTAATTTGTGGTCCTGCAAGCTGATCTGGCCACAGCAACCTCTTCCCTGCCCCCACAGAGAGCTGTGGGTTTTGCTGGTGTGCTGCAGCAGTGCCTGGGACTGGAGGTGCATGCCCACACAACATGGGCTTGCTCTTCGACATGTGAGCAAGGTGTGCAGAGCTGGAATGTGTTACCAGGGACCTCTTAAATGCGTTGCATAATTGGATCTTATTGATTACTCTTCACGTCCCTCTGTGCTAGGTAAATATTTTATTATATTTGAAACGTGGATACTGAGGTGCTGGGGATGTCAGGCTTTGGGCACTTCTGTGTGTTTGTGCTACTGAAACCTTTGCTGACTGGCAAGGCAGGGGCAGTTCTCCCCTGGAACTGCAGAGCTCAGGCTTACATGGTGTTGCACGTGTGAGCCAGGGGCTGATTGATGGCTGCTTTTCATTCTAGGATCTGCTTGGGGATAATTTTTACAAGTTTGCTTGTGCATTTAGGTCTTCCTCATTCTTCGGTGGTCTGCAAGCTGTGTAAAACATGCCACATATACACTGAATTTTGACATAAGTTTTGTTCTTGGCTCTCCATTACCCTTAAATTGATTTGTCCCACTCCAAACCAGGATGGCTACCTGCTGTTAGAAACAGTTGTTAGAGCTAAACCAAGTGAAAGGAAAGCATCAGGTGATAGAGATAAGATTTGGTCTAGACCCAACACATTGGGTACAGAGCCTGTGCCCTGTTATTGGCAATACTGTGTTTAAAGGGCTATAATTGTCTCTGTGATGTGACAGAGAAGTCAAAGTAATCCTGAGAAGTTGGAGCATGACAATAGATTGCAATCATAAGGGTAATTTAAGATTTTTTTGGTGGTTGCAAACCTGTACAGCTTCCAAAATGTTCCTCCAAAGAGGTGGCTGTGAGGAGCTGTGTAAGTTGATTTGGCAGCAGATGCTTTCTCAAAACTCTGATTTATCAGAAACCATTTGGGACTAGTGAGGGGTGTGCACGCTCTGAGGAGCACCTACTTAAAAACACTTGCAGTTGTTACTGGGTTTACAAATGTACAACATTCTACCATGTTACATAAATTCTTTTTCTACTAAGAGTTGTACATTAGAAATGCAGTGCCTGTATGTGAACTACAAAGAAAAGTTTAGAACCAATCCAGTGAGACCATAACTGTTGCTCCCAGATGTGCTGTGGGAGTTGGCAGGCGATAATGCTGGAAGTGTTGGGTCAGTGCCTTTGGGCTCTTTTGGTATCTGTCCTGATAGTTTTAAGGCAATAACCTTGATTTTCTTCAGAGAAATACAGAGATTAATAGAACAGTGAATGTTAGATTGTCTCAGATTCCTTACTTGGATGTAGAGGTGATTTCAAAGCAGCAGTGTTATTATTGAACAAGTCTGGCTTCCTAGTCTTGTTGTAATAGTTTTCTAAATTAAAATTTAGAACAGTCATAGTTTTTAAATGTGATAATCAGATTCTTGATCTTATGAAGAAACTAAAATGCACATAAAATGACAGAAAACAGCAATTTTGGTGTTTGCTGCTCAAATGGGATTAATTTTCAGTTCTCTAACAAAAGTCAGAGTACAAGAAATTAAGGTGAGAAATAAAACAGGGTTCTTATGTGCAGTTGTGTTTAATTTATCAGGTTCTCTTCTTTGTTAATGTGGTCGGAAGCTTGGATGTACACATGGAGCAGAAGGACTACACCCAAGATAAAATAAACGTTGTCCTCTCATCTGCTGATTGTCCTTCAGGAAATCCTGATTATTTGCAGGATGAAATACTGTGGTTTTTAACTTATGAAAGGTGTTGTACACACACAGTGTAAGGGCTGCTTATGTGAGTATGAAAATTCTCACAAAAGAAAGGAGGTTACAAGATTTCTTTCTTCAAGCAAGCAAATTATTTAGCTCTGTTCCTTTTCCAGCTATTCCTTGTCTAGGAGTGGTTCTTTGAACTTAGTCTTGTTTCAGTGTCACAGAGAGTAAAAGAGGAATCCAAGCTTGGCAACACTGTCCATTCTCAAAAGTGGTGTCTTTTCTCTAGCAAGAATAATGGCAAAATTAATCACTAATAAAAGTCCATCTTACTGCACCAAAGTAATCAAGAGCACAAAAATGTGGAAACTCTGAAACTTTGCCGGAAGAAAGAGGAAATTTGTGTGTGTGTGTGTGTGTGGTGTGCATGACTGCAGACTGAGTACTGAAAAAACTAAAACTTGAAAAATTTCACAGTCTGAATAAAAATGTAGTACCAAGTGTTTATAAAAAGAGTTCCCTGATTTGTCTTCAATGACCTTACCAGGGCTATAATTCCCTTTCATAGAAGATTTCCATGCTACTGCAGTAATAGGGGGTGAAAATACTCAAATGTTTTTAGACTGGTGGAAAGATTGTCAGTACACTCATTGAACCTACTTTATATTGCTGAGGAATTGTGAGATAACCTTTTTTTATTTTAGTATAGCAAAATAGATTAATGTTTCATATTTTTCAAGAATGCCATTAATCAGCAACATTATCCTTTAGGATTTTTAAAATGCCTGTTTACATTTTTAATGAAAAACAAGCCAAGTAATTGTTTTGTTCAACTGGAATAAAGGTACAGATCAATAAACATGGATTATAACAATTACTGTGATTTTTGCCAGATAAATATACTAGGCCTGTTTATGCTAGTAGCTCTAGTTCAATTTTAAGTATTCCAAAATGACTTGGAAACTACTGGGTACCTTTATTTAAAAGCCTGCTATTGGAATTTCTGTATCAGAAGAAGGAATGAATCATATTGAATAGTTTGTCTTCATGTAGTGTGATCCATGCAATTTTTGCTGACTGTGGACAAAGATATTAATGTTAAAATGGTTATGGTTTATACATCCTCACATGCTGTATCTTCTCAGGAGCTAGGAAGTGGTGGCTTTGAGTACTTGGTACAGACTCTGTCTATAAAGTTCTGTACAATTACAGAAACCACATTAAAAGCAGAGTTGATTAGAGTGGAAAGAGTATCATAGCAGCCTGGTATGGTGATTCACTGGCAGAACACTTTTTTTCTGGAATTTTAATTTTTTCTTCTTTAACCTTTTGGTCAGGCAATCTTTTTAAGGAAGTGAATTGCACCTCATGTAAGATCACAAACCCCTGCAAAACTGGAGCTCCCTGTAAGACACTGAACTTCTATATAGAAGTGTTACAACTTTATATTTTCCCAAGCCTTCTGACATTTTCTTACATAAATCTATGAATTAAAAAAACCCAAATGACTCATCATTGCAACTTGAAAAGCAAGTGATCCCTTTCCATTTTCTATTTTGGCCAGGTCTATCATCTCAGTTAATGCTGTGTCTGATATAGAGGTCCAAAGAAGGAAATTAGGAAGAACTTAAAGGAAAAAAGAAATCTGTGACTGAAAAGAAAATAGTAGTGAAGAAATGATTGCATTTCTGCACAGCATACCAGCATTTCTTAGTGAAATTTGAGCAGTTCAAAGACAGCAGCTGTTGCAGCAGTTTAGATTGCTCTTGGTGGAATGTTCTGTTTTCACTGGGCTTTTTGTTTCTTGTGGTGGTGTTGTTGTTGCTGTTTGGGGTTTTGTTTGTTTATGGTTTTGCAAGCCAGTCACCAGAAATGCAATTATATAATCCTGGTTTAATCACAGGCTACTGTAATATTGAAAGAATATTTTGCATGTAAATCCAAGCTGATCTGGCTCTTTGGCAAATTCATTTTCCAGGACAAGTTTCAGTTTTGGTCAATGGAAATATATAGTAGCACAGGACACAAAAATGTATAGAACTGTCATTCCTTCTGCAGTAACTTTTAATTATGTAATATTTTGGAATGGACTCTTTTAACATGAATAAGCAGCATGAGTCTCTTGGTTGTGTTCATGCCTGAAAACAAGAATCTACAAATTCTAGTCCCAACCCATGGTTATGGGAGACAACATATTTTATATCTCACACAGAAACAATTATTCCATATAGGACCTTATAGGCTTGAAGGAATTACTAAGATTTTCTGATTAGGAAACTGTGATACAAGTAGCTATTAATAATAGTTAATCTAGGAGAAAGAGGATATGTTGCTAACCCAGAATAAAGATTATGCATGACACATGCATGTTTCTTGTTAAGGGACAGAATCCTTTTCTGATTTCTAAATGCACTTGAAAAGCCACATTTTGGGACACTTTGAGCTTCATGTTTCTGTATATTTGAGAACAAATACCTGAGAAATTTCAGGAGCATCATCTAGGTATTTTTTAAGGACTCTGAGGGATTTATGATTAAAATTGCTTTATCTAGTTATATGGTAAATCAAAGATAGTTTAAATGTATTCTAGTTGGAATTACTTTGCATTTCTCCTTCAGTAGGTACTATGTAGAAGTTTGCCTTGTGGAGGATTAGAAGATGAAGACAATGAATGCCAAAGTCACATGCCCTGGGAACTCGTTAGCTTTCCTGCAATCTTGTAATCAGAGCTCCATATAAAGAAAACTTCCCTGGTGGATGTACTAATCTAGGACCATATTAATTATGTAAGGGGAGTTGCTTTACATGCAGTTTTCAAATGTTACTTTGTTACAGATGACTCTTTGCTCTTGAAGCGTTATTACGTTTACTAATTGCTTAAGAATTCTAAATTATTCCTATCACAAATAGGTCACCTATTTTGTTTTCTAGCAGCAGTATTAATTTTATAGTTTTAAATCCCATTGTATGTTTTTGGTCTGGCCCAGATTAGGAGAAATCTTTGAATTGATCTGCTCACTATCCCTTAGATTTTCTAAGCTACTTTTGCGCTTCCCTGTGTATGAAGTGTTTGGATTGTAGTTAAATGAGGAGAACATATGACTGAATCAGGAATTTGGTAGAAAAGGTACATTTATGTTGAATTGTGAGATAGACATTTATTTTGATAGATACATTACTAATTTAGGAATAGTATGTCCCATGTTCAATTGCAAGTTTATTTTTTACTCACTATTTATTGATTCAGAATATTTTGTGAAGTTGCAGTTAAAGATACCTGGTTTTATTTACAATACTGTATTAATTCAAATTTAGAGGAGAGTGGTCAGGAAAAGGTGCTACCCATCTAAGAATTCTCTTCAGCATTGTGTTAACCAGTTTTGCAAGCCAGCCCTCAAATTTGTAATGCTCAAGTGTTCACACTTAACTTTGCTTAACTGCTCTACACCTTATTTTGTTGGCAGCAGGGCAGGTATTGTAACAAGAGTTGAGCCAAGAGAATTGTGCACCTGGGCTGGCCATTTTTAGTGCCTTACCTTTGTGTTTTCTTCATGCATGAAAACATCTAAAGCAGGAGTATGGCTATTCCTGCTGGAGAAGGAGTTTAAATATTAACTCATGTGTATGATATCTATCACGTTGAGCTGGTTGAGGAATATTATCCTGGCTTTTATCATGATTTGTTTTATGAACCCTACTGTAAATTACATCTCTGTAGAATAACAAATGCTCCTAATTAGAATTGCTAGAACAGCTTTTATTAAATAAGGCAGCTTCTATAGGACTTTGCTTAGTCATCAGAACAAGCATTCAAATGTAAATGGATACAGAAACACAGTGTATGAGCACACATTGTCATAAAAATGGATTTCAGCCAGTTTTATTCTAAATACTCAGTTATTGTGGTGTTCATTTAAATTGAGGTGTCTGAAAAGTCTTCTGGTATGAATAATGACAGAATATTGATCGAAAACAACAAGAACAGTTTGTCATATGGAGCTCACAGCAGTGTAATTGGATCTTGTTTTCTTCATTGATTATTCAAAAAGCCTTTTATAGTAGGGGTAATATAGAAAAAAGTTCTTAGACTTGTTTACAACTTTAAAACAAAAAGTGCCATACAGTCAAAAATCTTGACTGTTGTTTTTCAGTTGTTCCCCAGGTGGTTTTTGCTATTTTTCATTTGAAGCACTGTGAATATCAGAATACGTCAAATATAACATTTATATATATCTGTTGAACCCCATGTAAATATTCCATGTTTCTTCCAAATAAGGAAATGCTGATAAATTTGAAGAAACTAATTTTAAATAAAGGATTTTATTACAGATATTGTGGAATGCTATTGGAAATTTGGGAAAGACTTTAATAATTAATTTTTTTACCCATCTTGGCGGTTGTGACAGAGGAGCTCATTGGAAGCACTCTGGCCTGTTGGACCCTCAGTTGTGGCTAGGCTCATTAAGAGGTCTTAATGCAGAATTCTTAAATTAGATTTTTATGTAGGAATGTACTCCTAAGAGATCTGTGATTTGTTCATTAAATATTGTGAGCAGTGTTTCTGCAAAGAAATTGTTTTTTAAAGGTGGTTGCTGATTAAAAGTATCTGAAATGGAGGCACTACAAATTACATATTTGTCCTCTGAAAATTGAGTTGGTAATCAAAATGTTAGTCATTAAATATCAGACTTTTTTCCACTGAGTTATTAAAAGAGAGAAAAACATTTGCCTTCTGGGCTTGGGCAGATGTAAAAGGCAGAGCGACTGTTCAACATTGTTCTGTATCTTCATGGTTCCCAGAAAATACTGTTGGGTCTTATTCTGGTTAATCTGAGGGTTGAAGTTGATCCTTTGAGGGAAGAGTCCAGTTTGTCACTCTGCCTCCAATGGACAGGTTCTCACCATTCTTTGGGGACATTTGGTATTAACTGGAGAGGTTTCTTGTTTGGAATATTCCTGCTGGCATTTTTATTCTCTAGCCTTACACATGAGATACCAGGCTCACAGCCCTATGGACTTGTGTGAGCCAAGGTCAAAAAAATTTCCAAGCTGGCCTTTGCTTGGTCTCCTTCCCAAAGGGAGCAGTACCTGCTCCTGCCAATTTTTTCTCATTCGTGATATGTGGCGAATGAGTGGGAATAAGTGAGTTCTTTAGCAAAATTTAATTAAGTTGATGTCCCACGTACAGTCTAACTTCCTTCCAAAAGAGAGAACCGGTATTTCAAGCCTTGTTGTGATGTGTAACCCATTGTAAGTAAGGAAATTTTTTCTGCACACAATGCAACCTTTTAAAGCTTAGTGTATGATTCAGCTGTTCTTGCATTAAAGAGTACTTACTCAAGGTGTAATTGTATTTGTTTTGATTATTGGATGGTTATTGTAACACTTGATCAGAATGACTTCACTTTTAATTGGTCTCCAAGGACGTGATGATGTGACTCATCTTCATGCTGAACTATTTTTAGTAAATATTTATATTCTTACATAGTACTGAAAGGAAATGGACCCCAGTATGTTGACAGAGGAAGGAGTCCTTACTCTATAGGTATTCTAAAGTGTAGATCAAATAGCATCATTTTATTTTGACATGACTATCAGAAGATGAGAATTTTCCAGGCTATATTATTACTGAATGTGACCAGGGATGTGAGGGTTGGACATAAATGTAAGCAGAGAAATCTCGGATCCCTGTTTGGTTTCAGGTACATTCTCATTATTTTTTTTTCAGCTAATATGGCCACTGCCAATGTCCTTGAGCTTGCTGGTGGTTTATTTTGTGAACATTGGTGTCATCCAGTGAATACTGGCCTAACATAGGTATTAGCAGGAGTGTATTTCTCTGTACTGCCATTATGCTGATAAAGCACAGATTTTTGAGGGCTTTTTTTCCCACTTTAGTGTTACTCTAACTTGTCCTGATGTTCTTCAGCCCATTCAAGCTTTCACTTCTGTCATCAGGCTGTAAATTAAAATTCATACAAGAGGTAATGAAAGAATATTCAGCATTTACCTACATTCCATTCTGTACAGTTTAAGAGCTTTTCTCCTGTGTAAGATTTTGATCTCAGTATTCCCAAATAAGGTAGTAATATTTCAGAATTGGAAGGAAGTCATGCTGTAAAACATACTCACAGAAATAGTAAAGTTGTCAGCAGCAGCTTCTAAAATACATCCTTGTTAAATATTTTAGGATTCCATCATGTTCTCAATCATTTCCTTAGAAGGGACTGTGATCACGGTGGAGAGAATGTGTTACTTTTCTTTGAGCAACATGTCTGTAGTCAACAAGAAATAGTTTGAGGCTCATGACCTTCTAAAGTCTTGCCAGAATTCTCGTTAGAAAGTTATTCCATGGCTGTAAGGAGGGAATTAAGAATCCTGCAGAGATTCTTAAGCAGAAGAGAAGTCTCTGGAAGCACAAGGTGATTTACATGTACTGTGTTTTTCCTGAAAGGGCTTTGTTACCCTGCTGTATTTTAAGCAAAACACTTTAAAAACTGTTACAAATAATTTCTGGGGACAGGTGAATTCCATATTTTTTGCAGAATTCACTGTTGGGCAAAGCCTCCAGAGAATTTATTTTATATCCATTGCACCAAGCGGTCAGGAAGGTGTTTTGATCACATTTGTGAGCAGATCTTTCTTGTTATTTGTACTTGGGTGCTCATTATAGGAAGAAGGATCAGTATTAAACATTTACTATTTTAATGGTGCAGAGATATGAGAGAAATTAATTCTGATAAATTCTGATTTTTATATTTGTGTTTTCAAGGCAGTTGTTTTCTTAAAAATATCTGAACTAAAAGATTTTTAAAAAAAATTACATAGCTAGAAGAACTTCATTAAACTGTAGTAAAGATGAATAAAATTTAATCTAGTAAACAAAGCATCTCTATTTAAATAATATTGACCAAACTAAGCTATATTTTCTTCAGGCTATTTGACATAAATACTGATATATTAGTGTAAGCTGTTAAAAGAAAAATGACGTTGCATTTTTGAACTCTCCCTTTCCAGTCTCCTTAGCATGAATGTAGAGAATTTTTAACAGTTTTTGCTAATTTAAAAAAATAAGATCAGTACTGTATAACCAAGCTGCAAGTGATTTCTCAGTGTTCAAAAAACATGGTTATTTCATCATGCATTTGAAGAAACTTGTTACAGCAAAATACTCCTGTGCAAAATTTATTTGTAAAGAGAACAAGCAGCACACACCACTGGTTGGCTTTTTGGATGTTCTGTGGTGTGGGTTTGAGTATAGTGAGTATGAAGCAAAGAGCTCAATGCTCGAGTAAAGTGAACTTTTGCTGAGCTCTTCATTATGAGATTAGAAGATTGGACAAGGTTACCTCCAGGAGTACCTGTAGGAGCAAAGAGAACCTGAAGGACTTCTGGGGAAAAAAGACAATTCAAAGAAAAAAATAATTTGGTCCAAGTCTTGTCTTTTTTAACTTTGGCTTTTCAACTGGGTTGTAAAGAACTTTCTTGTCATGTTTTTTTTAAAAATGCATTTAAAAGTCTTCCAAAAAATGTTCACTTTCCCCTGTTAAAACCAGGTTCTTTTAAACAAGACTTCCCTGCACTTACTGAAAAAAGCTGTGTTAATCTCTGCAGTCCCAAAGAAAATCATGATCTATGAAAGCAATTTGCATGTCTCTTTCCACTCCTGCATTTAATTTCCTTGCAATTGGTGCTAATCCAATTTGCTCCCATTATACTTTAGATCTCGTGATGTTGTCTAGAGCAAATTACTGCCTGCAAAATGATGGTAGACTCACTCAGTTCTTCCAAACTTACTTCTGTGTAGGCTGACTTAGTTGTGACTACTGTTAACTGTGTTCATTCATTACGTTTTGTTTTGCTAATCAGTTTTTTTTTTCCTTCCTAGTCTAGATAGATATATATTTGTATCCTCTTTAATATTAATTGCATTACCTCTCATTTTATCGTGCAGCACTTTGCTAATCTTGTAGCTCTTTCCACTTTTGTTTTTAGGTAGGCTACTGTGTATTCTGTTTTAAAGTTCTGAAGGTCATTTTAGGATCTGTCAATGCCTACATGTAATAGAACTGAAAGAGTCCTGGATAGGCCATGAAACACTTGAGCTGTATTATTACACTGTTTTTGTTCAAGTCCTAAACCTTTTGGATATAGTGATACCAAATATCTTAATGCAGGATGGTGAAGCTGTGCAAAGTTTGAGATGTGAGGTGAAGGCTTTGAGCAGTAGCAGCACAAGACAGTATGGGAATGGCTCCAGGAGATGGCCCATGTTCATCTGACCAGTCTGCAGGGCTGGATGGGATGGTCTTTGCTGCTCAAAGAGGGCAGAAGAAAATTCTGCATTCTTGGAATTGAAGAAAAGTTTGTTTAGTGACTAGTCAAAGCTTCTGACCCACATCTTTAGTGAATGGCATGAGTCTTTGGTACTCACTGCTAATACTTAAGTGCAGTTTCATGTGTTGTGCTTCTCTTCTGACAAGTTTACATAGGATCTCAGCCAAGAAAGAACAGATTTGTTCAGAGGTATGTTTGGAGGGCAAAATGGAGTTACTGAACTTATTAAGGGACACTTTATTCATAGATTAATTTCTTTCCTCTAGGTTGCTTGAAGGGCACTGCTTTTTGGCCCTGAGGAAGAGAGAAGATTTTATTAATTGAGTTGAGTTGTTCTTGTTTTTATAGCTATGAAGTCTGATTATTAAACATTTCCCTGGGTTGCTTTGGCAGTCATGATTTCAGGCTGGCAAAACCACTCTAGGCTTTTGTTGTGTGAGATCAGATAATAAGGGTTTCTGCTTGAGCTTTTAGCTGTTTTGCTGTTATTGGTAACTTCCATGGTCTCTTCAAATTCCTGGAAGATGAAGTCTGGTATCAAGCTGACTTTGCTTTCTTCTTTTCTCCTTCTGCTGTAGTTACTTGTAGGATCCAGCTCTTGATACGTCTTCAGCAATTTCCCTGATAAATATGTTAAATATGTCTTCTGTTGTATTTTCTTGTGTAATTTTATATTTTGTATGGACTCTTACTCTTCTGAAACTCCTCCTTTATTTATTTTTTCTTTTTTTTCCCCCTGAAGATGGAATATATAAGATTTTAACTTGATGAACAGTTTTCAGTCTCCTTGCCTAGCTGAACATTGTCTTCATCCTCCATTGCATGTTTTTCCTGCCTGGACTGTGCTGAAGTAACTATACAGAGTGAGGGGAGACAGATCAATGAACAAATCTGTGTGAAAATGACCCTTCCCCACTGTTTTTAATAAACTTTTTTTACTTAACTGGATCAACATATGCCCAGTGTGTTCTCATGTAGTTGAAATGGTTTTGTCTTTGTGAGAAAGAGTGAAAAGATGAAAGTGAGGAAAAATACTGTTTAATCCAGTACCACTGCTGGAAAAAAAAGGGCTAAATGTACAACCATTTCATTATATGTAGAACTGATGTAAATGAGAATCTGTGGGAAACTTGGCCTCCAAGTCAAAGTCCAGCAAATAGAATTTGGTTTGGGGGCTGAAAGTGCTAAACCAGAAATGCCATATGCACATGGTGCAGCACTCCCAACTTGTGCAGACTCATGCAACTTTTTCAGGTATGATAAATGGTTTTTTTCAGTTGATAAACTTCTCAGTGACACTTCATCCATCACAGGTATTGCCCCTTTGGCCTGCTAGGGATCTGACATGCTCTAGAAGTCTAACTTTTAAAAAAGCTACATATTGGATAATTGAAGATATGCACGGTCATGTCCATGTCTGATGTGAATCAAATTTTTCCTTCTGTCTGAACTGTCATGGATTTACTGCAGATGTACAGCCTTAGCCTCCAGATTTTTCTTGGGTTTGGATTCTCTGAGCGGAATTTTAATGGAAAAACATGGGGCCTTGTGGGTTCAGATCTCCCAGCTGTGGATCTCTGGAGCTTGAATGAATGCATGTGACAATGTTACAAAAATATTCTCCAAAACTACAGTAAAAGTAATGCTTTTGAGGCATAACATTTTAACGAATATTTTTGAATCCTTTTTTCTCCTCTCCTCCGTCTTCAAGTTTTGTAGGCTAATGACTTTAATTTGGAACTGATTTTTGGTGTTGGCAGTTTGATTACAAGTACATTATCATGGTTGCTTCTGTCACTGGAAGAACAAATATTATGTGCAGTTGTCAAGTGACTCAAAGTATTGTAATGACTACACAAGTGCTGCACAGCATTCAGTGTTTAGGCATTGTAATGCTTTCCTGTGGGGTAGTTATGAAAATATCGAGTGGAAAGGATCCCAGCTTAACATTTCGGGGTTTTTTTGGTTGTGATTTTAGAATCAATATAAGAACATCCATTCTACAGAAAGTTAAGGACATAGTCTCAGTATATGTTGTACTATTGAGGGATGGAAAGTCTTAAACTACATTTTGGAATGTTATCATGGCTTTATTAATATTTTTAAATGTGCTTTTTATAAGTTGAGGTAGTTGAGGTAAGGTAGCGCACAAAACAACTAGCACAGTTTTTTCCAGTGAAATGGTAAAACATGTTGTATTTAGGTGTGATCCCATTATAATAAATACTCTCTTGAAATTAAACACTAAAAAAATTAAATTTCTTGCATAGCTGAAGAATAGAGTTAACTGCTTGCTTAAATCTTTTCATGTAAGGCCAATACAGCATTCATCCTGTTGGTATCTAACCATCTGCATTCTTTACAGAAAGTGAATTTATTGCTTAAAGGAGACTGAACTTCCTTATCTACAAAATGATGCTATCCAGGCAGCCTTCATGCAGGTCGTCAGATGCTTCATTGTGAGCCTCAAGTACTGTAGTTACTGTTATCTCCTAAGAACTTGGTCTGGTTGGGCAAGTGATTGAAGACAGATATAAGGATGGATTCTGGAGAACTTGACCTAGACTTTATTAAATTGGCATTTTCCAAGTAGACACAGTGTAAGGATTAAATGGTTCCTGCCATGTAATCCAGAATTTAGGGCAGATCTCACTCAGCATACCTAAAGGATTCAACTCTTTCCTTGAATTCCTCAGTTATCGTGCTTCACAGAACAGAAAATAGATAGTTGTGATTTTTGTAAATGTAGGTATGATCCTTTATTTCCACTTCAGTTCACTACTTAATTCTTTACCTGCACTGAATCTGGATCTTTTCATAGCTAAATGCAGATTCTCTAAACTTGTGTATATATTAATATTTTAATTTTAGTCAATTTTAATATTTGCTAAATAGAAAATAACTTCACCCATAGTTCAGTCAGTCAATTGAGGTTGTTGGCTTTTTCAGTTTCTGCCAAACAGATTGTCCAGCTGTTTTGCAGGCGCTCATGGCAGTATTTGCTATGAGTGTGGTGGTTGGTTATACTGGAGCTGGAGAAGAATATCCAAAGGATCCAATTTCAACCCTTATGCACCTAAAATGAGTTTGAACAATGTTTGAAAGGTGATAGGTTCTATATCCTGTTTTAACCTTTTCTTCACCTATGTTTTAATCCTCTAGTAATCTTTTCTTAAGTGAACCTTCTGTATTTGTGTTCAAATACTGAACTAAACACATAGGATTTTCAGACTTTATGCCTATTTTTGTGCTGCAAACCAGACATCATGCAAATCTCTATGAATAGATTGTTAGTGATGTAATTTTAATATTAGCAGCGTCTGGGTTATGGAAGACTTATTTTTGCCTTTTTTTTTAAGAGCAAAGATAATATAGTAGAAAAATTAAGGAAATAGAATTTTTTGAAACTGAAATACTCATCACCATTATATTTGTCTGGCAAGGAAATAGTCTCTAGATTAATATCAGGGCAGAGATAATTTAGATATAAATAAAAATAGCTCTGTATTTTCAATTTCAGTTTCTCACCTTTGCCTGCTTCCTCTGGCTCTATATGTTAGGGTACAGCAAACATATGGAAACATTTCTGATGGATGTATATTTGAAATATCTTCCTTGCAGTCTGCAATAGTTGGCCAGCATAAACATGTCAGGAAACACAGCCAGGTCATATTGACCTACTTTGTTTATGAAGGGTAGGAAAATGCTCTCCTATCCTTGTACTGTGCTTTAGATGGATTTGGGAACAAGCCCAGCTGGGGGGGTTGGCTTAAGATCTCCCTTTCTCCCCACTTCTCAGCATGAGCAGCTGGGAGGAGTCGCTGCTGTTTACAACTGGAAAGTGTTGCACTTTGTGTTCTGCAGTAGTTTGTGCATTACCTGTGTACAGAGTATTTTAGCTATAGGCAGACTGCAGTTTGTGTGTATATAGAGTCCATAATATACAGGCTGTGTATTAGGTATTTTCTCTGAGCTACCATTAAGACATTAATGTAAAGGAGATGCACGTGGAATTTGCTCAGAGCAGCCTTTCAGCTGGTCCAGCTCCAGAGAGTGGTGTTGGGCTGGGCTGCTGCTCTTGTTTGCAGTGTCTGATTCTGTCCCCGCCATGTAATGCAGTGGAGTTTGTATTTCTGCATACGACTCTTGGATGCTGGAATAGAGACCCTGGCCAGCCAGAATGCTGTCATGGGTCACACTGCTTGATTTGCCAGCCAATACCAGGTTTTACTGTTGAACTGCTGGGTCCAGCTGGTGTTCACTGCAGCCAGAGGTTTAGTTACAGAATAGGCAGGGTGGATTTAAAGCTCACTGGCTTGGGCATGAGCATCAGTGCAGCTGCAGAGTCAGTGACTTCCCTCTCGGGCTGCAGGTTATCAGTTTATAATGGTGTCTTGCTCCTGCAATTTTAAGGCTATTTCTCAGCTAGATCTATTTGATACTATTCTACCTTTTTATCTTATGGTCACTTTGCTATTCATAAGCTAAATACATGTGCATGCATCTGTCTCTGATGCATTTTATATTTTACATGTGTATTAATTACTTTTGACTCCTTTGAACCAATGAACAAATGGGATCAAAACTTAATAGGAATTTAAAAATAAAATATTTTTGTCATAGCCTAGTGTCACACCAAGGGAGCAGAAAGTATTACTCTCTAGCTTAGAGGAAGCACACTCAGGAATGTGTATAAGCAATTGTGGCATATTTTTATTTTCCTTTTTGCAAACGTGCTTTGCACTGATGTTTTGTGGAGTTGAGTGAAACTTGGAGGAGAAGAAAAACTGGAGAGACAAAAGCTTAGTATCAGTTTATCTTCAGTTTTCTGACCTGAGCATGTCAAGGGAATTTCCTTGTGCCATTACTGTACCAATATTTTGCTGCCTGACTTCTGACTTGGCTTGAGGTGTCTCAGATTCTCCAAGGAAGCAGAGTGCTGCTTGGCCAGGGGTGGGGGTATTGGTCTGGAAAATACCCTGGATCACTCAGAAGCTAAACTAACCTATCTTGACCTTTTTCTGAGACTTTTTATTCTTTTCCAGAGTGGAAGAATAAATGGTGTCTGAACACGTAATTCTTCAGAATTAAAATATGCCCTGTAATTTAATTTTATTTGCTAACACATCTGTGCTGCCCTTTCTTATGAACCAAAAGCTAATTGAGGCATAAAATGTCATGTACTCCAGTATTGCTGTTTAGCAGATGGAATAATAGTTGTAATAATTGATGGTCTAACTTTCAAAATATGTACTTTCACCTGGGCTAAGTATTATCAGAATGATTCTGTCTGAAGTAGGTTTATTATTTTTTGGGAAAGCAAGTTAAGGTGAAAGGGTACATGCTCAAGAGACAGGGAAAGAACAAGTCACAGCATTTTAAATGACCTGTGCCAATACATGCTGTAAAAACCAGAGAAATAAACAGCTACAGAGCATAGCCCCTGATTAATCATACTTTTAGAAGAGTGCAAGTAAAGGTTAAGAAAATTATTATTTCTTTCAGTGTGAAGTATTTTTTTTACATAAATGTCAAGTTCTTAATAATCACAGGAGCTGATTTCCTGACTAACTTCTCTCCGCTCCTCTCATGGCTTGTTGCTGCCACGGAATCTAAATGACAAAGTGCGTAGCCTGAAGACCTAATCCAACCACATTTTGTAGCAGTAGTAAAAAGGCTTTACATTTGTCCAACATATTTCATCCAATGAAAACATTACTACAACTGGATGCTTTCCAGATTCTGGGTTCAGGCCTACTTCTTTTGACTTAAAAGACAAATGCTGTTTAACTCTGGACATGATAAATACTTGACAGCACAGACATCAAGGCTTATGTAACAAGGGAAAAGACAACTTTATGCAAACCTACCAGAATAATCCTTTTCTCCTCCCAGAAAAGTGATGTCTTTTAAGCATTCCTATGGAAAGGGCTCCCCACATGTGATGTGTAAAGCAACATTGTGTGCTTTTATAGAAATGATAAAAGCTTAAGGTGGCTCACTGAAATGGAAGTCTGGGGAGCTCCAAAAACTGATGTGAAGGATTTCAGTCAGATGTGATTGGAGAAACTAGTGTTGATTCTTTGGTGGAGTTCAAGTGGTGACAATTTTGACCCTAAAGTAAGGATTTGAAGGGATGGAGTTTAAAGAGATTCATAGAAACAGACATATAAGAAATTCATATTTTAAAGTTACATAACAGTTTTATGTGCATTCTTCGTCACAGTATGGAAATTGCTCCCTGACAGAGGGTAATTTAATCATCCTCTTGTGGATCAATTCAAATAAATAGGTGCAGAGGAAGGATAATAGGATGACTGTGTAAAATAAACTTATTTCATAAGAGGGAACTATAACAGCATGACATTTTTCAGCTTGGAAAATTGAAGAATGAGAGAGAATTTCAGTGGGGGAACATGAGGGGGAGAGGAAAGCTGCTCTATCTAAAGGGTAGTGTTGGCACAAGAACAACCTGGGTATCAACTAGCTGTGGGTAAAGTTACATTAGTGATTAGAAGAGCTTTCTAAATGCCAGAGGGGTGAGATATGGGAACAGACTTCCAGTAGGAGTGAACAGGACATTCATTTTGGCAGGATTTGGCCCCACAGCTTCATTTCTCAGTGCTGTCAAATCTGCTGGAAAAGAGTGCAGCAAAGAATAAAAAAATTAAGTGGAAAAAGGGGAAAATCTGAATTCCCTGCCATATTGTCTTGATTTACCCCCCAGTCCTAATAAAATATTAGACTGCATACTCCTTGTGAAATTATTGTACAAAAATGAGCTTTAGAATATCTGCAAAACTGTGTTCTGAGTTTAGGAAGACTGGTTAATTAGTGCTGCTGCTTCTTTTCACCAAAAACTTTGAAATTAGTGGTTGATGATTTACTGAAGTACATAAAAGAAGCAAATAATAGACCTGCTTTGAGTAGCTGTGTTTCACCTAACTCAATAGGGACTGCATGTTTTATTATGTAAATGTATTTTTGCTTTCTGACTTAATCTTTATAGAACTGGAAAGACTATTTCTAAAGCAAAAGTCACTTCCCTAGTTAAAAAAGCCCATAGTTATTTAATTATGTATTCTTGTAGTGGTGCTGAGGTATTAATGGCAATGGTGATTTATTGGAATATGGTTTTACTATGACTTTTGAGCTACTTTCCCAAGTGATAATATATTGGAAAAATATAGATTAATGATAACCTTTGATATTAGGAATAAATGAGGTACTTGGGTAGAAGTGCTGAAATGCCTTTCTACAGAGTAAGAGATGGATGGCATTATAATGCAGCTAAGGCTGAGATGGGGAACCACTTTAAATGTAAATCATGTTTTTGTCTTTGTTGATAATATGTTAGGTACAACAAACACCATCAAGGCTGTTGTAGATACTGGTGCAGGACAAATATTATGTAATAGTGTGGTAATAATGAAACATGAAGTGCTTACCTGTTTGGAAGAAAAACCTAGATTTATTTCTGAGAAATGCTGACTGATGTTGCTAAAAATACAACAGTAAAAGTTAATTATAGATAAGAATAAGCATAATACCTTTTTTTTTGCAGTGAGGTAATGCATTTGTTGTTTTGGTGGTTTAGGTCATTCAGCTGACTTTTACTACAGGGCTCACAGCAATGTTTTGTGTATCTCTACACCAAATCCTACTGTAGGAAACTGCACAATTGCTGGATGCCTTACCAAAATTAAATGACATTATCAGACAGCAGAAAAATTGGTCTCTGAAAGAATCAATTTTATTTATGCCTGAAGAGTTGGGTTCTATGATAGACAGTGAGTCTGGAGTCTTTCAGCATTTATTCTTCAAAAATTAATATACTCATCTAATTTATTTGGTTTCAGTAGCATTATTACTGAGTTATGCCAGAGGAAATCAAACAGCTGATTTTCTTGTGGAGTTATGATCAATTTAAAATAATTGTAACTTTAAGGCTAATTTGCCTTTCAAAAAACAGCATTATTCCAAGCTATTATAGAAATGAATTTGAATCTGTGCTCCTATTTTTGTTCTTCACTTCTTTAATACCCAGTTCTGAGAGTCATCAGTGAAACATTTTTTCATTAATGTTATCAGTTGTGATGGATATTGTTATGAGTAAACTTAAATTTATATTTTGTGTTCCCATAAGAATCTGTTAGAAAAAACCCCAAACCCTAAGCTTTTAATTCTGAGTTAGGATACCACTTAATTTTTCAAAGAGAAAACCCAGGTTCTCGGACAACCCAACCAAAACAAAACTAAGAAATTTAGATTATTGTTTGGCCAACAAGCACTTCAGACTCTTGCTAGACTCTTGTGTTTTTATGTTGCACTTCTTCAGCATCTTTCATCTTTTGGGTTATATTTCAGGATAAACTAAGCATGCAGATTAGAAGTTTTCCACTTTCTACACCTTGTGTTAATTATGGTGTGCACGTGCGTTCAGTGCTTTGAGGGGACGTCTTTGAGTCTGTAACTTTGTTAAATAGGGATCAAAAGATTTAGAATTACATGCTTTAACCCGCCAAATTACTGGTTAATATTTAAGAAGGAGATGGTGTCCTAGTTGATTTATCAGGTTTGAAGTATAAAAAGTCATGTTGAGAATAGAGGTTCATTCATTGGCATGTCAGTATAGAATTTAAGTGTTCCAAAATAAGTACCTGGTTTACTGGGGGGTTTTATGATTCCTAAATCGTAATATATGTAAGTATTAGGAATTAATGCATGTACTCCAGGGGGTCATTATGGGGTGTGTTGTATATTACTTGCTCTTTTAGAATATGGACTTATACGTGTTTGTTATTTAAGAACTTTTTTGTTTCCGGAATGGAAAGATTTTAGGTCATAATTTTTAGTAATCTGTAGGATTTTTGGAGATCAGGGTAATCATAATTATTGTTACATACTTTTCCGTGAGATGACTTTACCGCCATGCGCAGGGAAGAATTTGTTGCTGGTGTTTTTCCTGTTTTTAGCTTAAAAAAACCAATAAACCCAAACCAAACCACAAAACCAGCCAAACATAAAAAAGTTCAGATGCTTAAAAAGGATGTGAAGTAAGCCATGTAATATGGCTGCGTTACCCTGAAGGAGGAGGAAGGTGTCAGTTACGATTAATGTGAACAACATTTATGGCCCTGGAGATGTGACCTCTCGTTACAGTAAATGTGACAGCATGAATTACTTTCAATTACAGTGAACTACATTCAGCTACATTAGTTCTGACACACCTCACTAGGAGAATGCTGCTGTGCTAGCTTTAACCAAAGGAAAAAAAAGGCAAAACTTCTAAGTGCAAATGTGTGTGTCACTTGAGCAGAGCCATTGGGTTCTGACTGCGACGTATTATTGCCTCTGGTTTTACACACTTCTATTACATCACTTGTTATTTCCACTGGCACTTTCAGGTTTATGCCTTTGGCACTGGAGAATATGAAAACCACCTTTTAAATATGCTGTGTATAATAAATGTAAATGCAGGATTATTAAAAAATAAAAATTAGATGACTTATCCTTTTTGTTTTCATCCGATGGTAACCTGCACCATTACTTGGAGTGGTGTGGTCTACTATCTGTCAGCATGTCCCATTTTGGATGGCATAACTACCTTTTAATCTTTATTAACACTGTGAATTTATTTGTACAAATTAAATATATCACATCACAGAATATTTATCACTTGACAGAAACAGTTCTTATAATGTCACTACTTTTTTCTTCAAGGTTCAATTATTATGCTTCAGTTTCTACCTCTAAGCTTTCACAAAAAATAAAAGATGCCCAGGGCAGAAGTCAACCTTTCACTTTTGCTACAGAGGAGATGCCATCTATTTCACGCTGTGCTAAGTATTCCATCGAAACACGAGTAAAACAGTGCCTTTGGCAAATCATAAATTAGGAATAGCACTAAGCAAAGGAAATAGCTTTAATTAAAGCATTTTGTTGCACTTTGAGGACTTGATTTGCAGAGTATTGGGCATTTTTTCTGCAGACATGAAGACCCTCTTTTCAAATTAGAGGGACTGGTGTTGGAATCGGAGAAGAAAACTTGTGACGCCAAAATGTCAGTTCACAAAAGGAAACAAAAAATGGTGCTTGCTGACTCCAAAGTGGTTCTGAATTATGCCTGTGGAGTGTAAATTCCTGTCCATCTTCCTCCCATATTAAGGGAGTTATTGTTAATTTTTGGACCTTAATTTTTCCAATATTTTCATTGGCTGTTCAATGTGTAGTAGTGGATTGTGAAAATATTTGTAAGTGTTTCAGCGGTCATTTTAAAAACTAATATGCAGTATAAACTGACTTCCATATGTCAGCAACTCCCAGGCCATTAAGGTACAAAGATTTGTATTCTAGTTACACTCACTGAAGGAGAATCAAATAATTTTTAGAGCTGTCTTCAATTCACTGAAACAGTGGGAGACTAATAGAATTTTCAGTTCAGCTCTTCTGGCAATAAAGAAATATCTTTACTTTGGCAATCAAATTACCTTGAATCCTATGTCCAGTTTAGGGCCCCTCATTTCAAAAGGAGATTGAGACATTGGTGTCCAGAGAAGGGCAGTGAAGCTGGGGAAGGGTCTAGAAAGTCGTACAAGGAGCAGCTGAGGTTGCTTAGTCTGGAGAAAAGGCGATTCAGAGCTCCTTATCACTCTCTACAACTCCCTTGTTGTCCTCTACCAAATCTCAAGAGAAAGGACAAGATGAAATGGCCATTTAATTGTGTCAGGAAAGGTTCAGATGTTATATTAGGAAAAAAAAAATAAATTAACTGTAGTGATTAGGTTTTGGAAAAGGCTACTCAGAGGTGGTGGAGTCAGCATCTGTTGAAGTGTTCAAGAGGCATCTGGAAGTGGCACTTGGGGACAAGGTTCAGGGGTGATTATGGCGGTGGTGGTGGTTGATATTTGAACCAGTTGATTCTAAAGGTCTCTTCCAACCTTAATGATTCCATGACCTTCAGCATGGTTTTTAAATTCTGTGCATATAGCTGAAAGAGAAAAAAATATTTTTGTTTTTGGCTCTTGGTCTCTGGGATTTTTATCTGATCAGTTCCCACCCTCCACCCTCCCTCCCCCTTGAGTATAGTAGAGACTTTGGCTTTTCAGTGGAGAAAACCTAATTTTTCCAAGAGGGAGGTAATGGCTCTTGTTTCATGTAATTACTTTGAAGAATACTGTTTGTAAATATGCTTTAGGGGCTATTCCACTAGATAGATGGGAGAAAAATCACAGGGACTATGATATTCTATATCATCTGGAAAGCAGTTTTATAGGTGGAAGAAAAGCAGACAGCAAACTGTCTTATAGTCATAAGAGAAGTGAACTTGAAACAGTGACAGAGCACTTAGGAATATATTGTTGTGGACAATGAGTTCTCTGGAAATCAAAACTGATATTCCAGATAGGGGAATAAATTGAAACAGGCTTAGATGCAGTTCAGATGGGAATAAATAATCTTCTTGATCAAGTGTTCTGTGTGGAGAAGTGGAAAACAAAATGAGACATTCAAAACCTAGATACATCTCCTGGGATGCCGGATGGGAAATGAAAGGAAGAAAATGATTCTGCATTGTAACTTAGAGATTACAAAGATGCACTTAGAAGCATTTGCAGAATCTGGAATTGTAATTGTAGCAAGCGCTGGAGGGACCCTAAATTATGTTAGCAACATTCCACAAGATAAGAGCAAAAACTTGATTCAACTATAAAGAAGCGAGAAATGTGGTTTTAGAGCAGGCAGACTAATATTTTCTTTTCTATCTGGAGTTGAAGATTTTTTATCAGTAAGGTTTGATCTGCAGATCAGAGGAAATGAACAAAAATGTTTTCAAATTTATTCAGGTGTTTCAGTTGTTTCTACTGTGGCAAGTCTTCTGATACTTCAGCAGTGGGTATCAGTAGCATTCCATGGTTTTCTTTATTTCAATGTTGTACATTTAGGGTTACTTTGAACACTTTTCTACCGTGGTTAGAATGAAGAAAACAGGGGAAAGCTTCATGGTGGTGCTGTTACTAGAAACCAGCTAAATGTGTCAATTTTTAATGTATTTTCATAAGAGTGGATCAGTGTTATACCTGAGCGCTGCTGAAATTAAAACAGGTATATCATGGGTCTTGTTTGTGGACTGGACACAAAGTGTTGGTTTAGCTGTGTTACTTTAAAATTTTTTCTTGCAACTCCTTTCTATTTATAGAGAGCCATTCTACCTTTTAATATTTCTTGTCCATGAGCTCTATGCTTGCAGAGGAGCAAAGGGCTTCCGTTGAACGCTGTCATGGCAAAAGAGCACCTTTCCCTTGTATTTTTTCTACAGATTCTCATTTTCTTTGTTATGGAACAGCCAGAGCAATCTAACTCTCAGATGTGTGATGAAAATGTTTCCATGTTCATTTAGCCTCATGTTCAAGTTGAAAGAACATAGAGAGCTTCCCTTTCATAATTATCCAAATACGTAGTGGATACACAAAATGAGAATCTTCCTGCATTTTATTGCTGCAGAAAAATACCAGTTTCTACAGCCACAGATGGTATTTCACATATCTGGAATTCACTATGATATATTCTTTCAAAAACAAAATCTTCTATTAGTGCATTATTTGTTTTTTGACTGCTAAATGAATTTTTTTATTAAATAGATACCTCAAGCATTTGGCTCAAAAACTACCACAGGAGAAGAAAACTGCAGAGGAGATCTTGTTCAGCTAACTGAGACTATCAAAGATAAAGTTGTGCTTTAACATTTTCATGGCTACTGTAGACCATTCTCCTGTCAGTTTGGATAAATGCATTTTTTTGGTTCCTTACGTTGTTGTTCTGGGCAGCATCTACCAGTAATATTCTATCCTGCCTTCTCTTTTAGTTGAAAATGTATTTCATCAGCAGTATTGCTGTTGACGTTGCTGTAGTTTATGACTTCTAGTGCTCTGGCAGGCTGTGTGCTCATAAATAATACAGTCTTTCTATATTTGTTGGAGAGGTTTTAGTGCAATACTTTGTTTTGCCTGTTAACAAATAGATAGAGTAAATCAAAGTGTGTCTAAGGAGTTAAGAAATTCTTTCTGAAAGAAACGAATTGGGAAGAGGTACTAGACCATGCAGCATTTAGTTCTCAGAAAGGCATTAGATGTTTCACACTAGAACTAATTTAGCAATCATACCTTCCTCTCGGTATCAAATCATCATATCCACATCATGCATAGCATTCAGCATCTCCTGTATGAAATTGTAGTGCTGAGCTGATGTTAGGATGTATTAAAAACAAAGTCAGAACTAAATACACATTTCTCTGAAGAAATTTCTTAATGCTGTAATTTCTTAATTGCAAATTAATTAATTGATTCAATGTAATTTCAATTACTTAACCTGTGTAAGGGGCTCACATTCTCCAGTACTTTTTAAAGCCCTTGAAAAATTTTAAAAATAATATTTTAGTTTGTAGCCAGTCCTGATACAGATACCCAATCCTGGCCATGGAAGTTGACTGCTCTCCAAAAGCAGAGGGCTGGAGAAAATGTTCTTGATGCTGCTGGTTTGCAAGGGGCAATAGTAGAACACAAGCAAGGACATATTTCTCTGATTGACTGCTGGTCTGGGGCTCTTCCACTTAGATCTTGAAAAGGATGATTAGAAAAATTCCAAAGAAGTAACAGGCCTAACCACATCCTCTCTTTGAATTCACCTCAAGGTCAGACCAGGACATGGGGTAGGTATAGTGTGTTTGAGTTTTTGAAAGCCTTATTGGTGGGTGTTTGTTAAACCAGTTCCACCATAATAAAAACTAACCACCAAAGAAACCCCCCAAAACCAAACAAACCAAACCCCACCAAGCTAAATTATTAAGCCTTACATAATGCATATTTCTACCCTACTGAAGGTATTTAGAAAAACAAGCTGTCTCATTGGGTATGTTCTTAACAAATCATTCTGTAGTTCTTAAACTGACAAAAGCAAAGAGCTAATGGAGTCATATATCTGACAGATTAATGAGTAAAGCATCGTGATGAAACTATTCTATCAGTTTTGTCCAGTTCTTTCATAATGAAAGTGGAAATTAGATTTGCAATCAAATGAATAAATCAAGGGGAAAAACACCTACTCAAGGAATGTCCTTGTTCTGTTTTCTTGCTGACACTATCAGTGCAGAACAGAACTACAGACCCAATCTGTTCTCCATATTGTTTTAATGGTTTTTTTGGTTTTTTTACGGAAAGTCCTTGACATTCTTAAAACACAGTATCAGATCATTATAGAGCTGTGAATGAACAGCTAACATACAAAAACCCTTACCTGTTTGGTCTTCTCCCTTTCTTTTCATTTGGGAGGCCACATTCCCTCAGATCCCATTGGAGAATTGTCGGTCTGTTGGGACAGACTTTTGCTTTGGCAAGCTCAGCTACAGAAAAGCTGAGTGCAGAGTGAGCAGACCTGGGCATTTCAGGATTGTGTTGTTCAAAGAAGGAGGGGTGCATGTGTTGGAAAACCAGGGGAAAAAATAGGCATTGTTAATGGGTAAGTTTAAATCCAGGCTATTGAAGTATCACCAGAGTAATTAAGTTTTTGTGATGGCTGAAAGATTTTTATGACAGCATTTTAAGAAATATATAAGTAGTCTCAATATATGTTTTTGAAATATGATTAGCAAAAAAATACAGGAAGAGCTCACATGGGAGTGTTGTAAGAAGACATTTTTTTCTGTTTCATTGTGAAATGCCAAAATAATTACAGTTTGATTTAATTGGTGAGATTTTGGGCTGTAGTTTTTCTCTTTTAAGAAAAAACAATTTCTTTTAGCTTTTGGAGTTGTTTTGGTGTTTGTTTTTTTTTTTTCCCATCTTGCTCTAAAGTCAATAGAGGATTTAATGATGTCAGTGCTCCTGTCTGTTTTCTACTTGTGGGTTTCTGCATGATTAGAATTAATTTATAAGGATTACAAAATTATCTTCATTTTGAAATTTTCAGAATTTAAATATGTTCACTTAGCTATCTGAGACCTACTAATAGTCTCATACCCTGGTTTCTGGCCAAAACCTGGTATCTTATAAGTAAATAAAATTGATAGTGGGTATTAAAATATAATTTAACATTAATGTTGTTTTATGACTAGATGTAGGTTTAATTCATCACTTGACACTGATTCTGTTCAACTATGTAAGGAAAATTATGAGACCATGTGCAAGTATACACAAATATTCTCTTCTACTGCTGGCCTTGTTTTCCTGAATATCATCAGTTAGGGCAGAAAGATACACAGGTAAATTGGATTTTATTCCAGGTATATTCTTTGTTGCTTAGTTGGCCTGCTTTCATTTGTGCCTTTCTTTGGAATTCTGTGCTCAGTCTTCAAGTGGATTTAGGACTGAAGCTCACGTGTCACTGCCTGCTGGCATTTCCACAACCTGCCTTTCTCACCTTGTGAGAATTCAGTCATTACCAAGTGATTGGTACGTGGGACCTTTCTTGATAATTTTTTAGTAGATTGTCAATATACACGAATTCAATTTTGCTTTTAGTTATTTATGATAAAATCTTCAAAATCACAGCATTTACCTCATTTCTTCACCACAATATGAAGCAGAAGGGTTGTCTGTGCCTCTGTGAGGGTGTGCAAGGCAGTGCCAATGGTGGATTTAATAATGTACACACAGAGTGTTTGTCTGTTGTTTTCCCCAGCTGTTGCTCAGCAAAGCTCTGCATTACCTGTCCCAGAGCAGAGCTCTGCCTAAATATAACAGAGGGAAAAACAGGCAATGAGGTTGGATTTTTTCCTATTTATGAACAGAAAATACTTAATGTGTACTAAATAGAAATTTTATAGGAATAAAACCAATGTGGCTCCACACAGATGCCTGTAATCTGTATGAAAAATTGTAAATCTGGATGCAACATTTTTCTCTCTGTACAAATGCTTATTTACAATACAGAGGTGTTTACATCTCTGTTATTGTGTTACAACGTAAAGTGCAAAATACACGCTTAAAAATGAGATGCAATCACACTCAAAGATGAAATGTAGATCTACAGTGCATTTAGAGGAAGTGATTGCAGGAAATAATGAAAAAAGTAATCAGTGTTAAATATGCTCTGCTTATTCATCTATCTCTGGCTGCCAGAACCTGTCAGATAAAAGTAAAACTAAAACTGTCTTTGAAGCTTGAGGTACTATTTCAGTGATGTAGGTTATTCAAATGCTCTCTGACTACATTGATTAAAAGGGACTTTAAGAAACTTAATTGCAGTTAATTTTAATTACACCTCAGCACATAGCTTGCACATCCATTTTGTTCCTTTGCTGTACTCAGTATTTGAGATGTTCTTATTGCACGTTCTGTTCCTGCAAACAGAAGTGCTTGCTTGAGATCTGGAGAGTGAACTGTTGTTAATTGTGACCAGACCATGGGATTGTGAATCCTCAGTTCAAAAAAGATGAAAGGATTTTGTGTTCTCCTTGAAAACAATAAAAATGTGAGATTTTCTGCTTGGCAGTGGTGCTAGGAATGTGACATCCTGTTCATTTAATATTGAACTGGTATAAGAATGTTCATGCTGTGTAACACCTACTTATTTCTACTCTAAGTACGGAGTTTGTACTTGGTGTTGACTTTCAAGTATCAGCCTTGCCATCAGATGCACCAGCCCGAAATGTCAGAGCATCTGGATCTGCAGTAATGTGATGGTGTCCTATAAAGCCCCTCCAAAGACTGGACATGTTTCTGGGCCTAATGCCAAATTCCTGCCCAGTCTTGCCCTGGATTTTACATGTATTCAGAAATAAAAGGTCTCATGTACATGAAATGTGCACTTGAATTATGGGAACAACGTCTGTTGCCCAGGTCTATATTAAAGGAGTATCATTTTGTATACATAATTATATTTTCTAAAGTTGCTGCAGAGCACTGTCTGAAGCCAAGCTGCACTTACAAGGACAGTAATGCAGACGCCTGACAAAGAAGAGAGCAGTGGTTGTTCCCTCCAATGGGTCAGCACTGATGAGGATTTAACATGATTTAATTGGATTGATCAGAACATGAATCCTTAAAATATGTTTTGTAAACTCACCCTCCTTGTTTGTTGTTATGTATCTAAAGGCTCTGTTAATCCAATAGTTATCACCAAATTGTTGAGTGATTAGTAATTCAGATTCTTCTAATAGGGAGCAATTTCCATGTCTAATCCTGGTAGTACACATGACTTCATTTCTGCTTTTAAAGTTTATTAAATAAAGGCAAGTATATAGATTTCTTTTTGCCAGGTGTATAGATTCCATTTGTGTTTAATTTTCTGTATTGGGAAACTGCTATAACATTTTTTTCACATGTGGCAATAAACAGGTTTACTTTCCTATTTTTTAATTGTTACTGTGCTGCATGTTGTGGGTGATTTTCAGGGGTATACAGGTATACAACATGAAAAATTAAATTGTTATATTTTAAAATTCAAAACTCAAGTTACTTTTCTGTCTTATGGAGTCTTTTCCCAGTGCCAGAACTTGAAAAAATGGCTGATTGTCAAAAAGATAAATAGCTTTATATGTGTTGTCAAAACATCAGTCACACAACTTATTAAACAGCATGTGATTTTTCTTTTTGATCCCTAAATCAATAATGTCAAAGTATCTTGTGTTGTGTCTAAACTTCAGGAATTTGATCAGTCTGCTTAATTTGCTTAAATTGAGTCACTTTATCTGCTGAGGAGGTTTTACTCTGATGCATGTTTGTTAGTCTGGATGCAAAAATGCATTTCTTCAGTTAAGAAATAATTCCCTTCTCTGATGCTAAGGGAATAGAAATTTTAATATAGTAGGACTTAATTACCTAGCATAGTAGATTAAGGTTTTGCAAATTAATTGACTTACTATTTTGAAACAGTTATCTTGTGAAACATCTTAATGCAAATGCAAAATTTTGGTGTGTCACCTTCTGACATGTAACAGTAGCTTTGCATATTTCTTTCAGAGATTTTGAAAATATGAAGATAATAAATGATGACTAATGTACACCATCTGGCTAGGGTGGGGGAAAAGATTTCCTGAGCAACAGGGTTTCTGCTAAGCTGATTTACTTAAAATAAGAAAGCAAATGCTTGCTTTTCTTTTTCTTTTTTCTTTTTCTTTTTTTTAAAAAAAATGAAATTCTAATGATTCCACCTAAACTCATAGGGTAAGGGTAGCCTTAGTTTTGTGCTCCATGGTCATATCAAAGGCAAACTCCATGAATTCCATGAGAAAAGCAGTTTATCTTATCAGTCCTCTTGTATCATATATTCAGAAAAAGATTGCTGAGACTTGAAGATTTCGAGCAGCATTAATAAAAGTGTCAGACAGCCTTGCTGGAATCAGCTGCCTGTAAGGAGAGATGACCTAGCTTTATCAAATCAGTGAACAAACAACTATTAATCTATACAGCCTCAGGATTAGATCCTTCAGAATGCAGACATATTGTTGTGCTTCATATCTTCTTTGGGTTTACAGCTGTCACTTTTTTATGCTAATTTTATGATAGAGGTAGAACTAAATGCAGTGATAGATATTAGAATTTATATACAAATTCTGCTTTAATCTCTGCAGTTTCTTAGAACCAAAACTGCCTTCTTGGTTTCTTTTAACAGAGGTTTTCTTTTGTAAGCACTCAATACACACTCTCAGGTATTTCCTTATTATTTTGTGTAGTTGTCTTTTTTTTTAGTTTACCTACTTTTATTTTGAATGAACTTAAGTGTTCACTTGAATATATCAACTAATTTGAACAAAAATATGTTTTCTACACTGTGGAGAAAAGAGAACAGATAAATGTGTGCATCAAAACTGCAGTCTTGAGTCTGTATTTTGAATTTATCTCTTACTTTTTTTGTTTAATTTTCCCAAGTCAACTCTGCCTCTGCAACTCTTTCATTAGTACTGAAAATTAAATGTTATTTACTCTTGAGTAGTGGTTGCTTAAGCTCTGGACACACAAGGTGATGTATGGCCTACAGATGTATCAGAGTTGCAGAGGCAAAAATTGATGTCCATAGTGACCAGCAGGGAATTATCCAAGTGTGAGAAGAGACGGCCAGAGCCTTCCTGAGGGTGAGCAGGTTGTTAACTCTGCAGTTTGTGTGAGAACATCTGTTGGCTGCCTACTCATTAAAGAGCCACAGAGTCTGGGAGGAAAGCACAGCCTGGACTTTGAATGTTGTTAACTGTGGGCCCAAGTCAATCTTCTGGCCTCTGTGGAAGACACAGTTTGTGCTTTTAAAATAAATAAGTAAAGTGTGAGAGCATGAAAGGGAAGAAAGCAGGAAGGGAAGAAAAATGAAACAGGGAAGATTTGGAATTTGTTAGGTTTAAATGAGAACAAATTTACGTTAGTGCCCACTGTGGCCTCCAGGTCCTTTCTCAGCCCTTTGGTGTGGAATTATTTAACCCAAGGTGCAGCACTTTCCTTGCTGAGATTCATATGGCTTCTGTTGATGCAGCTGTCAGGGTTTCTTATGCTCTGTCTGCCAAGTGACACACACTGACCCTAAGCCCACCGGTGAGTTTCCAAATGAGATTGTTCTACATGCCGTATGGCTCTAATTTAATGTTTGCAATAGTGTTTAGGAAATAAGAAACACTCCTCCTTCCATAAGTGAAATAAGCAGGAATGAGACCAATATTATTTTCAAAGATGGATGGTAAACGATAGGCCAGGGTTGTTCAGATTTGTCCCATTAAAGTGAGCTGCAGGGCTGTGTGACCATTGACAAAGTTGTGTAACTTTGGCACTGGGGCTGGTGTTTAGCCCAAAGAGCAGAAGAGCACTGGAATATCTTTTGAAGGGGAGCAGTGAAGAGCAAAGATGGGTTTTAGGATGGAACTGCTACGTTAATGGATGGAGTTAAATTACATGGTTGCCTATAAAACAGGACTGTGGACATAGGGACCCATGATGTTATTTTTGGATCAGAATGTCCCATCCAGTCCTGGATCCTGTGTTCCTTTTAAGTGAAGAAGCAGTTGAAATTTGGCATAGATGAAGCATATATGTTTTGTCTCACATTTTCTTTTACTACTATGATTTTGATACATATTTTGCCCATGGCAAATGACAACCATAATATTTTTGTCTTCCTTATGTTTTCCTACGTTATTTATCTTCCTATAACCAAGCTGCAAATTTAGTTGTTTGCAGGGAGACAGAAATATGTTATTGTGGAATGTGTGTGTGGTAGGATTTCCTGTATTTAGGCATTTCTGAGTGTGTTTCTCAGGAATGCTGATAATTCATATTATTGTAATCTCTGTGGTGCTCTCTAACCAAGGAGGTCTTGGTGGACTTTGGTGCACAAGACATTCACCTTTCTTGTGTGAGGCCACTTCACTCTTGTTATCTAGCAACTGTCCTTGTTGATTGGTGATGGGTCACTGGAAGGGACAATTTTGAAAGAAGTATTAGGAAGTTTGAGGAGAAGGAGGACGTCCATTGGTTTCACTGGGCTGGAAGATCTCACTCAAAATGGAAAAGTAGCTGAGAAGCCTTGGGTGAACTCCTTAGTATTAATGAAGCGTACTCAAAAGAGGGAAGAAGAGCAGGGACATAGGACTGAGCTGAGCAGGAGATGAGATCCTGGAATTCTTTGCTTTGCAGTGAGAGAGCCTTACCTGCCACAGTGATCTGGGTGCTGCATGATGCAGGTAAAGACCTGGAGAAGAGCTTATTGATAATCTTGTGACTCCATTAAATCACCAGTGTCAGATTTGTAACTGGATATAACACATCAAATGCATAACTATCTTAAATGGCTTTTTTAGCAGGAGAAGAAATCTAGCTGCTCAGATTAAAGATTTGCACATAAGAATATCAATATCTTTGTTTAAGTTGCAAATTATTAAGGTTTGGTTTTTCCTTTGGTTGTGTATGAAAGTGCCAAGCTGTGTGACAAATAAGGAATGTGTATTTTTGCGTGTAACAAATAAGGACAATGTATTTCTGTGTGTAATGTTGGTGTTCTATTTGAGTAATGATAGTAGAAGACTCATCTTGAGTGGTTATAGTCATGTAATTAACCTTGTATGTGATAAATGAGCAGCATCATGTGTTCCTGAACAGGTTTAAAAACTGAAACATACTCTTTGTGCCTTTTATTCTTGGCTGTAATATTTGAGTAGCAACAGAGAAGTAAACAAAATGTTACAGAATATAATGAAATCATCTCATCTGAAGGTAAAAAGAACACTATCAAAACTGCTCTGTTTTGATAGTGGTGACTTCTACAATTTACCAAGTCAAGCATACTAATAATATTTTTTGGGGTTTCTTCTTTCTAAATTATCTAGTAAGCTAGGAAAAGGTATTCAGTATATAGGTCTGAAATAAGAATTTTGGGAAAATGCAGAAACTAATAACATTTAAAAAACTATTAAATGTGATGTTGGAGCTTCAATGATACGAGGTGGTTTTACAGTACCTTAAAATTTCTTCAAATATAGTAGGGTATTTTAAAGAAATTCTAGTGATATGGAAGGAAGAATAAGTCAATTCAAGATTAAAAAGTTGCAAGATAATGTAAAATTAAATATTAAATAATTAAAACTTTTTGATTAGTGAAAGGAAGTATACCACTTCCAAGTGCTATACTATTCCAATGTCCTTCCAAGGATATTTCCAGGGCTCTGTTCTACAGCATTTTCTGGTTATAATGAATGCAAAGAATCCTATTGACCTGGATGTGGATGTTTGCTTTAGCACAGGTACAAGTATGCTTCCATGTTTGCAGAAATAGCTTTTTTTTTCCTCACAGAATGTGAAAACAAGAAAAACTTGTGCAATTATGTAATTATAACCTTGTCAGTAGTTATCATTAAGTGTTATGCAATTAAAACCTGTGAAATAAACTGCCATGAAGGTATTTCCTTAGTGCTGATCAGTACCCACTTGTTGCAAATTGTCAATAGTAAAAAGAGCTGTTGTATTAATTATCTTTCATTGTACTTTTTTTGTCTTCCACAGGAAAAAGTAGAATATGCCTTCCTGATAATTTTTACAGTTGAAACATTTTTGAAGATTATAGCATATGGATTATTATTACACCCCAATGCATATGTTAGAAACGGATGGAATTTATTGGATTTTGTAATAGTAATAGTAGGGTAAGTAGCTTATCTTCCATTATACAAATATTTAAAGTTTTCTTTACAGTAAGGTAGGTATAGGCCTGTTTGGCTATGAGTAGCAGCCTATGCTGGATTTCTGTTTCTGTGGAGTAAAGGAATGAACTTAGTGAAAAAAATTTTAAAAGTCCTGAAATTTTCAGTGCTATCTGTGGCTATAGACTGCATTGTATTTATAGTAGAAGTTCCCAGGGAATTCTGAGTCCTGCTGGAGATTTCCAGGAGAAATTGGAAAGAATTGGAGAGTTGTTTTTCAGAAACTTTTCCATCTGATTTTTTCAAGGTAAACTCCTGGTGTCTTTCCATATATTGATCTCTTAAGGGCCACAAGTTGTTACTTATTTGTTTAACCCTTCACTGCAGTTATGTGGAGTTCATCTGTTTCACAAAGACCTCTGGGAGGGCCCACATGTTTCAAAGTGGAGAAGAATGGTTGGGGAGACAGAATTAATAGTGATTCCTTGATATTCCCAAAATCTGAGTAAAATTGGGTGCTGCATGTCAGGCCCCAGATAGAGATATGGTTTTGATTTGCCTGGGTTAGAATATATGTTAAAAATGCCTTTTATTCTTTACCCTGTGCACCTTGCTGTACCAGGAAACCTCAGAGCTTGTTCTTTGCCCCAGAGAAGGGACTGCTAGGGCCTTATGCTGGTTCAGAAGAGTGGAACTTACATTATCCACCTACTTATTGATGCATTATTTTTGTGTCAGCAACTCTGTCAGTGGTTGTGCTACTTCATTAGAGCCTACCTTCATCTATCTAGGGAATTAATCTTGAGAGTAACTATTCACCACTTTCCCAAATGTTGTGGAGATTATGTTAAAAAACTGTTCAACCAGAACTTTAAATTTTGTTTTCTTAAAGTATTTATTATCTAGAACATAGAGAGCATTATCCACGTATAACTTTGTATGTAATAGCAAGCACGACCTTGGCTTGCAGTGCACAATTCTAATTTAGTTTTTAAATTCAAACCATATCAAGGTCTGCCTGTAACTGAAAAGGCTCAGAAATTAGAGTGTGTGCTGCTTTTAAGTTGTCACTGCATTAAGGGAAAGAAGGAGATGCTAAGTAAAGGAATTTGTGGTAAAGCACTGTTAAATTTGGGGAAGTACTGTGAACATAAGAATTCCTGATTTGTAACTATTTGATTATGAGATACTAAATGTTACTGAGAAGGTTTTATTTGGGCCAGTCCTTTGGCATGCAGGCAGTTGTGGTGCAGGACTAAAAATTGTGTATAAATAGATGCTTCATCAGGTCAGGTCATTCTCAACAGATTGGTCTCTGTGCCTGAAGGGGAAGCTTGGTGGGCAGGTTGGAGACTGTCACACACAAGCTCTGTTCCCTTGCCAAGCAGTCACTTGAATAGACCTCTTCTCTTTTGTCAAGTGACCACGGAGTTACAGTAACCCTGGAGCAGTCTAATTAACATGACCTCTATCTTTGGCTGTGTCCTAAATACATGATAACCAAAAAATTTTCCACTAACTCCTGAAACACTTATTATTGGAGGCTAAATGTAGTTAGGTCAAATACTCACACTGAATTTGCTGAAAATACAAATAGAAAAAGACTATATCTTATCAAGTGCCTAAAATACCACACTAAAATTAAGTTGTAATTCAAATCCAAACGTTTGGAATATAAACTCTTGTGCAGGTTGTAATCAGCCTACCTGTAAGACAAGGTGGACCTTTCCTAACATGTCACACACTGACAAAACTGTGAGCAACGTTTTTGTTCTTTCAGTAAGAACACAACCTGCATGATTAAGCAAGCATGAGTCCCATTTATTTAATTAATACATAAAAGCCCAGTGAAAAATTGATTTTCATATATAACCCAAGGTGGATATGGAATCACTTCTGGACCTGATTCTATTTGACTAGCTTCAATGGGAAATTTCATTAGGTATTCTAATAGCTTTGAAAGAGCTGCCATGATGTCCTATATTGAATGTATTGAAGTCTGCTTTCTCAGCAGAAACTGTAGCAGTCCAATTGCATTAATCTTAATTATATCTAAAGAAATATCTATAAGCAAAAGGGAAACATATGTAGAGATGTTTTTAAGGTCAAATCTTAATTAAACCGTTAAACTTTGGTAAACTGTAGAGGAATATGGATGTAAATTTCAATAAAGATCAATAATTTTATACCTTAATGGCTTTTTAGGAATGACATATGTCCTGGTTTCAGCTGGACAACACAAAATGACAGAGCTGGAGACAGAGCTGTGAATGTGATGCTTTCTACTCTTTGTCACTTCTCTCTGTAACCCATCAGAGTACAAATTACTTTGAGTAGTCTACTTTCCTTTCTGGTCTCATGCAATTTCCACTGATGTCTGTGAAAGAATAAGGTCCCAGTAGATAAAGCTTTCATAGTACCTGCCCTTTAATTTTGTGAATGTTGTATGAACTGACAGGCTGAAAGGTTCTCTGAATTCAGGAGTTGATTCAGAAGACTTTTCAATAATGTCTGTCTTTAGAGCACAAATAGTGACTCTTGAAATCATTGAGGTGTTTGTTTTCCTGCAATTATGCTTCTCTTAAATTGTAGGGCTGAATCAGGACCTGGTATTCAGTGTCTGGAATTGGTGTAACAGTATGTGGGCTGCTGATGTCCCTTGTGACATCTGTAGAGTTTTTTGGGGCTGAGTTTTTCTCTGGAGCAGAACGAAGCAGTCTAGGGATGGATATTGACTGATGTGGGTCAGCTGCTTACTGGGGGAGGGTAAAGCCTTCAATAATCTACTTTAGGCAACCTCTTAAATAATACATGATTTTAAGCAACTGCCCAGCATGACAGAGTTCTTAGCCAGAGTTGTGAAAACTTTTCATGACCAAACTAAAACCCTGCACATTTCAGGCATCCTTTACAAGTGTGAAATACTTCTCATGATTGCAAAACTCTATTAACTTGATAATCCTTTCAGGAGAAGTGCAGCTCTGCAACTATAGAACTACAGACTCTGTGCAAAGGATAATATAGTTTGTGTGGTCTAGTGACAGTCTAGAAACCCATGCATCTGAGATGGAGCTCCAAACTAAAATAAACCTAAGATTAATTTGAATTTCAAGAACATGCATCACTTTAAATTGCTGCTAAAAGTGGGAAGGCAAAATAAGTCTTGTCTTGCAAACTGTTCTAATAAATGACTAATTCATTTCTGCAGGGAAAAAAATACAATATAATAAATGAGCCATCTGGGAATATATTTTTCCTCAGAGGTGTTATGTGTAAGAAACAAATCTTTTTGGTGTTATTAAATGGTGAACTCTAATTATTTTTAAAATATTCAGTTTCTGCTGACTGTATGTAGAATATTGCACTGCTGTGCTACTTGGAGTTCATGTATTCCACCAAAATTAAACCAGATGGTTTTAGTTATTATCTATTTCTTCTTGTAAAGGGAAGATTAATTCTCCAAATGTTAAAGCTAAAATGTTTGAACAAAAGTGGCAAAGTAGCTTCATTTATTTAAAAATAGAAAAATGTGTATATAAGCTGAATGCTAAATTATTGGAAACTCTGTGATCCTCATTCTCTAGAGGGATTATAAAGTCTTGTGCTTCATAGCTCTGTCTGTCATGATTTAATGTGTAAATATACCTCTCAATTTGACATCTGAACAGCTTTGCAGAATGATCTGCAGTTCAACTAATTTCTGAAGTAATACCTTCGACTGCATGGTAAATGGATAGTGATGACCTTGCCTTTCATCTCATTTTCTAGATTATTTAGTGTAATATTGGAACAATTAACCAAAGAAACAGACGGTGGCAGCCACTCAGGTGGCAAACCTGGTGGCTTTGATGTCAAAGCCCTAAGAGCCTTTCGTGTACTGCGACCTCTCCGACTTGTATCAGGAGTGCCCAGTAAGCTCTGCTCTCTTTATTTCCATTGCTATCAGGGATGTGAGTGCTCTGGTTATTGAACTGTCTTCTTCCAGACACTGCAGAAATGGGATGGGATAAAGCTGCGTTTTTGTTATTTCAATATGTATACAAAGTGAATTTCAAGATGAATGATACCCTATTTCAAGTTGAACAAGGGATTGTGAATTCAGTCAGTGAATGATCTCCTTACACAGTTCAATAAGCAGACAGGGGAATACACTTCCTTTATAGAAGTTTTATGTAAAAGTAAATTACATGTTAAGATGCAAATACACCAGAAAATAAAATTTGGATTTTTTAAAATTTTTTTTATTCTAAACCCCTGCCTATGAAAGTGTAGGTGGTCCTAAAATAGTTTATATGTTGGTAAGTGTATGCCAGAGCACATTACACATTTTGTTTCCTGCCCCCTCCAATGTACATGAGTGCCTTCTGTTTATCTCAGCAGATCTAACAGATAAATTAGGAAGCTCAAAAGTAGAAAAATATTGTTTAAGAAAGAAATTGAATTTTCTGATATTTCCTATTTTATTTTAATGCTTTATTAATTATTGAAGCTATTTGGGCTATAGGAGGTTCATGACTTCGAGTTCAGCTCTTTCCAAGGCATTCAAAGGAAGAAAGCTAATTCTGTGTTTATTGTATCATGGACTGTAACGTGGAAGTGATTGATTTTTTGCAAAAGGGCTTCAGTGAGGACAGAATCAGTCCAATGAAATGTTCGAGAGGAAGTCTATCAAGATAAAAAAGTCATCTTTTATTCTCATTGGCACTTTATTAGTCTGGGATTAGCTCATTTTGGTAAAGCCAAAAGTTGGATAAATATTTAATTGAAAAAAAAGAAAATAGAGCAGTTTTGAAAGGGATTAATGATGAAAGAATAATTTTGTTCAGATTAGAAATAAGTTTTCCCAGTTAACTATATTTTTCTCCCCAGGGTAAGAAGACAGTTCTACAACTGGCTGAGTGCACTTTTTCTTAAAAGTTTTTGTTTTAGCACAGAACTTCTTAAAGGTCATATAAGATGACCTACAGGCACACACTGACTACGTGCCATTTCTTTATAAAAGCGCCCACAGATTCTTGTGACGCATTTCAAGCCCTGGCTTCTATGATATAAATTTTATCAACAGAGGAACTAATTAGACAGAAAGTTTTAGATTCTTACAAAGATTTTTATGTTACAGGAACATTTTGTGGTTCTGGGTAGTAGATGTTTTTTTAAAAAATCTGATTATCTCTGCATGTCTGTATAATTTAGTCCCAATAATGTATATTTATATAAAATGTGATAGAGTAAGACATAGAAATATGGTTCATATCTTGTACCCTCTTTTTTTTTTTTTTAGGTTTACAAGTTGTCCTGAACTCCATTATAAAAGCCATGGTCCCCCTCCTCCATATTGCCCTTTTGGTATTGTTTGTAATCATAATCTATGCTATTATAGGATTGGAACTTTTTATTGGAAAAATGCACAAATCTTGTTTTCTTATTGATTCAGGTAAGTCATTAAACTGTTAATTATAATAAGGGTTTGATGATGTTTTTCAAATCTGTGGGATTTCAGTTTGAAATAAAACTTGGGGCCAAAGCACTAAAGTTGTTTTAACCCCAGTTTATACTGGTTCACAGTTTTAGGTATAGTGCATTAAATGAAAAAAAAAAGAAACTCAATACCAAAGTCATGAAAAAATCAAACCAGTTAGAGACTGGACCATGTTCTGAATAGGTTTTCATTTCTGATATGTGTAGCTGATATACCAGTAGTGAAGAAAGTAAGGATGACTAAATCTGGGCAAATCCAGATTGTTGCAGTGTGGTGAGGAGTGCAGTTCTGAAATGTGTGTTCTTCTGTCCAGGTGAAATAGTGAAATGGAAGTGTTGTAGGAGAACTTTGAAAGGGTGAAACTATCCTACCTGGTAGCTAAGGGTGCTTTTTATTTAGCTAAGTAATGAAGATGACTCTGTGTGGGAATTAGATCAATTTTTCCTTAATGGTCCATGTGTTGATGTGAAGTGCCATGAAGTGAAGTAGCAGCAGTGAAGAGGAAGGAAAAATCAGCAGGAGAAGCTTCTAAGAAACTGTGTATTATTATATTGCGCTTCTTTCCACTGCTTGCTTATTTTTATAAACCTATTTTTGAGGTTGTAAGGCCAGATCTGAGAGAGACTAAAAGCCCCAAAGCTGACGTGCTGCTTTTCCTCAGCTTGAAATTGGGATTTTTCTCACAACAGCATTGATGTTTCCTCATGTGATGGGGTAACTCATGAAAACTTGAGGACTCACAGCTCTGATTTTGTGGTCCTTTTCCAGATATACTAGTTGAAGATGATCCAGCACCTTGTGCATTCTCAGGGAACGGCCGTCAGTGTGTCATGAATGGCACCGAATGTAAGGGTGGATGGGTTGGACCGAACGGAGGCATAACCAACTTCGATAACTTTGCATTTGCAATGCTGACTGTATTCCAGTGTATAACCATGGAAGGGTGGACTGATGTGTTGTACTGGGTAAGTTCATAAATCACTGAGCTTTGTGTGCTTTTAAGCAAGCTTCTCTGTCCAAGCGGGGATTGAGCTGTGTTTCACGGTACCATCAACAGGAAATCTTGGTGAGTTTTGCAGGAGACAAGCTCGGCTGCATACTTGTTTCAGTCACAGCCTGTTACTGGATTCCTCAGGCTAGAAGGACATTTTAGAAACAAATTTATTCATTGCTTATTTTAAGGGTTTTTTGCCTATTTGATTTGGATAAATGTAAAAGTACATTTATGTCCTTTGGACTAGCATTTTTTCGTGAGAGCCTACAGATATTAAGTATGTCTTCACTGATTAGGCTTAAGAGCTCTCTTTTTGCAGCATTTGTGCAGAATTTTTCACAATGTTAACATAAATTAGAACAATGCAAGCTCTCAACTGACATTGCTTGCCATGGGGACTGAAAATCATGTTAACCATTCAGAAACTACAGATTTACAGGTGCTGTGGCCCTGACACCATCTCCATGGAAGCAGCAAAAGGTATTCAAAAACCTAACTGTGTAAATCCTCATCTTTAAATGCTCCTTTGGTGTAAGGTATGGTACTTCCAGAGTCTTGCAACACTGACAGTCAGCTGGACACAGACTGGAAAACTGAAGAATGGAGGAAAATGAACACACAGCATTTTAAAGGAATAGAGTCACCTAAAAAACACAGATAGACATGTCTCTGCTTAACCCCACTCCACCCTAAGTTTTGTGAACCTCAGAGTATCTCAATATCTGATATGAGTGATTTGTCCAAGGTTATTCAAGAAGTCTGTGATGGAACCTCTCACAGGTGCTGAACATCAGTGGGAGTATTCTGTACTACTTGGTACTCAGCAGTAAGTCTTTGCAGCTATTAGGACCTTATTAAAAACCACAATTCTAACAGTTCAAATGTTAGAAAATATGTATGGAAGAAAGAAGAGTTATTATTGGTAAGGATCTGTTAGTAAGCTGTTAAGAAGGGATGAGTTATCGCAAGGATTATCTTAGTGGAACTTTAGGTTTTGTTGCTGAGAGCAGCTCACTTTGTGAGTTTGTTCAAGTTTGTCTGGCTAAGTGGAATTATTCACTAATAGTGCCTCTGTTGGGGAGTACTGGATGCATTTAAGAATGTGGTTTTACCCAGTGAATGACCACGCAATTTTATGTAGTCATTTGTTGCAAGTCAAGGTGAAATACACTCTTGCTAAAACATGTAACACAGAGTGTAGTCTCAGATAAAATCTGTGATACTGAAGTATAGAATATGGACATTTTTTAGGCCACTCTCACTGTTGAAGATATTAAGGCGGTAAAATGACATTCTTTTAGGATTGAAAGACAAAAAACAAGGCAACTGTGGATGTATTTTCCTCTGTCTGTTATCAATTACACAATTGGCTAGGAACATACAAGCCTTCAACACTAATGAATAACAACTATGTATGGCTACATATAGGCTATTGCATGATTTCCCATTGTAAAGGTTGTTCAGTTCCTTGGAGTTTGCCCTCCAACTCTCCCTAATTTTCTAGGGGACTGTGTGAATGTAGAATTAATATGTACTTTATGGTTTGTGTTTGTGGCGATGGCAATTATTTAAATTCTTCCTGAAAAGGGAAAGTGTGCCATGGCTATCTAGAAAAAAATTACACCTTTAGTATCTTTTGAGGCAAAAGAAAACCAGCATTTCAGGAGCTGACAATTCATCCACCTTTTCTCAAAGAAAATGGATATAAAAGTTTTGGAGAGTTGCTCTGTTTAGAATACAATTGTTACAAAACATATAGAAAAAATTTTAGCGTCTTAGAATTAAACGTTTTTTCCCCTGGGATTTGATGCCCTAATTAATCTGCTGCCCTTTAGAAACCTTTGCAGAGTCTCCAGTGGCAGCAGAAAAAATCATTAAAATAGGATGTTGAATATTTTCATGATTAGACAAAATGAAAAGTTTAAGAAAATTATAAACAATTGAAAACTATGCATGTTGTTTTTACTTCTTTCTCTATAAGGAGTTTCCAAGGTAGAATGTACTTACAGGTGCTCGGGCATCATTTTTCATTTTATTACAAATGATACTGGGATTATTAGACAGTGAAGCAAATATTTATTGACCTAGTGAAATACAGTCAAAATCAGATATTCAGGTGGCTTTTGAATCTATCTTAACTGATGCCTATATAATTAAGTTATGCATTCAGATTATTTCTATCTTATAGACCAACAAGTTGCCCATTGTCAAACTGAAATTACTTGCTGAGGACAAGAGGAGTGACAATTTATGCGTTTTAATTTTATCACTGGATCAAGGTGGGGTAGATTTAGCTAAAAATTGGAAATTCATTTGAAAATTGTAAAAGCATTAGGGGGGATACCAAGTTGTAATAAAAGAATATGAGGAAGCCATTTTAGCTCGATGTGCATGGATTTGGTGTGTTTCTTTTTACTTAGAACTCTGTTATTAATATACAGAGTGAGTGAGTTTTATACAAAACAAATAAAACCAAACCCACAAATATTAGAAACTGCACAAAATTCTCATTTTTCATTCGGTCACTGTGTGAACAGTGAAATAAACTTATGTAGGCTTCTTTTGCTAGCAGGTGTAATGTGAGTGGGTGAAATCTGTGCAATATTTTGCACTGTGTGAAGTGGCATTCTGTCAGCAAGGACGAGAGCTGAAAATGACAGCTTCCAACAGCACTCACTGGCACAGCTCATTATCACCTGGTTAATGACAGTCAACTTGCTCTGAAAATTCTCCAAGCACCAATAATGATTTTTCTCTTATGCATCTCTGTTGTGAGTTGAGGCCTTGATTCTGCTGCTGCTGGGCCCCCGTCAGAGTGTCATGGCTCGTGTGGGCATCCTACTGCTCACCAGTGTGCATCCCAATCCCATGTGTCCTGCTGGCTTTTAGTGTCCAATCCCATGTGTCCTGCTGGCTTTTAGTGTCTTCTGGCCTCTTTACTCTCTCTAACTTGTAACTCACTGCACAGCAGGCATTACAGGGTTTATCCACAAAAACTATGACTCCTTAGTGGCAAAGGTTTGAATTGAGAGGTTAAGAGGTGTTGTCCTTGTTCTCAGCAGCCAGTGCAGCACGTGTGTGCTCCCAAACTGTGTTTGTGGCTGTGCATCACAGTGTGTCCTCCTCTTCTATTGGGACCCTGTTTATTCCCAGTCATGGTCTTTTCTGTTTCCTCTGGAGCCCTCACTGGAGGCTCAGGCTCTCAGTTTTGGATCCTGGTGCAGTTCTTGTTATCAGCTGAGTGGCAGCCTCTGTGTGCCCAAGTTTTTAATACTCTGGATCACATTCCAAAGCTGAGAGCACCTCTCTACCTCATTTCCAGTTTATGCTAGCAAGCTCTGAGGAACTGCAGAGCTTGAATCTCCATTTGAATATCTGGCTCCAGATTTTTCCCATGCCTTTGAAACATCTCAATGTGTAATCTATTAATGGCAAACATGTATTTTGTGAATTGCTTTTTAATTTTAGCTGCTTCATTTGATACTTGGGAACACAGGTAACAAGCAGCGATACTTGCCAGCAAAACCCCCAGTTTTCCCATGAGCACCAAAATGATCACATTTTATTCTTTTTGTCACTGTAGTAAAGTTATTTTGACTTGAATAATCCAACTCTAGCTTGAAGGAGAGATGGTCAGGGCCTCTGAGAAACAAGTACTTCATGGGATGGGTTGCCAGCATAGTTCCTTCAAAGGTGGGACAAATGTATTAGTGGCTGCTGAATTTTAATGTAATGACTAGGTCAATTTTATGGTTAGATGCTGCATTGCCATCTTCAATTTTAAAGCTCTCCAGTTCTCTAATAACTGTCTAACACTGTTCAGATTGATCTGGAGATTTCTGAGATTGAAGCACTCGAGCTAAAATTGCTGAATAATGACACACTGTCTTACATGGTTTTGCCTATTAACACACCTACTGATATGCTAACAAGATATTTGCTGAAGGATTCTCGTTTAAAATACTGAGATCATTACTTGAAATGTCTAGGCAATCTAAAATATACCTAAAATTCATAGAAGGTTTAAGGAAAGGGATGGCAGGTTTTTATACCTTAAAAATATACGTTTTACTGTCAACTTTTAAAAACTGTTTCTACTTTTTTGATAATAACATATATTCATTGTTCCTCTGCTTTTATAACAAAAAAGGGAGCAGTTAGGAACCTGACTCCTGTTTAAGAAATTAAGCTTTCCCAATATACTCCTTGAAACATCTTTGAACATCTGAGAGAAATCCATCATTTCTGTAACACAGACTGTTCAGGTTGTGCTGCACTCTTGTGTATGTCTACATGCACTTTTGCTGAAGTGTCTGCACAGCCACTGTATCAATGTCAGTCAGATCAGGTCAGGAGCTCAATCTCTACTCCTGACACCTTTTAGAATTCTCCTGTTCAAGGATATTTAAAGGTAGACTCAGATATAGCGTACTTGAAAACAGCTGATGTGCAGCCAAAGGTATTTCCTAAACACAAGCAAATGTTTTACAAATACATATCACACAAGAAAACTCCCTGGCTCATGCACAAAATGTATTAATAGGCTACAAACAAAAAACTGGGAAATATGTTTGAAGTATTATCAAAACTGTCATCAGAGTGCTGACAAGGAGTCTCCTAAAAATACCTTTACAAAAATGTGACCAAGAGTCAAATAAGCAACAATAGTCTAGAAATTTGAATTTAATTATTTAAGAAGCTAGTGGGAATCAACTACTTAGGGTGATTTAAGTTGTGTTAGTCCCATTTCACCCACAGAAGGGGAATGCATGTCTCTGCATCTAAACAATGCTGGTCAGCAGTGAATTTCAGCTTATTGTCTGAGAGAAGTCAAAGAATGCTTCACAGCTCTTTTCCATTTGTAAATCAGTAAATTGCAAATATTCAACTGTGTTAAAAATTGTGAGGAAACATGCCTGAAAAGTCTTTGAAAATACTTACTCCTGCTTTTTCCTTTTCCCCTCAAGTACCTAGGGAAAGCGTAGTGCTGTTCTGCTAGCATTGCTCAGCACCACTCAGGTCATCTGAGGGAGGCTCTGGAGTGAAACAAGTCAGCTCATCCCCAAAGGCATCCATGTGCTGCATGCACAGAGCTCCCAGCCTTCCATGACTACACAGGCAGAAAGTTAACACATGATGTACAGCTGGGGGAAGAGTGATAGAAATTTTGGATGACAACATTAATATACTGCATGAATCTCCCTAAAGAGCCAGAGATTTCAGGCAGAATATTTTTGTTTGAGTGTAAATTACTTGAATCTGGTTTCACATTAAAAATCAAGATTAACTCTCCTGCCTTTTACATAATGATTTGGGCTAATTACCTTTTTATAGTCTCTTGTTATTAAAAGCTCTAAAGCATCCAGTTTTGGATTGCAAAGAGACAGGACTTAATTTCAGAAATAGAAAAAAGAGAATGATAATTCAGACATGCAAACAGATCTACCAAGCCAAGGAATGAACAGATTAAAAGTTTGCATTAGGATCCAAAAGGATGTGAGATATATATAATTTCATAATATGTGATTATAGTATAATTTTTTTTCCAATTAGCATCTTAACACAAAGACCCCACCAGAGGAGGATTTTAAACTAACTCACAGGGAAATATCTTTCCCATGAGGTGAACTTGATTGACTTTGACAAGGTATCTGGTATCTCAGCCTCAGCTGACTGCTGACCTGTACTGCAGTCAAAGTGTGGAACTAATTTCTTGTCACAGATCATTGCAAATACTAAGAAGAACCTATTATTTCTCCCCAGAAATTTTGAATAAAACTGAGTTGAAGCTGGATTGGAAATAGCGGCTAAACTTGGGGTAGTGCTAAGAACTCCACTAGTCCATCAGCTAGAGTTTCTTCCAAAAACTTTGCCACAATTATTTTATAGCAATCCTGGTTCCTGGTCTGTCCCAGGATAACAATTTAGTAAATAAATTCAGATCCTCGTGAGTATTGAGGCTTTGCTTGTTGGTGCTACATAAACCAAGTTAACTATTTTACATCATCTGAATAGTAAATGCATTGTATTTCTACTTTTTTTGTATCCAGTATGTGAGAAATACTAAACACATCCAATTTTTGTATTGCATTGGTTACTTAATTTCAGTAGATTTTTGAGCCCCATAGATTTAACAAGCCAAATCTATGCATAGGTTTTATAAATTTTTGTGAAATTAGTTTGAGCTGTACAGATAAATTGGTACAAACACTAATAAATTATTAATCTGAAATTAACATGCTGTTATTCATGACAGAGTCAAACACTTGGATTTTGTTATATATGGAATACAGATTTTGTTATATCTGGAATACAGATTTCGTTAAACCTGGTGATGCTCAACAGCAAACCTCCTCTGGGTTACTGTTTTGCAGAGGTAGTGCTCTTAATTTTGTTATGGTTCTGTCCATCTGCTCTGCAGATTAAGCAGGGATGCATAATTATTTGAAAAATATAAAACAATTTCTTAACAGTCACATTTGACATCTTGGCTTTCGTTGGAACAATTACTTGATTTCTGCCCAGCCCCTCCTCCCAGTTAAAGACAGTAAGCTGATTAATGGAATGCCACTAACAGGAATTAGCTAAAATACTATTAGATACAGTACAGTGTCTGAATGAAAAAGAAAGACCTGGCATCTAAACTTGTTTCCAAACAGTCATAGTAAAAATTTACAAACAAAAAAATATTGTTTTAAAGAGTAAATGCTTTATGGGAATACCAAAATTTTAATGGATAAAAGAATGGATGAAACCAACAGAAGGAAGAAAATGATGTCTGTTCAGCTTGATCAAAGCAAATTGATGAAGCTGAAGCAGTTGAGGTTTAATTTGAGAGGATCACTTATATGTGATATGCAGTTGCACAGTACAGTTTACATGCAGAAGACAGAGGCCAAAGTTAAGAGGTGATTAAGTAGTTATGAGGCTCTCTAGGTCCTGTGGCAACTTTACACTTCTTGATGGAATCTCTTCCCCTTTAGGCCTACCTTGATGCCTGAGCCATGGAAGTTTCATTTTTCCAGGTGCTGCTGAGCTGAAGTGCTTGAGAGGGTGCTCTCAGTGCACACCCCACCAGTGCATCTCCATATTCTGTGTCAGAAGCACAACAAAGCTGAGTCTGTCCAGCCAGGACAATGTCAGGGAAATCTGTGCTTTGACTCCAGAGCACTGAATATAAAATTCCATGCTTTTATAAACCAACCTGGACAGTGCTGCGCTTCAAAGCACAGCCTGTTTTAAGTCAGCTTTAAGTTAACTCCAATTCAGCCAAGAATATCTCAGGACAAAACCTTTGAAGCCAGGCAGCTTTGAAAATCTCTCTGGTGTGCTCTTCACTGAGTAGAATAAATAGACTGATCTGGGGTTTTGTGAACCTCCCTTCCATCCTTCCAAGAATGCAAGGATAGTCTCACTTCACCAGATACTGCAGAATTTTTACACCTGTCAAGGGAGCAAGTTGGTCAGTCTGAAAAATTTTTAAGATGATGAGGCAGATTACAGGTAGCACTGAATTTAACCCTCCAGTTATGTGTCTGTTGGCATGTTATGAAAAGAGGAAGGCAAAGTTTAAACCTAAGCTAAGAAATTCAACAAATTTAAGAGGGTTTGAAACACTGTGGAAAATCAAAATAGGTTCATACATCAGCACATTTTGTCTGTAATGTTACAAATGCAGAATTAGAAGTTTTATCATTAACCCCAGGCAGAGCTTATATTGATTGCAAATTGAGTTTACTACAATTTGCAATAAAAGAATACCAGGTGTACGGAAAAGTGAAGACCTTGATTTGCATGCAATTGCATATGAGGATTTTACTCACAATTACCACAGATAGGGATAAATGAGGTTTTAATGGTTTCTAATTGATGTTTTAGCTTGAAGTTTGCCATCTGCTGCTGTGTAATAAGGGTTATATCTGCAGTAAACTTGACTTTTTCCCGTTTCACTTCAGTCTTGGTCTCTGATCACTTTTGCCATGTTGTAATGATAGTTGACTCCAACTACAGCACAAGTTACAAGATAATTCATCCAAATGCCACTGGAGGCAATTTCAGACTGCATCAAATTTGTCCAATCAGCTCAAGATAATTCCTCAAGATTGAAGACTCACCTACATGTAACCCAAGTAAATGATGTGTAGTGCACCTCTACTGTTATGGTGAATGAAGAGATTTGAAGAATCTTTGTCCTTCATATTGTCCATTATCTGCCCTCTGGTCGATGTGATGGACAAACTGCAGAGAACTGACATTCAAAATGTAAGACTAGAACTTTAATATGAGAAAGGGCAAGAAGGATGGTGCTTGGTGGTGTAGTTGCCACAGGTGTTTTGAAAGTTAAAAGCCTCATGGCCTCAAAAAGATAGAACAAGTCCATTGAGAGCCATTAAGTATGACACCTCCTTTGGCACAAAACATCTCTGAGCCATAGGGCAGGAGTTTCTTGCCAGACATTTTGCTGAGGATTTCAGATGTGAGATCTCCTTGAATTCCTGGTGTTGCTTTAGCACATCTGGAATTTGTCTTTAACTCCTTATTCTGGACTTTGGGTGAGAAGTCAGCATTAATCCCTTCAAACGAATATATCTTGGTTTTGAGGATGGAGATTTTCCTGTTCTCATGTATTAACCAGGCTCTGTCTCAGTTTTTAATCAGAAGGCAAATCAATTCCTTTAATCTTTCTTCAAATGGAAGTTATGGAAAATGCCATTTGACATGCATGAAATAAGCAGCAAAGTTTTCCAAAAGGAAAGGACTTATTTTTGTACTTTGATCTCTGGTATTAATGCAATCTGAAATATTACTTCATGAATAGAAATTACAATGCATTACTTAATTAGAGTTTAATTGTATCTAGAATTAAATTATAAAGTTGTTGAGTAGTTTTTAGGAATTCAATCTTAGATTAGTTCCAAGGTGTTCTACTATATTCAGGTGTTCCTGAGTTATGGAAAGCTTTTGAAATAGCTCAGCATTTGCCTGAAGTGAGGCATTTCTTCTAGTACTGGTTAGCTGCAGTTGCCAATTTTTGCTACATGAAGCATTAGTCTCAGATAGATTAGCCTAAAACATTGGGCTTAAAATCCAGCTGCATAAATGAGAAATATTTTTTATACGTTGCACGTTAAAAAGTGAATGCAAATCACAGCTGCTCTTACTAACAGAGCCTTTGTGACAGACCACGAGAATTTCAGCTTTGCTCCTGGGTAACTAAGTTAGCAGAATGCCTGGCTGCCTGAAAATGTTCTCTTTATGAGCAAAACCAGAGCATGGAGTTTTATTGCAGTCACTGCCAGAGCTCTGTTTTTGGAGTTCTGCTCAAAGTAAAATTGAAAATCTCAGGTTTTTCAAAATGATACATGGCAGAAAAATGTTGGCACCAAAACCAGATGAATTTATGTCTTCATTCTGAGCTCTGGTGACTTGGAAACAACTGTCTGCTAATTGTATAGTTGTTAGATGCAAAATGCATTCAGATGTATTTGAAATTTAATTAAAATGTTTTCTTGATCAATTATTGCTGGAGAAACACTTGGCCTGTATGGTATGAGTCAAGTCTATGAAGCAAACTCATTTTTAAAGTAATAAAATAATGAGTATACTTAAAAAAATTGAGTAACTATTATTCTTAAAACATAAGGCCAGATGCCTATGCTTGGATGAAGTTGCAAAGGGCAGCATCCACTGGGATGAGGCAGAAATTCAGTCTGGGCAATGGGATGTTCAACACATTAACTCTGGGGCTTCATTGCTAAAACCTCTCAAATGCAGGGAACTCGCTTTGACAGAATGGTTCTGGGTGATAAAACCCAAAACTTCACAGCCCCTGTCCTTAACAGAGGCCCCTGATGTGCCAAGGGTTGTTGAAAGCTCTGTCCAGGAGACTAAATAGGTATTATAGCAGCATTGTGAAAGATTTTCCCGTATGAATATTGCAGAACTGAACGATGAAAGCTTAGAATCTCCTGAAATTGAAGGTAATGATCCCAATCTTGCTGAATGGCTATAACCCTTTTTTATTTTAACTTCTCCAAAATACAGTTTTATTGGAAGTGGGAAAAAAAATCCAAATCAAATATGTATTTCCAGGTTTTCTTTTTTTTTTTGGTATGAACTTTGTTTAAATTAACTTTAAGTTAATCTTCAGTACCTCTCAGTTCAATTAAAAAAGCATTTTAAAAGATGATATATAGATTCTTTTAAAAGGTGCTGTGTAAACTCACCTGGTTTGGTTACTTAGGAGGTTTTTTTACTTTGAAGTATAAACTGGTGCTATCACAGATCACCGTGGAAGAGAAGTGTCTTTGGGCTTTAACCTGCAGACTTAATGCTTCTGTCTAACCATCCACAGTTCTGCCCTCTTGCAGAAACTGAGATTATGATATTTAATTAAAAGACAGGGGAAAAAATAGAAGAAGTAATTTTGAAAAATGTTTGTTCCCATGTTTAGTAGATTTATTCCAAAAGAGATGTCAAGGAGAGAGGTGGTAAATTTTCCTGTCGATAGAGCTCAAAGCCTAATCACGAATTTCAGATACAACTAACACAGTGACATTCACAGAAGAGAAAACAGATTTGCAAATAGTTTGTTCTACAGTACCATATGTAATTTTATTGTCTGATGAATTTTTGTGACTATAAAGCATCTTAACAAGAATCCAGTGCAAAAGCCAGAATAATTCCTCTTTGAGAAGAGCCATTTCCAAGAAGCTTCACGTCAGAATTATTTTTGTGACTTATCGAAATTTCTTTTTGCACCTGAATCCTACACACAAAAACAAATATCTCTTTTTCTGACTAGGTATTTTTATATCTCGATGTGTATTTCAGAAGTCCATCCCTGGATAGTATGCTGAGCTGGCTAAGAATAGCAAGTGGAAGATATCTTTATAGAAAACCTTGTGTGGGTCTATAAAGAGAATATTGAAAGCTCAGGGACTGCAACCTCACTTCAAAAAAAAAAAAAAAAATCAGCAACAACTTTTTAAATTTCATTCAGCTTTGATCTGGATATAACTTATGTTCAGAAGTTTTCCTGGAATTTCCATTGTGCTTCAAAAATTTATTTTCAAATTTTCATTTTCCTAAAATTGTGTTCTTGCTTTTTGAACAGATTCCTTCTCATTTATTTATTTTTTTAATTGATTTAAAATGTCTGACTGCATTTGTCTGCTTTATTTCAGGAAAAACTGTGGTAATTCCATGTTACAAAAAGTAGCACTGCTTGTGCTGTTGAGATACACATTGCTGTTTATTTTCTCAAATGATGATTCATGTAAATAGGATATACATGAACTAAAAATCCTAATATTTCAATATGCTTTGTGATCATCATCTTAACTGGTATTTAAATTTAGTTCATGTTCTCAGCATTTAAGAACAGAACTGTTGCAATGCTCCATTTGTTTGATAATATTTCTGATCCAAATGCTAGGTTTGCTCAGCATTTCATCTTGGGGTTTGTGTTGGAAATGCAAAGTGGATGTGGCCAGTGCCTTGTTGCTGTCATTGTTCTTTGATTTCTGAAGGAATGCCTAGAATGTTATCTAACCTGAATGATCAAATTCTCCTTTCTCTGACTCTTCATTGCTGTTAATACAGTGATCTGCTCTATAAGATCATCTTATTTCTTGCAGATGAATGATGCAATGGGATTTGAATTGCCATGGGTGTATTTTGTCAGTCTCGTCATCTTTGGGTCATTTTTCGTACTAAATCTTGTTCTTGGTGTATTGAGCGGGTAAGCATACACCTTTTTCATCATGAAGGCAGAGTCCTGAATTCAGTTGCCATGAACACACAGGTTATCTCATACAGGTGAAACTTCAGTTGGGATGACATCATTCAGTAAACCTCTGTTGCTTCCTCCACTAACTACAGCACAAAAAGTTTTCCTGGAGCTCTCATATAAACAACATACAAACACCAAAATCGGAGTTTAGTCCTATCAGCACATACTCTTCATGTCCTTTTGGGAAAGTTATAAAATAAGACTAACACTTCTCATGCACTCAGTAGATGTTATTTCAACTAATCCTCTAAAGCCTCACATCTACATCAAAATTTGGGTAAGTAAATTTAAACAATTGTTCATTCACTTTTTAAAGATCTGGACAAGCCATAAACTTTGTGTCGAACCTACGTGATCTGGCAGCTGCAAAAAGGACTCTGCTGTTTAATGAATGACTGAATCATAACTTATTTCCTTGCGTTTTACAGGTAAATGATGCAATAGGATGTGAGTGGCCATGGATCTATTTTGTTAGTCTTATCATCCTTGGCTCATTTTTCGTACTTAACCTGGTTCTTGGTGTACTTAGTGGGTAAGCAGTTGAGTTAACATTGTGTATGCTACTGCTACTTGTAAGATGGCCTCTGCATTTACTCCAGCTTCTCAGCAATGGCTTTTTTGCATGCACTTGAGATTCTTATGTCATCCTAGCAGTGTTTGCTCTTTGGATTGAACTGTGTGATTTGAGTGCCTGTATCTGTCTTGACATCACGTTCACCATGCTTGCCAAAAATATTCACTCAGTGAGGCACTAATCTCCTTATTCTATAATATTCCTGCAGGGAAAAAGATTTTGTGCAGAGAGATGGGTGGTGCACCCTTACAAATGTTCTTCCCTGTTGTTATATACAAGTATCTTTTTCTGAAAGACCAACTTTTGCTTTTCTTCAGATAGTCATAGTGCAATTCGAATGTTATTTATGTTTACCAGTCACATATTTTGCTCAAAACATAGCAAAATCTTTTTAATAAGTGCTTCAAGACCTGTCTCACAGAGAGTGTGGCTGCACTACCCCAATGCAGTGTTCAGTGGTTCCTGGGTTGTAGAGCTGTGAACTGCTGTGACAACCTGCACCAGGAACTGATACATTTATCAATAATAATATATCAATTTCATATAGCTGTCATTGGTGGGGTTTGTCATAGCTTTTTGTTGGTTTGTGCACTCCAGGCTCCAGCCAAGAACTAAAGCCATGTCAGTTCTAGCTGTATAATGTGCTTTAAAACTGCAGTTTGTGGCAAGAGTTTTCCAGATTTTCTTTTTACAAAATCTCCTAATGTGAACTTACAGCCCTATTTCCTTTGCCATTTCCTGATTTCTAACACACTTGAGCTTGGGAAGCTTCAGTTTATGGTAAAGATATTTTGGGATAAATATATGAAAGATCCAACTACCATTTGAATGCTGGAAAGACAATTACTATGGCTGTATATATATATATATGTTTTAGTTATGCAGCAAACAATATTGTTCTGGCAATCTCAGGCAAGTTGTGCTGTCTTTGTCAGCCAACAGAAGAATTTCCCTTGTGTGGAAAGCAGCCTGACAGTGCAGCTGGGGTTGTCAGGATGCTGATAGTGCAGCCCTGCTCATGGTTTTGCCACATTGGATCCATTCTATCTGAAGGAAATGATAAGGCATTATTATATTCCTGGAAATCAGATAAGCAAACAAGATTTCCAGGTGTTGATATAACTTTGTTACAAGAGCTCTTTCATTTGATGAATGGTTTTACAATGTGCTTTTTAAAATATTTAGTCATTTATCTGTGATAGATTACTGTTGCACACAGGAAACCATGGAAAGCATAGTTTACTGTCAGACTTGCTTTATAAAGCAGATGTTTAAAAGAAAAATGGTAGTGCTAAAACAACACTGCCGATTTTTAGATTTAATCTCATCCTTCCAAGATTTATACAGTCACATCAGCTTTGTTTTATCCAAGGACAAATGTGAAAATTGTTGCAAAACTGAGGGCCAACTTTCAGCCACACTTGAAAATGAAATAAGAAGATGGACAGATTAATGAGTGTAGTTATAGTGTAATTTATTTCTTCTTTCGATGCTGTTACCTAACGTTGCTGTGTGACTGCCCTTTCCACTGAAGTCATTACAGGATTAGGCTCACAGTTCCTTCTCTGGCCCTTAAGAACGTCACAAGCACCAATTAGTTTTCTTCCTGTCCTGTAAAGTTGTCTGGTAACAGATAATGAATTTTCCTATTTTTCCTTCCATGACTCAAATTGTTATTGGTTTCAGACTTTTGTCTTTAAAAAAAAAAATTACAGGGAAAACGACACCAAAATTGGTGTTTTGTTGCACTTGTTAATTTCTTTTCCTGCAGTCATGGAAATGTACAGATACTCTCATAAATCAGCTTAACATTTGATTTAATATGTTAAAACACTGTGTGAAGTTTTCAAAATTATGATACATATATTTTTTGGAATATGGAGTAGTTTTTTAGCTGCCATTCCAATAGAGGGAAGAGATGTCCCCTTGTCCTTGGGTTCCTTTTGGCAGACAAGAAATCACCACCTATTTCTAGGTCTTGTGTGATCCATAGAGCTTTAATGCTCCTCACAATCCTTGCTGGCTTCCCTTGGATTTTCAATGCATGGAAATGGCAGTGAAAAGTGGGATGTGAACTTTCCTTATATTCATCAAGCCATTAATTGCTAAATTTATTTTTCTGCTGCAGTGTCAGCCAGGGTCAATTGAGTGCTCAGGGTGCCTGATGAATTGTCTGAATCCATGTTTGCCCTAAATACATGAAAGAACCTTCCTAAAACTCCCATTTTTTGTTTCTTTCTGAAGACCATGACACTGGAGAGCTGAGACACATCCTGTATAAATATCACCAAAAACTGACATTGAAAGTGCAAGGAGAAAGTCGAAGGAGATACTCCTAAAAGATACCAATCATAGCAAACTGATGTTTGGTACAGAAGTGAAGAGAATGTCCTGGCATACTTGTTTGAAACTCTGACAAACAAGGGCCAGTGTGGAATACTGGTGCTCTAATTTATTTTGATCAGTATATGACAGTTGTATATAAATAATTTTCCCCATATGTTCTGTTTAGAGCCACTAGTCTAGTCTAAATTTTACAGATTTTTTTTTTTATTTACTAGTATTTTGATATACTATTTGATGTACTAGTAAAATCCAAAGGATGTTTTTGTTTTTCTTAGTAGAAAGATATTTTTCATTCTGAGCCAAGTATTGAATATATAACACATACTTTTTTTGGTTCTATTTAAAAGTTATTGGCTCTTATGTTTTGTGCTCTTCAAACCATAACACAAAAACTTGGTCTGTGATACATCTACAGATAAAGTTAAATTTTACTAAACCAATCAAATATCAAGAAAGTAAAAATTATGCCAATTTACTTTAAAAGCATGGCTTTGCATACAGATTTTGAAAGTGGAATCTGAATGCCTAATACCTTTTCTGTATGAAAGTGTTACTTCCTTTATATCAGGTTATGCCGTGCACATTTAAATCTGTTTGCTGTTTTTGACCTGCTTTTTGTTTTAAAATATTCAGTTATTCTCTTTGCACTCCTTTGTTATTCTGTGACCATCTGCCCCTTTGTATTTCTGTAATGCCTCTTGTGCACTGCATGTTTGATGTATTTAGATACTATAAAATGGATGAGAATGATGATTTGGCAGATCTTTTGTTTTCCAATTAGCTCTTTCTGAAGGTGAGTATTTCCTGGTGATCCGTGTCAGTCTTGCCTGTAGAAGCTGACATGCTTTTAAATACAGTTAATATTTTTAATATCAGTAGTGTAAATGAATAGAAACAATGTGTGTATGGAATTTGCATGTGGTACATATTGTAATTTCTGCACGGCAGCTGACTGTGGAGATTTTTTCCTAAGAAATTTTCTTGAATAACAAGGATGGAGAGAATTCATAGGCTTGAGTTAATTCAGCTTTTTCAAAAAACTCTAAAAAAACTCTAAAAACCTCTTTTTACTCTGCATTAGACACAAGGAATATTTGCATTACTCTAAAAGTGAATTCTCTGAAGGCACAAAATACTAAGCATAGAAATTGGTAGCTCAGGACAGTCCTTCTCCAGATATTCCAGTGTAGAAGACCAGAGCATATCATGGCTGTTGGTGCAAAAGAGTGAGCTGAAATTGAGTTAGAAATTATAAGGTTAAGGTTATTAGAAAGTTAGCAAATAAAGGGTAGGATGAAGATACTCATCCGTACTGAAAGTGTAAAAAGTTGAAATTAAAAAAAAAAAGTTAAAATAGGCATGTCAGTAATTCAGCATGTATTAAACTGGTTTGCTATGAACAGAGGAAATAAATTATAAAACTTCAAAACTCATTTATCAAGAGGCATGGCTTTTAATGGTGCATGATAATCTATTCCTGAAGATGGTCCTTGTCATTAGGAGATGGGTTCTGCTGATAGCATTTTCTGCTAAGGCATTGGTATTTCTTTGGGTAGCCATGGGAACAAAACACACTTTATTCACTTTATTTCAAACACACTTTATTAAATCTATAAGTTCAATTTATTACCTTACCAAAGGACACCAAAACATAAGCTTTGACATGTCCTTACATCCTCCTACAGGTGATCTTGCAGGTTACTAAATGAATGTTAACTTTTTCAATTTCTTTCTGCTAGTAATATTTGCAACGTGTGTACATAGTGATTCTAAAACCTAAGAGTGTGTATTCATCCACCCCAGTCTCCCAGCAATGTCTGTCAATTAATGTCATATAAAATATAATACTTGGTGCAGAGAAGCTTGTAGACCTAAGAACTGTTGTCTGCAGTATATATGGAAAAAATCATAGAAAAAGACATTTGAATAATGATGCACCAAATAGAAAACGGCAGTAAACTGCCATCCATAGCCTTTCAGCAAAAGGAAAATTAACTGTTTTTGACAGTGTTCCTTTTCACAGCACCAGGAAGGCCTTAGTGAAAAATATAAAATCAAAATTATTGCTGAAAATCTAACTCCTTCCTGTAGATAAACTGAATCTACATTGAAAACAAGGAGAGGGACTCCAGCTGTAGATCTCGGGAAATTATAAGCTGAAGCAAGCTCATTTAACTTCTGTGTCCTGGTGAAAATAAAAACTCACATAAATAAAAAACAAGGAAATGTTATATTGGATCAGTCAATTGAATATACTAACAATAATTAATCAGAAAATACTTTCAGCTGTATACAGCAGTAAATAACTGATTGCCTTAGACAGAAACCACTAAAGTCAGTGTGGACAGTTCTGTACTCTTGAATAAGAACTTGGAGGGAACTGATTTTATTTCAGTCCTGTCTGAACTCACCACACCTAGATTTTTGGGGGATTAGTCTCATGGGGTGCTTGCCTGTGAGCCTCTGGCAGGGAACAAACCATGGAAGCTTCAGAAACTCCACTGAGAGGGCACATCCCGATGTCAGGGATGACAATGTTTGGTCTTGTGCTCAGAACTGCCCCTTCATCTTCCAAGAAGTCCAGAGTGTCCTGAGCCAAATGGGTCTTGAGAAGGGGCACATCTTAACATGCAGATCTAATTAACAATGGTTTGAAACATCAGATCTCAGCTTTGTTGCTCTATCCAATGGTTCCCTATCTGTCAGTTCCTACCCATGGTCCCGTAGCATCCTTGGGCACCCTGGCACAGTAAGGCTGTACAGGCCCTTGCTCCTCAGAGCTGCTGCTGGAGCTGTTGAATGCACATTTTGTTAATTACTAACCAACTGCACAGAGATAGCCATGGGTAGGTAATACCAGTTTGCATTTCTCCAGCAAGAGCCCAATGTTCCTTGCTCAAGGAAAATTCCTGCTGGGATTTTTTGGTTTTGTCCTACAGTAATAATTCTAGTGTTCAGCCTGTGAATTTTTTTCCCGTAAAAGAAGGGGTGAAAATTATGTATACAAATCTCCTGTAATTAAAGATGTGATGTTACTTAGCCTTTTTTATGTCTCTCCACATCTGTTATACTTTACACCCAGCTGTGAGCTGCTGTCTGTGCTTAGCTTGTACACTTGAAGTAGTTTTAGTTCTCTGACTTGATTCTGCTGATTTGTTGGTTGGTATGGTTACCACTGTGTGAAACCTCTCCTGCAAGTCTGGTGGCCAACACTGTACTCCTGTGAGTACATTTTTGTTATTATGTGACTGTTCTCTGTGAATAAATGAGTCTGGGATGTCTGGGTGGCAGTTCTACATATAGATTTAGCTTAACACTTTCCACATAGCAGACCCTGTGTGCAGTGAGCTCTGTACTGCTGGAGATTCACTCTCCTTCCCACTGCATTTGCAGTGACACAAAAGGGCAGGAATGTGGCTAACGAAGGATTTGTGTCCTGATTTATGCTTAGCTATCAAAAGCACATGTTTGCTTCATATCATCAATGCCTAGAGATGCACAGGAGTTTCAGCAACTCTTGTGGTGCTGCACAGGCCCCCTGATGAAATATCCCTGGCCCTTAGCATGGGAAAGGTTTCAGCCAGTCAGGGGCTGGTATAGGTGTCTCTAGTTTTTATATCTGAATATACAGAGAGAAGGAAGAGTATACCAAAAGCATTTCAACAAATTGCCTTAGGATTTTTGGTTCAAATGATCCTGCCTGTAATTTAAGGTGTGAGAACCAGGGAGATGTAATTGAGTCCCAGCAGGCACTCCCTGCTGCCACTTCCACCTTGTTGCATCAAGCCATTTCCAACTGATGCACACCAGCAGGAGTTATTTCACTCTGCTGAAAAAAGAAAAATCTGACATGATTACCCCAGACTATTGAAGCATGAAGTCAAGCCCTGCATTTTATATGCTTCTGCCTCAACAGCCATTGATGATGATGGTGTTGTGCCTGAGCAGAGAAATGAGATCATCTTTCTGCTAGGAGACAAGGAATTCTTGGGCAACAGAAATAAACTCTGATTTTTATATAGTAGGTTAGTTATTACTAAAAGTAAATGAGATTATGTAAATTAGTCTCCATCCAATGCTTTATTTTGCAAGTGATGTCTCTATTGTGCTGCAGATGCAGCACCCCCTGCCCAAAATACTTTCCAATATCAGATCCAGGTCATTTTATCAAACCCGAATGAAGTATGTGTTTCAAAGTTAGCTCTTAGCACAGGCATTTGTGAAACCAAATATTTACAGAGCTTAAATCCACTTAGTGCAATTAATATGCAGTTTCTTGAGCCTGTCAGCTTCAGAGGCTGCTGGTCTGAGTGCTGGGTTGATGACAGGGAGGCCAGTTCAGGCCACCAGTCTGACCATGTCAGTCCCTGTTGCCTGCAGAGCCAAAAGCTTTTCTTTTCTGCCCTGGACCCACCCTTCCCACTCCACAGCCATGAAATGCTGCACAAGCAGCTGCCTTAGTCCTCCTTCCAGAGATCAGCCAATGTCTATGTATCTTTATCTAAATATTCAAGTATCTTTTTCTCTAGATGTCTTCTAAAGTCAGAAGCTTTAAAGAGCCAACATCTCTCCCTTTCCTCACCTCCATCATCTTTTTCAAATTGCTTATTTCTTGGCCAAAAAAAGAGAGATGCTTTTGTTTTGCCAACAGGAAACTCATTACTTTCAAATTCTATTAAATTCTCCCTTCTTATTCATGTCATTTCACTAAAAGGAGTATGTACCTATATGTCTGAAGGATGTCCCTTCATTGCAGATGTTGACAGAAAAAAAATACCATAGACTTAGATTCTTCCCTCCTCTGAAGAAAATTGTCTTCTCATGTTTTATAGTTCCTTATAAACAGTCAAGCTTTAGAAATAAAATTATATTTTCCCAATATTGTGGAAATAAGCACCCTTGCATCTCCCCCTACTAATAAATTGCAGCAGCCTGTAGCAAGGCAGCATTTGAATTCTGTGCAGCATTAAAGGGAAAGGTCAGAATCAGCTGTGTATATAAAAAAATTAGGTTTAATTCTCTGCATTCCACTGTTTTAATGTGAAGTCAGAGAGTGATTCAGGCATGGGCGAAATGCTGTTCAAAGTATCAGCCTTGCCAGCTCATTAATTAAAAAATTATTTTGTTCACTTCACTCTATATAATAACAGCAACTTTTGTTTTACTTCACCCTCATGCATCACATCTCCTTTGAATTAATGAGAAATACCTGAAGGACTTTAAATGAAAAAGACATGAATACTAAGTAAAAGCCAGCAAGGCTTGTTACTTCTCATTTCCTACTCTGCCATGATAGCTCTTTCTCCAAAGATACTGCCTGTGGGAAGTGAGTCACGAGTGCGTTGCCTCAGTCAGGTGTAAAGGACAGTCTCTAATCCTCTGGGAGAAGCTTAAACCCAGCATTCCTTAACCCAAACAGCTTCTTATTGACTTGTGAAATTACTCTGGCTTTTTTTTTCAGAGTGATTATCTTTCAGAGAGATCTTTAGAACTCTCTCTTTCACTTGCATTTTTGTGAGGAGATGATGGCCTCTTGCAGAATCTTGTCCTTGGATGGGAGGTGAAGGGTAGCAAATGCAAAGCAAGTGCTGGCATTCTTCAGCTTCATTAGAGTGCCATCAGATGGAACAGGATGATCCCCATGTGCCTAGCTGAAATGCTGTTGAATTAAGTCCTCAGCTGTAAAGGATGTAGTGCCTGCCTCTTAGCATTTGCAGCAGAAAGCTGTGTAACTTCTGCAACATAACACTAAAAAAACCTTCAGCATCTCTATGGTTGTATGTAAACAGCTTAACACTTAAATTTACTGATGTCCTCTAAACACTAAATTTTTGCTCTGACATGTTTAAAGACTAAAAAAGCTAATAAAAATAAATAAGAAACCCTCTGGAGAGATTGTCTTTGCAATTCTAAATAAATAGTGTATGTCATCAAACTGAAATATTATATTGAAAAACTGAGACTTTCTGTTACTCTGTTCTGTTTTCTTAGGGCAGTATTTTTATTGCTAATTGTTTTACCTCCTTAAAATATTTTTCTATCTTATGCTAATTTTATAGTATTTTCCACTTGAAAATTATATTATCGGGTAGTTCAATAAATTTCCCTTTAAGAGCATATTAATTAGGGAATATTTTCAGATGAAATTTTCCAATAAATAAAGGAGTTGCAAAATCATAGGAAATGAAATTGTTCTAGCCATTTTTTTAAGTTTAACTTAAGCCCTATCGTAAGATTTAAGTAAGTAGCAGTAGGACAAGGGGTAAACAGATTAAAACTGAATGAAGGTAGTTCAGTATTAGGAAGAAATTTTTCCCTGTGAGGGTGGTGAGGCCCTGGCACAGGTTTCCCAGAGAAACTGTGGCTGCCACATCCCTGGAAGTGTCCAAGGCCAGGCTGGACAGGGCTTGGGGTGACCTGGGAAAAGGGGAAGATGTCTCTGCCCATGGCAGGAACAAGGAATGGGATGAGCTTTGAGGTCCCTCTGAACCCAATCCCTTCAATGATTAAAGTGTTAGTGAGAACAAGCTTCACTTTAAATACTGAATTGTATGTACTTAGAGTACAGTCCAAAAGATCCTTGTCTGCCCCTAACACTACATAATGACACTCAGATAAATTGGAATGTGTTGATCCATGTAGCAAAGGGGGTTACTCTTTTGGAGCTCTGGATCACACCAAAAATCCTAATAATGGTGAGATGTGGGGGGAGAATATACTTGTTAATTGTCTTGAGTCATATGTCATTCAGGGACTCTTAGATTTACAGGGAAATTCAAGTTGAAAAAGACAGTATGAAGCCATTTTATCCAATCTCCTTGTCAAAGAGCATGGTTTTATTATTTTTATTATCATTCCATGATAATTCAGGGATTGATCCTAATCATGAACTATACTGGATAGATAGTCCAATACATTGTCTTGAGATTGGGGTAATAAGGATTAGTAGAGGATTAAGTTTCTGTTTCTGTGAGAACAGGACTCCTAGGTTGTGTTGCAGGGAGCAAATTTCCAACAGCACAGGAGTCTGTGTGTGATATAGTTAAGGGAGAACCCAATAGTGGAGTTCTGCAATACTGAAAGAGGCTGGGAGAGGAAGGATTTTAGAATTAGTTATTACAATTTTATTTTCACTGAAACATAATACTTAAATGTGAAATTGCTTCATTATTGCAAGTTAATTTATATTTGTAGGTAAAAGCAATTTTAAAATCGGTAAGATTTAAGAAGAGCAGTGATTAAATGAGAATGGACTTTTCCCTTATGGGAAGTGTCAAAAATACTGCTTAATTTTAATTGAATCATAAAAGTTCTGAAAGTTGAGATGTGGTAGGGATTTGCCATGACTTCTTTGCACCTCTACCTTGTTTTCAAAGCAGTGCTCAAATCTTCGGTGTATTTTCTATGTCACATTGTTAATCTGCACAAAGTGCCAAGACTTTGATCAAAATACCAGGGAGTTTGTCAATCCGTGTTTTTTTTCTGCTTTATCTGCATTTGATAGAGAATTTTCCAAAGAAAGGGAAAAAGCCAAGGCCCGAGGTGACTTTCAGAAGCTACGTGAAAAACAACAGCTCGAAGAAGATCTGAAGGGATATTTGGACTGGATTACCCAGGCAGAAGACATTGACCCCGAGAATGATGAAGAGGCTGATGAAGAAGGCAAGAGGAACAGTACGTATTCTTTCTGCTCTGCTTCTGTGGGGATGGTTTGACTCCTCCTGGGGGTGTTTCACTGCAGGGAGCACAGCCTGTCCAGTGCTTTCCCTTTCCCAGTTACCAGAAGTGTTGGTTAGCAGAACAATTGTCTGTTAATATGGAGATGCAGTGTTGTGGAAGATAATTTGGAATCTTACAACAAAATTCTGTTTGGGGTGTCCATGTATAAACCACTGTCTGCACTCAGTCACTACTGAGGTTTACAAACTTTGCTTTATTTGTGTCCTGGAAAGAATTAGTGCAGAGAAACTATGTGCCACTAAGTGTCATTGTAAATCCTTAGAATGTGTTTTCCTGTGGGAGCATGCAAGGGAAATAATAAAGAGCCTAAAAATATGGCCAAAGCTACGGTCAAGAAATAACCTTGTGCTAATACTGAGGATTTTTTGTTGTTGTTGAAGTAGGAAAATGACATTCTGTGTCTTTCTTTTTGATATTCAGAATACAATAGAAAATATTTTTACTATTTGTCTTAACTGGGTGTACAATAAATGAAATCTTGTGGGATTTTCATTTGACACTAAGAAATATAATTTATGATGTATTTATTTGACAGTAGGCTATTATAAACAGGTAATTTATCTTGTAGTGACCCTCTTGTGCTTCTAACCTGAGTCTTAAGGTATAAGAACAAGTTAATTTTGTGATCCTATAAAAACTAGAAGTTATAATTGATTTCTGTATATCTGAAAATTCTAGTAACAGCAGATTTTAATGTCATAATTTAGCAGAGGCTATTTTAGCCTCTTTATCATGTTTGCAGAGTAGCAGTTAAAATTTTCATGAGAAGTTTTAGAGCAGTACATAAATGAGAACACAGACTCAGGATGTGGTTACTGATTTAACACTAAATCCAAATTTCAGTATATATTGTAATGCTACATAGTACCTTGTTATTAATGTTATACCCTGGAAAGTCAGGGATACCAGATTAGCTAGAGTATTTTTAAAGGGAAATGGTTTGTCAAAGACAACTCTTTGTTGTCTTTGTATTTCCTGTGCTGAAATGATACATTATTACCATTGCTTTTCTTCTAGTGTTGCTAATTTACTGTGAACTCTTCTTTTAAGTCACAGTAGTTTTCAGGCGCAGTAAGTGACAAAAATGATGTCATTTCATATTGAGGTATCTGTTTCTAAACTTATCTCTGTATTGCAGAGGTAGTAGTGGTTTTTCAAAATCTTTGAGTTTCAGAATTTTATTAGTCCTTTAGCCCACAGTAAAAGCAGAGTATGGGAGTGTGGAACCATGTTACTGGCTGGAAGGACATGGATTTTATGAGACTGGAAGGCAACTTGTGGGTTGGTGTTGATTCCAGCATCACTGGAGAGGAATAATTTATGTCTATTGGAAAACGTGTTGCACAAATAGAATTTTTATCTAGAACAGTGCAAAAAAGCCGGAGTTCACTATACTTAGTTATTGCTACTAATGTGTGGAAGGAGTACATAAACTGTGGGTTTGAGTACCAATAGAAAATCCTAAGCCTGAATGTAAAAGATGGCACATTTAATGGAGTAAATAGACGTTGTACAAGGCTGATGTGTAGAACTGTCGGTGAGTTTGCACAGAGTGCTGGATGACTGGGCTGTCAGCTATGATGCCAAAGGGCTGCGTTTACAGGTGAAATCCTGGGAACCTTTTCTTGTCCTGTTCAAATTGGATGTTTGTTAATAGGCTGCAAAAAACCCCATTTGCTCTGCCATTCCTTAAACAGCTTTGAGGTCATACAGATAAAAAAATACTTTGCATAGCTACTGAGTTTGAAAGAACTCGTAAGTCTAAACTGTTAACTTAGTCATAATTTTAGGCTAAGTTAAAGGTTGTAGAAGACTTGCAAGGGGAAAACAGAAGGAAAGTAATTAAAAGAGTTTTAAGAGAAATGCCAAGAATTTAATTTCTGGCAGACATATATGCTTTTGTGTGGAAATTTCCAGTGAACAGGCAATCTCCTAGCACTCCTGGATTTATGCACATGTCCTAAAATATGTGGCTTGGTATTTCATTCTTAATATCGTCTACAACAGCCTGTAAACAAGGAAGGGTTGCTGAGTTGCTCTACTTCCTTGCATTTCAGATATTATTAGGAAATAAATTTAGTTGAAATATATTGGTGAAGTTTTCTCTTGAGCCATTTTAGAAACATGAAGTAGAGCTGGGTCCCAAGATAGAATAATAATTTTCAGGCTTCTCAGCAACTGTGTCCCTACTTTGAATATCTGAACCTCTGGGTGATCCAGATTACTGCTGGTTTATGGCGATGGAAGATCACCATGGTGCTCTTCAATGATGTAGAAGATGTTTATGAATGGTTTATTATGAAAGATGAAGATGTTTAGGATACAGAAGGTCTCTGTGGCAAGCAAAGATAGAGATTTCAAAGATGGTCAAGTCAGTGATTAATAGTTTCGCACGTAATTATTTAAAATTACAGTTGAGGTTCCCACAATGCACCCCCAGCATTTGAAAATTTCTATTCAGAGAAGTCATTAAGTTATTTATTTATGAATCCTGTGCATTTGTACATCTCTGTTGCTGATAACAGGCAGGTATTCAATGCTGTTGAATAACAGAATACCTTTTAATCGTTAGAATTGTAAATGTGCCTTTAGTGAAAGTTGGAAGTCTTTATTATGAACCAATAGCTGATTATCCTGAAGTCAATGTAAAAACTTCCGTTGCCTTCAAAGCACTGCGAATTTAGCTCAAAATGCGAGGATCCGAGAGAGGTGAGGGGTTCAGCTGTGATCAGTCGTGCTGCCGGTGATTCCGTTTGTTTTGCCTAACCTTGCCTGTGTTGTGTGTACGGACACGTTTTTGTTTTTTGCGTTGCGACTGCTGCCACCTCCCGCGTCACTGCTGGGATTACATGTGCTTCCCCAGGGCTTACACTGGCTGACTTAATGGAAGACAAGAAGAAAAGCAGACTTAGCTGCTTTGGCCGTTCTTCCAATAAACATGGTAAAACGTGTTTGGATTTGCAGTTGAATTTTCTTTTGTGCCAATACTGCATTGGATGTGGTAGCTTTCAGGGGCACAGATTGTTTGCATTTCTATAACTGGGGCATAACCCTCTGTAGCATGGAACCCCTCGTGCATGCAGACCTTCCTCCTGCTGGTTGAAGTGCATGTTTGAAATAGAGGTGCTGCTCTACCTCCCTAAAGCAGAGTGTTTGATCCCTTCAGATTTCCACTGAAGTGTCTTTGTCTCTGGCTGTTCTTGAAGGATAGGTTTTCTTTTTCAAAAGTCAGGTAAACCAGATCAAAAATGTATTTTAAGTGTTAAGAAAGTAATAAAAGTATTTTATGAGTTTTATAATGCATCATAGTGTAAGCTTAGAACAGTGTGATAATAATATTTACTATTTACTTTTGATACTTATGATGTAGAATCTAACAAAACAAAACAAGCTTTTACTGTATATCTCCTTTTGCTCTTGATGGTTTTATTTCTGTAATTTGTTTTATTCGCTAGTCTCCACCCACAATGGAGTTGAATAGAAGGTTTAGAGTATGGCAGTTATTTTCAAATCTGCCTGTTTTAATACTGCCAAATGTCCTGTTTGGACATGAGCACAGTTGCAGAAATTAGGAGATCTAGTTTTAATCCTATCTGCAACTGAGTTATTTGACCAAGTGGCTTTCCTGCTGTCCTAACAATCACTGTTGTGGCCCAGACTGAGGTTGAAAACTCATCCAGTTACTTTAGAGAATGCAGAACTCTGTCAGAAATTGCTGCTACCCCGTGGACTCATTTTGTACAAACACTGATTCTGCTTGAAATTCTTTGTGCAACTGTTACATATATTGTCTGATAGCTCACTCAGCTCTATGTGAATAGAAATAGTTTTTCTATAAAAATGGTGAGAAGACAGTTACAATTTTACTTTGAACTATGTATTAGAACCCAGCCCTTAAACGAGGCTGTTCAGGTTCTGATGTCTGCCAGGAGGCAGCCCAGCCCTGGCTGAAAACCTGCTGTCACCTGCTGGCAGTGGCTGCTGTGTCATGACTGGTGCCTGACCTTGCAAGTCAAAGGCATCCCAAACATGGGCACTGACTTGGATTCTTCTGCCTTGCAGGGCAGGTGCACCTTTTGTGAGCAGGGTTTTCCCAAAGTACAACTTAATGGCTGAAGTTTATTTCTTCCTGAGTTCATGGGGTGATTATGCTGATCTGAGGAGTTGAAGCTTAGACTGTCTCTAGATTAGAAACACCACACTAAATATTTTTCTTTGTATTTCCTCTTCTTGTATTTCCATTAAAAACAACGTGTGTAGAATATACAACATTCCCAAGGTGCACAGTGTCATCCTTCAGGCTACAAGTGGTTGGTTCAGTGATGTTACTGTAACAAAACCCGATTAATTTGCACTCCTACTGCTATGCAGCCAACCTTATATTGCTTTTTCATGGGCTGCCTATAAAAAGAGAGAGCCCATAAGAATGATCTACAACATTAAATCTGCACTATGAAAAATGATGTCTTGCTACACTAGCATGGAGAACGTCTTAAACGTTTCTCCTTAAACTGAATTTACCCCGAGAAGCTTCACAGTCAGAAGAGATAGTGCCACTTCTTTCTGAAGTGTTTTCTGGGCAGAAGACTTAGGAAAATTTGAGATGAATTTGTAATGAAAATGTTGCCACTTTGGGGATTTTTTTTTTTCACTCTGTTCAACTGTTTGACTACCTCAAAAATTTGGTAAAAAGGATTCAGAAAATTAATGTATTTTGAGAATTCACGTAATTTGAGAAAGAATTAGCACAATTTTTGAGTTCAGGCAATTGGTTGGCTGCTACTAGCAAACAGAAGATGACATTTTTTGTAAGACTGGTCTATAATTTTACCACTTTAAAATAATGCCAAGATTCTCTGCAGAAGCAAATACTGATGAGCTGTGCAGATCACTCCACTTCTACAGCACTTTTCCTTCAGCACATGTAACCACAAGGCTGCCCAACAAGCACCAGTGTGAAAATGACAACAGCCTATGGATTGAAAATGCACAGTTGAAGTTGAAATAATTTACATTAGAGAGGAAAACATTTCTAACAATAACACTTGACACCACAATTCAGTAATTCAGGTTGCAATTTGGCCTGCTCCTGGATTCTACAGTGACACTGAATGGGTGTGTTGCAGGATTATGGAATCTATTTCTCCTGACTCTACCTGTTGAGGGCACATCACTGCTGATAGACAGTGGCTTGCTCTTCGCTGTGCATTAATTATGTTACATCCTGGAGTGGAGATTGCAATCCCTGCTCCAAAGTCTGAAAACTCCATAGAGTACCTTGTGAATACCATGGATTGTTTTTCTCATGTTACATTCTTATCCACAGAAGCAAAATGTAGTAGTTGATGTATTTCACCTGTTTTCTATCCACTCAGGAAAGTATTAAGGTGCATGCTGTATGGGTTGCTTATATTGTCTAATGCAAGCATTCTTTTGTTTGAAACCAGTTAGCTGAATTGAAGAGATTATTAGATCTAGAAATCTAGATAATCTTTCAGAAGAATGCCAAAATAAGGGCAAAAGGTCAATAAAGAAAAGAGAAAATTTGGAATCTTCCTTTAAATACTGGGGTGCCAGTTTTACAAGATCTCAGAGCTGACCCTGCTGAGGTCAGTCTCTCAAAAGTCTCTCAAAATTGTGTGCTGTGTTTGCCTCATGGGCACCACCTGCCCCTATGGAGCTGTGGCCATGGAATGGAGTCGTTTGAGACCTGGCAGGTTGCTTGCATTAGCAGAGTGGATGTGGACATGCAGTGCTGCTGTTTTCTCCTGGCTAAAGACCTGATGACTTGCTGGCATTGCTGGAGCTGGACTTCCACATGGTGCCTTTCTCAATACTTCTGTCAAGTTTCAATTTTGACATATAAATTACAATATAATGACATCTGAGTTTCTAATGTGAATTTGTTGGGTTTTTTCCCCTCTTCTGTTTGTAATACAGCACCTGCAAGTCACTGATAGAGATGGAGCAACATCCCTGTGGTGTGTGAAACACAGTAACATTCTGATGTATTTAATAATTAGCAGAACTGACATTTACTTCAATAGGGACAAAGATATTTTTACTTTGATTTTCTTCACAAATCCTGTTCAAAAGGGGCTAGTATTTCTTACTGTGGGCAAACACATAAAGTCAGGGTAGACTTGAGTTAAAATTACAGTACTTCACTTTTACATGCATTTGCATTACTTACATTGAATGTAGTTTTTTTGTCACTCAGGAATGACACTTTAGGAAGAACCAAATTCTAGGTAATTTTATTTTTTTCAGGGGATGGAAGAATTGATAAATTTGAAATACAAGTGTGGGACACATTGTACATATGCAATAATGATGGAAGTAGGCCTAGCTATGCTTTCCTGGCAGCTCTTACTTGTGTGTGAAACAAGACTTCTGCACTCTTATTTTGTAGTTGCCCATCACAAGTGCTGAAATGTTCATCATTAGGTGACTATAATGTGTTTTCTAACAGCAGTCAAGTCACCTGGCACAAGGCAACCAGTTCAGTTCTTTACCAGACAGGGAAAACCCTTATTTACATTTCAAAAGACACTGGCTTTTTGAAATAAACATTCTTAGTTCCAGAGCCCTGAGACTACATTTGAAATAATTTTGTGATTTTTTTTTCTTTAACCCTTTGAAATTTTAATAGTTGAATTTGAACATCAATGATTTTTTTCTTTACTTTTGAGTGAAATTCTTTTTGAACTCTGACTGTAAGCTGTGAAGTTCTTACACGACTGGAAAAATCGGTTGTTTTAAAACTAATTTGTGAAGGGAAGCATGATATTAGAACTGAGACACTTGCAGGTGCTAACCAGAGAGTTTTAATATATAAAGTCATTACAGTAATATTTTAAAAGAATCACCAGAACAGAAGAACCTTGTGAAAGAAGGTTTTGCTGTGCTTACTGCCTGAAGTGCTTTGTTTATTCAAACACCTGCATGGACATTTTGGATCTTTCTTTGTTATGCCACTCTGTTTAGCATTTCATATGACAGTGACTTGCCTTTGGGGACAGATTCTCAGCTGTTGCAAACAGTAGCTGAGCACCTGGCCTGCACAGACCTGCCAGTCTCCAGCTTGGATGGGACTGATGGGCACAGAAACCAAACCAGCACTTCCCACTCCCCTCTATCTTCATGTCAGTGTTCAGGCAATACAGAGGCTGTGCAGAGAGACTGTTCCAAGAGTTATCACTTTGTTCCTGATTTGTTCAGAAATCAGAAAATTCAGGGTCTGATTCTTAAATTTCATATCATCCTTTAGGCTGCCAAAATAGTGAGATTTCCCTATCAGAAGCTGGCAGTACAGCCCTTCTGCCCTTGGTGCTCTCAGTCCACAGACATTGCCTTAAACCCTTCCCAACAAACCAAACCAAACCAAATAATCCAAACAAGAAAACCATCAAAACATGGAGGGTATGCACCAGAATGCCTTTAGAATGATCTGTTTTTCTTTTTCTCTTGCGGTTTTACAGTAATTTCAGTGCATCTTGCACCTGCCTTATGTTTCCTAATTTAAATGGTATTTCTAATGTATAGACCAGCAACATTAATTCACCCTTTTCTTGTTCCTGAGGTTTTCCTTTCATGCTTGCTTTGCAGACATGGTAGCAGTGCTCTCCCCTAGGAAGTACTGAGAACTTTGGCTGTTCATAATTTCCTAACACTTTTTGACATAAAGTGTCCTCCCTCTATATTTCAGTTGATTTGAAGACAAATGGTGATGACCCAGCTGTAAATGAGTTTTGTCTAAAAAACCATCAGCTACAATTGCTAACCACTCAGTAATGACCTGCTATATGTCTAATAATTCACTCTGTGGCAAATGTAATCGTCCCCTTTTCATTAGCTGTAATTCTCATCATGCTTTGAAGGACCATTCTCCCATTCCCCGTGCTCCTGCCTGCTGCTCACACAGTATTTGCAGGCACATTTACTTTCTGGCATCTTGCCTCGATAATTCATAATGTCAGTAAAAGCAAAGAGTGGTCAGTGTGACCACGGTGTGATTGTTCCTGCTTTCAGAAGTTAGATGATTTTTCTTGGAATCAGCGAGCTTGTTTACAGCACTTCAGTTGAAAAGCACCTCCAAAGTGTTAACAGAACACTTCTCAAAGTGGAAAGTTACAGAATCTAGCTCAGGTTAATTTCTTTGCTGGGCTAGCATACTCTGTACAAACCTCCTCTTCTTTTTATTCTGATGAAGTGTCTGACTTCATCTACGACTCCTCAGATCCTCCAAGCTCTCAGCAGAGCTGGAGACATGTTTGCCACAGGCCAGGAGATGCCAGCTGTGCAGTGCCTGGCTTGGTGCTGGCTCTGAGGCAGTTTTGTGTCCCCACAGCGAGCATGCCCACCAGCGAGACCGAGTCCGTCAACACGGAGAACGTCAGCGGGGAAGGGGAGAGCCCGGCGTGCTGTGGGAGTTTGTGGTGAGTGCACGGATGGGTGCCAGGCTCCCACCTCATCGTCTCAGCATTTCAAAGGATCCTTCTTTTGTTCAGCCAAAAGTGCCTTGAAATAGCCAGGCTTTGTATGGCACTTGCAGAAGTTTGATATTAGACAAATTAGTAGAGTATTAAAGAGCTCCTAAAATTCTCAGGTTAAGAAGATAGGAAACAACTCAACTCAACTTGCAGTGGAATTGTGATTTCCTGAAAGCTTTTATAAAGTTTGATTTTTGTCCAAAATTTTAAGAAAAGAATAGAAGCTTCTAATGACATGTAAAACTAAATGTTTTCCGTTATATTGTGCATTACCTAGAAAATATGTATTTTTTAGACAATAACTGAATGTATGTAAGTATTTCTATAACCCATGGTGTTCCATATTTATTTGCTCAGGTTTTCATGACTTCCAGGCAGCTTCTACATGCTTATTCGAGGTTTATTTACTGAGTTTTAGAGAAGATTTCCTTTCTTTCACTAAGAAAATATATAGGGCTTTAGAAACGGTATTTCAGAAAATAAATAACAGACAAAAGAATTTCAGCATTCATGATGCATTTTTTTAAAAGTTTGTTTTATGTATATGTAATGCCAATGCAAAATTCTAAAGAAAATGAATTTGTTAATTACTTTTCCTCCATTCTTAAAATGCGTTTTCCTTTTCTTCTAGTCAAACCATCTCAAAATCCAAGTTCAGGTCAGTATTTTCCACTTATAATCACATTCTAAGGTAAATGCAAAATCTTGGTCCAATTCTCACTCTTTTGGGCTGCTCCTTGCTTCTGGAATGTTAGTTACCCTGCAATGTCAGTACACTGTGTTTGAGCACAAAGTAAGCCAGGCCATAACTTATTAAGGATATTGTTTTGACCGTAATGTCAAAATGCCTTTGGATCAAAATAGAAAATGCTTTTCATTGCAAGCTCACCTGCCTGCTGCACTACAAGTCAAAATAGAAGTTAATCTTTGGGAGCATGCCTTACTTGTATCAATCCAATGGAGAAATTTACTGCTGTTCTCCTTTTTGAGATTTTGTTTTATTTCTCTTTATGTGTGCCTATGTTTTTCATACCTGTTCATATATTATTTATACTTATTCATAACACCAGTTAGCTGTTCTTTATTGTCACTGGTTCCACACATCCTTTTGGGGAAAAGGAAAAAACAGCCCCATTGGCTTCAGAAAGCTTGGAGTTACACAGTTTGAGCCTGCTTGTGAGCCTTATAAGTAGAGATATCCCACCATTATTATTCTTGTCTCTTGGACTTCAATGACAGGATGTTCTGTAAATGTAACAAAAAGTCAGTTTAACCTACCCAGGGAGTGAGGCATCCTGCTGATGGCCATGGACACAGCCCTTATAGCAGAGGATTGGCAAGATAAGAATGTTCTTGAATACCACATTGATTTAGGTCAGGACGGGATATTTTTCCTTTATATGGTTAGAATACTGCAAAGGCTTGAAACATCTTTGTACTGATATCTGAAACCTGTATTAATGTCCATTACTACAAGTACAAATTTAAGGTGCATAAAGAAAACTTAGTTAATGCTTGACCAGAGCTCCCAGAAGTGAAGCAGAGGAGTCTAGTTTCATGAGCCCAAAGATATATCCTCACTTGTGAATCCAACTCATATCTAGGTACAGCCTCAACTTGTCACTCTTATTTATTCCACAGACATTTGCCCACTGACACAATTTCACAGCACATCAGTAGAAATCTCTAGGAATTAGTGAAGAAGATTTCTGATGTTATAGGGTAGATTTCTAAGAGATGACCTCAGCATTCCTAGTCTCTTCAATACTGCCAGAATTCTCTTTGTAGTTTAACACAAAACCTACATTTTTAGACTGAGTTTAATTTGAATTCTGAGTTGACTCATTGACTTTTCTTTATTGCTATTAAGTGTATGGGGCCTTGGAAAGATAGATGTATTTTGTTACCCACTGAAATATTAAATGCAGTTTAATCTAATTATGTCCCAGGCAATTGGAGTCTCCAAATCGTGTGGTTGACATTTAGAAATCTATAAGGAAGTATAAAGAAAGGAATAAGACATTAGCAGTCCCTAATCTGCAACTGGTAATGATTTACACGACTTTTGAAGTATTATACACAATTTATGAAAATACACCTGCTCACACATACACAATTTCACTTGTTTTCTACACAGAGGAAACTCTCCTTAATTATTTCCATATAATAATAAATTCATTTTTATTTGAACTTTCAGTCGGCGCTGGCGTCGCTGGAACCGCTTTAACAGAAGAAAATGTAGGGCTGCAGTAAAATCTGTCACATTTTATTGGCTTGTTATTGTCTTGGTCTTTTTGAACACGTTAACTATCTCATCAGAGCATTACAATCAACCTGACTGGCTGACCCAGATCCAAGGTACAGTCAAATATTATTTGTCCTGGTCTTGACTATGGATAGTTGCGTTCCATCAGTGGCAACTTTTGTACTTTGCCATTTTGTTGTTTGCTGTCTGAAGGATATTCAGCCCAGCCAGAGGGAGATAAAAGAAATGACTGAGTGTGGTCTTTGATTTCCATAGCTGTAACACAGCTTAGTAACACAGCAGCACAGACCTGACAATGCTAAATTGTAAATACCTGTACTTTTATCATGAAACTGTGCTTGAAAGATAAGGAGGAAATGGGAACTGGCACAGCAGAACTTGCTGTGGGCTGGTTGCTTCAGTTACAGTGTGGACTCAAGCTGTGAGCTCAGGAACCGTGAACTGCACAACAGATTGGGAAGATGAATAGTTTATAGCTGGCAGGAATCTTTACATCCTTGTGTAACTTTTGCCACTTAAGCATTAAATACAGTCCAATATAAAAAAAGCAGTACTTCCTTTTTAAGCAAAAAGCTGCAAACTCATATAGAAAGTATCGTACTAATGTGTTAAAATAAAATTGAATCTATGTGGCAATTCAGAACCTTTTTTTCTTTAATATTTTGTTCCAGATATCGCAAATAAAGTTCTTCTGGCTTTATTCACCTGTGAAATGTTAGTAAAGATGTACAGCTTGGGCCTACAGGCCTATTTTGTTTCTCTCTTTAACCGCTTTGATTGCTTCGTTGTTTGTGGTGGCATTGTTGAAACCATTTTGGTGGAGTTGGAAATTATGTCACCCCTTGGGATTTCAGTGTTTCGCTGTGTTCGTCTCCTGCGTATATTTAAAGTAACAAGGTAAGATTATCTAATACTGCTAATTCTAAGGATAGCTGAAGAGTGATCAGCAATTGTTTTGTAATACTTCATCATGCACTGCTCTTTTACTATTTTGTTTGGGGTTTTTTTGGTGTGTGTTAACACACGCATTTTAATTTATAGGCACTGGGCATCCCTGAGCAACTTGGTAGCATCCTTGTTAAACTCAATGAAGTCCATTGCTTCACTGTTGCTTCTGCTTTTCCTCTTCATCATAATCTTCTCGTTGCTTGGAATGCAGCTGTTTGGAGGCAAATTTAATTTTGATGAAACTCAAACAAAACGGAGCACCTTCGATAATTTTCCACAAGCCCTTTTAACTGTATTCCAGGTAACTTTCTTTCATGCCGTACGAGACATTGTACCTCTGATCAACAAAACTGTTTAAGTGATCATGTTGCCTGAAAAGAAAACCATGAATACTATTAATTCAGTTTACTTTAAGTAGCATTCTGCTCATTAAATTCAGTACTCTGGTAACTTTGCACCATTTGTACCATTTGTTTCATATCTTTGATCTATCTATGCAACATAGCTGTCATGTTACTTCATAGAGTTAAATCTTCTTCATCCATCAAACACATGACTAGAAAAAGAGGTGGAGTGTTATATTTATTTTGATCAAATTCTTTTCTTTAACTTCATTAGCTGTGTAACATTCCAGCTGTTCTCAAGCAAGAAAAAATAATAAGCCTTTAAAGAGTACATATTTACATAGGGGTCGTATCACTATAACATAAAAATAAACATTAATTTCTTTAGACCAGATTTTATTAAAATCTTAAGGCGAAGTTGTCTGCTACTTGTGAAATGGTAGGGACATACTTAGAATTTACTTTTCACTTACTTGTGATGCTTTTTTAAAATTTATTTTTCCTAGTTTGGATACTGGATTAGGCTATTTGGTTTTGTCTTGCTCACCATTTTCACACTTGGCTGTGTACATTGCCACAATATTTGGTTTCAGCCATTGTAGGAGAGAGTTAAAAGCTGACCCTGCAGGATTCAGCTTGGTGTTAACTTCCTGGCTTTTTGGTGGAAGTCTTATCTGGTGGCTGCCCAGAGCAGAAAATCTTTCCACTTAATTTCAAGATAAGGAAATATTAATGAGACATTTCCTTATGGGGAGGAGTGTTCACATTTCATCTGACATTACCCCTAGAAAAACTTAAGGCTTTACTTTCCAATTCAGCTGAGTTAGATTTTATTCAGATTTTAGGCTGTCTTATTTCAAAAGGAATGGAGATTCCTTCAGTTTTAGAAGACACTCAGGAGCAACCAACCTGTTAGGTTCTCACCAGCAATGAAAATTAGCTGGATAAATTTAGCTCTCCAAAAATTAATTTCAGAAAATTGCATGCATTTAATTTTCTTAAACAACCATTTAATTTTTAGAAATAATGCAAGGAGAATGAATAGTAAATGTTTTCTCAGAATGGAACTTATAATTTTTAAGAAGCTAGTTAAAAATTTAAGGAGTGCCTATAAAGCCTGCATTGCAATACTTAGAATTTTTATCGTAGTACAGATTTTTGGCCAGTACTTAAAAAAAGAAGAAAAAAGGAACTTTAAAACATATACTAACTTGATTTTTAAGTTATAGACATTTTTTGGCATTGCTACATATGTGGCATTACTGAAAACCAGGGCTCTTTGGCCTTCTAAGATCAATAACATTTCAATTAAATTTCATTTTTATTATTTTTACCTTTGAAAATTTGCATTTTCAGTCATATAAATGCATACCACAAAAATAAAAGTTAAACCCAAGCTTTCAGGAGATGTTTGTTTAAATGGGGATTTTAAAACAATGCATGAAAAGAACATGATATGACTTTATACATACAGTGGGTTAGCTGTGTTGTGTGGTCAGAGGAAATGTTCTTTGTTTGCTTTTGATGCTGATTTACTACCTAATTAATTAATTTACTACCTCCTAATATCTGCTTCTTAGATCCTAACAGGTGAAGACTGGAATGCTGTCATGTATGATGGCATAATGGCATACGGTGGTCCCTCATCCTCAGGCATGATCGTCTGTATATATTTCATTATCCTCTTCATCTGTGGTAACTGTATCCTTTACACTGCCTGGAAACATCTCCCAGTGGGGCTGTGTGCTGGGGACATCAACAAAATCCCTCTGGGAGGGGGTACATGGCCATGGGCAAGTGCTCTCTGCATATTTAAATAGATTAGTGGTAGATAGATTAAATAGATTTGTGTCCTGTTCTCTAAGGAACGAGTGTCAGTGATCTCCAGGCCATCTCCAGCCACCCCCAGGGCAGAAAGCAGGGAATATTTTCTTTCCTCCTTCCCTGGGAGCACAGCCTGACCCTGCCTGCTGGAGCCTGGTCCGTGGGGCAGCGTCACCGCGTCCGTCCCCAGTGCTCGGGCAGCCCCGACCAGGGCACACACACTGGGACTGCTGGAACATTCCCATTCCCTGCCTTCAGCCATCTGGAAATCCTTCCTTGGCCCCATGTAGAAACAAACTACTGCCGTTCCCAGAAGTTCTTAAAAGGTCAGGAGGTGATGAAATGGCAAAAACATTGTATTTTCTGCATTATGTGGTATTTGTATCAGTATTTGTGATTAACTGATATGGACTGAAGAACAGAATTTGATCTAGATTGTTGTAGACATGAAGACAGTGCATTATAAAAATGAATTTTTCAAAATGCCTGAACAGTCTTCACGTATAATAGACAATTTCATATTTGGGATTGCTCAGGCTAGCATGAAGTTGAATTTCATTTATTTAAAAAAAAATACCTCAAGCATTCTGCTATTTTAAAACCCGTGACCCTAATGGATCTCTGCTCACTTTACAGCCAGTATCAGTCTGGTCCATTAAATGGGTGTTATTTGCACCACACAAATCTCCATGCTGTAGGTTGGGAACATGTGTTTTGTATCTCTCACATTGTCAGTGTTTATGCTGATAATAAACCACACAAGTATGGTAAGGCACAATGTCCTTAAAATGATTTGAAATAGATATCTTGCTAAATGTCTTCTTGGCCATTGCTGTGGATAACTTGGCAGATGCTGAAAGTCTAAATACAGCTCAGAAAGAAGAAGCTGAAGAAAAGGAAAGGAAAAAGAATGCAAGGTAAAATAGATGGGCATGTTGAACCAGCAGGACAGGGAGGGAGGAGGGTGTTGAATTCTTCCATAAGGATTTTTTAGTATGAGTATCTTTACCATCTTCAAAATGTTCAGGATTCAGGAAAAAATAAGAGGGTTTGTGTAGACACTAGAATTACAGACAAACAGTATGATTTTAGATAAAAGGTAGTAATTGGGGTGAATTAAGAATGTAATGATAAACCAACTGATATTTAAACATTGCAACAGTAGGATTTATTGTGCAATTAGCACAATAATTTATCTGTTGTTGCCACAACAGTGCAGAGCTCCCTGTGGAATCAGTTCTCTAAGCCTTATATAGACAAGTAGAAAACCTTTTGAAATCAGTGCAAGCCTGATGAAGTCAATGAAAGTTGTTTGTATGAGTCCAAGGGCACAGTTTATCCCTCTAGAAAGGAGTAATGATCATGCATTGAATATTTTAGGGATTAGGCCTCTGGAATTGTATTTAAAATCTTTTAAATGGATCATTGCATTCAAATGCAGTAGATTTTATTGCTCTGACACCTGCAGCTGTACAAAATATTTTAAATATTTTATTATAAGGCTTTCAACTTTTCAAAAAATTGGTATAGTTCACTTAAAATTGTCTTTACATAGCATGCATTGTAATTGTTTTTGTATTGTTTTATAGAAAGGAGAGTCTGGAAAATAAAAAAAGTGAGAAGTCAGAAGGTGATCAAAAGAAGCCCAAGGATAGTAAGGTGTTTATCCTAAAACTTGTCTCTTTTCTAAGAAGCAATGTTACTGATTTTCCTAGGGACTACTTTGTATTGTGCATTGTACTATTTCTTTTATGAGCCAATCATCCCTACATTTTTTTCCAGGTAAAGGGAACTTAGTTTTGATGCTTTGCATCCTCACAGTATCTCTTAAACCAGAAAAACCCTTTTGGTTCCAGGATATCCTGAGAGTGGAAGGGAAGCTCTTAGAGAACAAAATAGTTAATGTTAGAAAAATGTGAATGTTTTTAGGATCCCTGTAGGTATTTTGCTTGATAAATTGAATGAGATGAGTGAATGATAAACTCTTATGTTCAAACATTCTTGGTAGCTTTTATCAAAGTGTGTTGGTTTTATTCTTCTTGTGATTTACACAGCCAGAAAATGTGGATACTTTAGAAACATAATTTTTGAAAAAAAGTAATAAAATGTCAACCTCTCCTATGTTCTCAAGTTACTCTGCTTCAGAAAACTTACTTCTCTGACTTCAGAGGCTTATTTGGTTTGCTTCCTCTGGGCTTTGCACTCTGTATTAAATTTACTTTTCCTCTTGTCCATCCCTTTCATTGGTGTAGGTGACAATTGGCGAATATGGAGAAGGAGAGGATGAGGATAAAGATCCCTATCCCCCCTGTGATGTACCAGGTATGTGAATACCCAGCTAGAAACACGTTTGTTTGCTAAAATATCCTAAACTTTTGCTCTTGGTGAGCACTGAATCAATTCCTTTGAAGTCTGTGAAGTTGTGCTCTTTTATTAGTGGATAAATGGCTCTAAGCATTATTTTTTCCTGGAGCTTCCTAGAGAGTACAAGCAGCATTTGAGAGTTAATATTGTGAGCCTCAGGACTGTTTTGGTAACACTATCTGGATGGGAGAGCAAATGCTAAACTTCTCTAAAACATTTGGCAAAAGAGGACATTCCATGGCTGATGATGTTTGGTCAATTTTTTCTTGGCCCAGTGAACATACTTATCTAAAAATCAGTTCTGCCTGATTGTCTGGATGCATGTCACAGAAATCTGTCCTGAATTTTGAGCTGACAGTGCTCACCCAGAGCAGAGCTCAGGCATGGACGGGCTGTCAGGGGCTGAGCTGAGCTGGGGCTCCAGAGGAGTCCTCAGGTGCTCAGGAGCAGCCAAGCCTCTTCATGCACTCAGGGCATGCATACCCACACCCACAGCCTTGTGTGAGAGCTTGTGACAACATTTGGACATTCACATTCTGGTTTCTAGATTTTTAGAGTCATGCTATGAATATATATTTCCTACAAGCCATGTGTATTGTCATACAAGCTATGCTTTTCTGTTGTTATGAACAAAACCTCGATGTTTTTTAGTTTATAATAAAAATAATGTTTAATTTACAGTGGGTGAAGATGAAGAAGATGAGGAGGATGAACCAGAGGTACCAGCAGGCCCACGTCCCCGTAGAATATCAGAACTCAACATGAAGGAGAAGATAACACCAATCCCTGAAGGGAGTGCCTTCTTCATTTTCAGCAGCACCAACCCGTAAATATAACTTTGAAAAATACTGGTTTAGACATCAAGGTTTAGCAGTGAAGTAACAGAGCTCCTTCCAGGGAGATCAGGAGTAGAAATTTAGTGTCTTCAACAGAAAAGAGATTGGCTTCCCTCCTAAAATTTTCTGATTGACATGGTAAATGAGAAGAATGTGACAAATATATAATTTTACTTACCACAAAATTACATTTTGTACATATAGTCTCAGTTCTCATATGTCTGGAAAATACCCTTTAAGGTGTTTTATCTGTGTACTATGTTAGTCACTGGATATAAAAGATCTGAACATCTTCTGCATGAGACAATTTCTAGTAACCCTAGTAACCTTTGTGGAGGAGAAACCAGAAAGAGTGAAAAGCAGGGGAAAGTTTGTATACATTCTTCTTAGGGTAACAGCATTTCCCAGATTCAAACAAGTATCAAAGATAAAGACAAATTATTTTAAAAAATCAAGAACTGTAATAGTTGGATTTTGGGGAGGCAATGGAATCTTTCACCACTTGGTCTAACTCCAGAGCATTTGGAGTTCTACACTGGTAAGGACAGCAAGCTTGACTAGTCAGTAGAAGTCCTTACTTAATATTTATTTGCATGGGAGAATGCTGCCTTTCAGTGGTAGAGGCTATCAAGTTTAGAAGATGATGAAGATAAAATATTTTGGATGCAAAATTATTAAATTTGTTGAAAACTTATTGTTTTCAGCTTCAAAGAGCACTGTGTATTCTTGGTCTGAAATGGCCAATTTGCTTAAGACCCACCACACTCCAGTCTTCTACTTAATAACAGGAGAAAAAAATTTAGCCAAGAAGCTTCTGAGTCTTCAGCAGAATTTAGACAACTTCAATGTTAGTCAGTTTAATTTTGTCAGTTTAATCCCAGACCTGCTCTGTATTTGTGATTACCTAGGGCTCAGTGACTCTAAGCATATGCACAGTTACACTTCATGTCATGTGGCTAAAGCCTGACAGCTCTGCAGCCTTCAACACCCACTTGTCCTGTAATTCTAGAAGAAAATCTTCATGGAGATTCTGATTTGAGTTGAGTCCTAAGCAGCATAATGAGATCTGCAGCCAAAGCAGCATCTCACAAGATGAGTAATTTTGACAACTTTAGTAAGAATCAAATTGAATTTGGGATCTGGAATGATTTGTTGTCTAGCCTTGGTCTTTCTGACCTGTGACTGTACGTGCACAGTGCTACAAGCCCTGGAACATGTGGTGTTCAAACCCCAATGGAAATCAAGCTTTAAGTGCATCTTCACCATGGGTGAATTGGATTTTGAATTTATTTACATTCTGAGGAATCAGACCAATGGCTTCAGCAGTCTCATTGCTTCTAACTGCTGATTGCTGCTCTGTTGCATGGGTGTTGGCAGAGTAACAGAAAACATGTTGTGTATTAACTGTCTGCTGAATTCTGTGTGCAAAAATGGGGTATTTTTGTATCTCCTCTTTAGAATTCGAGTGGGATGCCACAGACTTATCAATCACCACATCTTTACCAATCTCATCCTCGTCTTCATCATGCTGAGCAGTGTTTCCTTAGCAGCAGAAGATCCAATTCGCAGCCACTCTTTTCGAAATAATGTAAGCCCTTCATTTTTATGTCTGAAGATAAATATACCCTCACAGGATACAATCCTTTGGGCACGGTGCCTGGTTTTTAATTTTCATGTTAAAAAACATTCCTTCTCCTTTTTCAAGCTATACATTTATTTTCCTTTTGCTCTAAGAAGCATAAATCATTAAAGATAATTAACTTTATTGATGGAACATCATCAGTATTAGAAGTGTTTATTGTTTACGTAATGCTTTTTCTGTGACTATAAATATATCAGGATAAAATATTTTCAAGCTGAATATAATATCTATAATTTTCATATTTTTTCCTACTTTTTGCAGCTGGAGTACCTGATGTACAATTCCTGAATCACTCTTATTGCCTCACAGTGTTTTTATGCTGATGTAAAAATGCCAGTTAACATTCTCTTTGTTTATCATGTTTGGAACAGACTCTGGTGTGTCCTCTCTTCATTGACTCTGTTATGTGGTCTTGGGGCACTGGAGTGTCCCTCTGTTAGTGAGTGCAGGGGTTCATAAGGGTGTTCCCTCCTCTCTCAGAGAAGTTTCTGTGGCCACTCTGAGGGGTTTGAGTTACCCCCACATTGGACTCGAAGATATTTGGATTTCTGATTTGATGCATCAGAAATGAAACAAATCTCACTGTTTTCTAAACTCATCTGTAAGAGGAGGATCTGATTGTGCCCTGCTCTTGCCTTGATTCAGAGAAAAATGCCATTTCAGCCTAAAAACCATTAATTTCAATACTGTCTCTATTACTCAATAAAATTGTAGTTTATGTGGGGACTAAGCACTTGTGTTCTCCCAGAACAAATTCCTGAATCCCACATTTTAAGTGCTTAATCTGGTGAAAGAGTTAACTGTTACTCAAATGTACAATTATTAGGCAGAGAAACAAAAATAAGTCCACTCTCCTGACCATGGATTTTATTAGCCTTGTTGCACTTGTATCAGCTGTGTAGCAACTCTCACATTCCTGTGAGTTGGCTTTTCTTTAGATTAGGTAGTAAATAGCTGAGATGGTGCAACTTGGCAGTGGTTCGTGGGGACTTTGGGGATGCTTTGACAGAACTTTCTGCCATCTCCTGATTTAGACACCAAATGATCTGTAGGGATTGTTACAGAGTTAGAGAAACACTTGCTAAAAGCTAAAACTTTCTCCAGAGGTAAAAAGAGGCCAAAGCACAAAGACACTCTTCATGCACTATTCAGCAGAGCAGTGTACTTCCCATATCTATAAAGCTGGACCAATGTAATCCTATAAATAAATCACACTAATGGGTAGGAAAAAGAGAGAGCTGGTGGAGAATACTGAAATTGTTATTATAGAAATGGCTTCAAGGGCTGATAATTGTATTTGTAACTAGAGAAGCATTAGGAAAATGTAAGTGGAGAGTGGTTGGTAACTGAAAATATTATTTCTGTTTGGGACACAGACAAAATGTGTGAGGGATTTCAGGAAGGCGTTGCCCTCTTGTTGTAAGTACTCTCAGATGCCTCAGGCCTGCATAATTTTCTTTTCACATTCCTTCCATCAGCCAGATCAGCAACAGAATGAAAGTCTACAAACTGGAATGCCTTTAAATATTTCATTTTAAGTCTAGAGTGAATTGGTTACTGATTAATCTTTGCCAGATGGCTTTAATATTTGCCTATTTTTTCAGCCACACCAAAGGACAGAAGGATGGGGGATATTCAATGGAGTATGGGGGGAAATTATTTCTTTTTATTTGATCTCATACGGCTAATTTCTTTGTGTGCTGTCTCTTGATTTTATTTCTCCTTCCTACTTGTTTAGTTGCTGAACCCAGGGAAAGAGGTTTTTGTACACAGCTGTTGGCTAGGTGGATTGCTGGATCCTTGAGACTAAACTCTCAGCCTCCTGCAGTTCACTTATTTTGGTGTTAGTGATGCGGCCACAACTCTGGGTGCTTCTGAAAATCCTGTTCATGTTGACAGCAGTGAGGTCAATCCTACAGCCACAATCTGCTAAGAAATTTCATATCACTGTGCAGCTCTTGTGGGTTCTTTTAGATTTCCTACAAATAAATCACTGCTCTATCTTCCCACTTCAAGGAAAAAGGGTTGTGGCGCTGATTTTAAGTGATTAGTTATTCATTAATTTGCTTTGTGGCACTCTAGGCAAGCCTCTCCAGGAGCAATATAATGTAGCAGAATGTGGGATGATCTGCACTCTAGAAGCAACCACTGAAATTTTATTTTGTGATTCAATACTTTGGTAAAATACACAGACATTATTTATAAGTATTTATTCTTCGTTTAAGATTCTGTATCTCTGCTAAAGGCTGAAGAAAGTATCTGTGAAAGCTGGTAGAGGAAAGTCTGAATTGAAAGAAATTGCTGCCTATTGAGTCCTGTGAATTACTGAGGGGTGAAATCTAATACCTGAGCACAGTGGCATCTGTTAAATTTGTAAACAAATAAAAATGGTTGCACAGTAGCTGGAATTTTAAACTACTTTGTCTAAATTCTCCCTCTATCTGCTTAGATTAATTCAGGTGTTGTGTATGTGGTCTAAGTTGTCAAAGTTATTAAGAGATGGATTTCTTACTGTGGCACGTATTATACCTTGCAGATACTTGGTTACTTTGACTATGCTTTCACAGCCATCTTTACTGTTGAAATCCTGTTAAAGGTAATGCATTGTTAATTGATCCTTGTTAGCTCAAAAGCAGCTTTAGCAATAATGTTTGTAACTTTTTGTTTACCTTCCAGATCCTAGGGTATGCAGATTATGTCTTCACTAGTATGTTTACATTTGAGATCATTTTGAAGGTAACAGGTTTTTAAAGGAAGCTTGTTTAAAAGGATTTTCCTTGTGTGTCACCTGCCAAGAAAAGGCACTTGAAGTGTTCTTCGCCTTTTCTCTAAGCGATCAAAGCTAAACTTTTTTAAACTAGAGGATTTTTTAATTTGACAGTTCCTCATAGTTTTGATTGGTTATTTTTTTACCATTGGGTGCATGAAGAAGCTGATTTTTTATCATTACATCGGTTTGATAATTCATTTTTTACCCTTTTTAAACTTACAGTTGTCAGAAAAGGGAAAAATACACTGCGCATGAGCTTTTCCTTCTCCTTGCTCTGGCATTTCTGAAAGAGATAATCAGTCTTATAAGGAGGGAGCATGTAATTTCTCATTTATTTTGCTGAACTCTATCCACGGAGCTAAAATAGTAGATAACTATTTTCTTGCAATAGAGCTTGCAAGATATCTTGCATTTATCTATCTACACACTAAGATACTTTGCATTTATCTTGGGCATACATTTAAATTCACAGACAGGCATAATTATGCTTGCTTAAATGTATTACCCATGCATGAGCCAAAACTTGGTATTTTAATGTATAGTTTGTGTACTGATTATTAAGAATACCTATTGGGGTTCCTCAGATTTTCAGTGTACAAGACTTACTCTGGTAAAGAAGATAAATAACCAAAAATTCCACTCACATAAAACAAAATGCTGAACAAGGAAATAAACTTTTTCATTGGAAATCGCAAAAACTTTTTTTCGAAGATTTACACATGATTCATAATTGTTTCATGCTGTGCTTATTTTCACCACAAGTTTTTGGTTGAGTAACCCTGATTTATACACTTAAAAATTGCTGGGACACTAAGAATCTGTACATAAACTATGCATTTCCAGTTGAGGATTAAGCTTAACAAAATCTCTTCTCCCAGCTTTTGCTCATATTGCTGTGCATACTCTTCACAATGCAATTTGATTAATACTAATTGGTGCAATATTTGGGCTGTTTACAAGATAAGCTGTACTGTAAGTAATAAGACTATTTTTATGCTTGTGAATTTTCTCCCAGGCTTAATGTTTATCCCCTTATTTCACATTGTCATCAGTGAGAAGCTTGCTATGGAGTTTATTATTCTTATTTGTAGCACACTAAAATAAATATCCAGGTGTTTTCCTGCTAGAGAAAGGCCAAATTAAAGGAGAGAATGAAGTATTGAAAAGAGCTGTAGCATTAAATTGGAATAGTTCCCAGCTCTGAATGAGAAGACATAAAAACATGTTACCATTATATCTGGGGCAGAAGACAGTCAGTAAACTTCCACATGTTCTGAGCAGCAGGTTCTCCAGCTCCTGCAGTTCCATTTGTGTTTTTCTAGGAGGCAGAGGAATTATAAAGAGCAGGATAAAGAGGCATAACTGGATGTGTTAAGAAAAGCAACATTCCTGCAAACTGCAAAAGATTTTGGCACTGAGCAATTTATGAGCTATCCAAGGAAAGCAGGAAACTCTAGAGCTTGGGTTGCTGAAATCTGGAATTGTAAAAATTACAGGGAAACAAGAAGCTATATCACAGCCAAAAATGTTGATACTTCTGACCCTAGTTTCTCCAGGAAGCTCTGTAGTGCATTCACACAAAAAGGAAAATAAACTGTACCATACACATGTAGTGGGCAGTCAGGAGCTGACACAGACACTGTGCCTGCTTTACTAACACGTCTTAGACTCTGGCTTTGCTTGCTTATGGCTGGGGCCCTCCATGTCCTCTGCTGTGCCTCCCACAGTATCTGAGCTGTACAGAAGGAGTGTGTTCTGCAAGGAGAAAATACAAAACTTGACCTGCAGTAACAATAGTATTCCTTAATTTTCAGGAAAAAATAATATAAGAAACTGAAATTAGGGTAAGCAGAGGAAATATTGTCAGTTGTAGTGAAGAAACTTGTACAAAACAAGCATTAAACCAGAATAACTCTCAGCATGTAGGGAGTCTCCCTTGCTGTTACTGCTCTCAAACAGGGATTCCCACATTGCACAATGCTGGGGGTATGAACGAGATTGTGAATAACAGAGGAGCTGCAACATCACTTTAAAGCATTTGAGAATTCTCTTATGTAAGTTCTGCATGATACTGAAATTCAGTTTGTCGTCCTGTTTGGACAACCTGGGAAAGGTGAAAGCATCAGAGCAAAGGTCAGGTTAGGGATTTGTGCTTTCTACCTCCCCCTATTGTGCAGATCCTACACCATTTAAACTTATTAGAGAGCTCTAGCAAATGCTTCCACTGGGATTTGTGGTGATGGAAGTGAGTGTCCATGTGAAGATAGGTACCTCACTGTACTTTAACATCAATTATTGATCTGATTTTTTGTGGGAGTTATTAAATGAAACTTTGTGTGCAGCTCAGATGATATGCAATGTAAATGTGTAGTTGTAGCTAGATGTTAGTTTGGTATTCAGGGTTATTTTAGTGTTCAGCTCCCACTGATTTTGATGAGTTTAGATGTGCTCTGTACAGCTGTAAGTGAACGAGCTAATTTAATGGAAATTTTATAACTATGCTATATGTCTCATGCCATGGCATAGGTTAAAGCTTTAGGATTTTTAATCTTCTAGCTTTTGGGAATATTTAGTATTTTGATCACAAAAAAGAGAGCCTAACAACAGAATAAGGAGATTGATTAATTTTTGCTTCCAAAAAAAATGCACCTTTCCTTTGCAGAGGTACAGCCTTTACTGGTGGTGATGTTTGCTGTGCAAAGGCCTGGAAACATCTGCACACTGAATTGGGATGCAGTGCCCCGAGATGCCCATTGCCTGTAGCTCTGTTCTACATTGGGGAGCAGTCTTGAAAGCTGTAGTAATCTGCTGTGAAGGGAAGTGAATGAAATCTCTTCCCTACTCCTTGAGGAACAGAATAGAAAGTAAAGGGATTAAAATGCACAGTCAGTATGGGATGTTCTCTAGATGACATCAGATTTTCTTACCTGTGGAAAACAAGGAATAGCTCAGTATTCAGGCTCTGTAAGAGAATCCTGAGGCTGAAGAAATTAGAATTCATGTGACTGAGCTGACTACAAGGTGTTTTTCAGAGGTATCCTTATTTTTGTTATGAGTTTTTAGTTACATTGCTTCAGACTTAATCCATAACTATGGAAAGATTATGCAATATTCTCTTCAGCTGGTGAGTCTGTGCATCTAATGGTTTAATTGGATTTCTGTGTGCAATTTTTAACTGGTACTTACTTACAGTTATGGTAGGAAGTCTAATTAATGGATTTAGGAGTCAAATTCAGCTTTGTGATACTCAAAACTATATGCCCAGGTGCTGGCTGCAGCCATAATTAATAGAGCCTCTATCACTGACTCCTAATGAAACCTGCAAATGAGGCATCCGAGATCCACCTTGTAAACTTTTTTCATTCAAATATAGGGGCAGAAAACAAAAAATTTAGAGAAACTCCAAAAGGAAAAGCAACACTTCATATTCCCCCCAGACCAGCAAAATTGAGGGACTTCTGATTCCACAGAATACACAACATGTATTGTCTGTTCCAGGTTATTCCAAGATACCCACTCATGTCTCCCATAAGCCAAAGCTAAATAGCCTTGTGATGCTGCCTTAGCACAGCCTTGTCCTGCTTCTGCAGCAGCTTTGACTCTCAGGTGTTTCAGTACATTTTCAGCTCCTTCAGTTCTTAAGACAGCACAAATAATTAGCAGTCAGAATTTGGACCCTAAAGCTTAATAAATGTGGAAATCTCAAATGGTTTTTTTTGTAGCAATTTTTCTAAAAAAGGCCAAGTTAATTCAGGGTAATCAGCTCAGCCTCATCTGTTCTTACAAAAAATAAAACATTTATTGACATCAGAAAAAATTAACATATTTATTGATGTTGCTTGAGCAGAATTTTTCTGATTTGAATGAAAGATTTACTGATCATGGAAGGATTGTTTTATATCTCAAAGGATTTTAGGAAGTGAAATAGTATTGTATGCATTCACACTCTAGGCAAGTGTCTTGTAAACAGCCTAAATGTGATTTTGAATAAATTGAAATATAGACTAAGTGTGTAACAATTCTATTTTTAGATGACAGCTTTTGGAGCATTCCTTCATAAAGGGTCCTTCTGCAGGAATTATTTTAATTTGCTGGATTTGCTGGTTGTGGGTGTTTCTCTGGTATCATTTGGGATTCAGTAAGTACTATACTTATAATCTGAATGATTTAATTTTGCTCTGGGGTTTTATACTGAAATCAGTGTTTCAGCTCCTTTTGTTCCCCCATGGTGTGTGGGTGTGCAGTGTCAGTGCTCAGGGATGGGGCTGGCAAGAGGGAGTGCTTTTCACGGAGAGAGTTGTAATTCATTACTAATATGGGTTGGAAACAAATTACTACTTCCCACAATTACCAAGAGAATGGGAGAATCACCATGACACTGTACAGCAGGTATTTCCTGGAGCTTCAGGAGGTTGAAATCCCTTCTCTGGAGCTATTGTCACATCTGCAATCTAATTTATGAGCTTGGTTTTTCAGAATTGACCTGTGGGGATATGGAACTAGGCAGTGTTTGTGGGGGGAGAAGTTGTACCTTAATCAGGACTATAAGTGGCTGTGGAGAGGTTTTTGTTTTTTGTTTTGTTTGGTCAGACTAAACATAGTAAAAGAGTCTAAATGTGTCTCTTGATTCATTGAGAGGTTTTTTCATAATAAAAATAATCTGTGAAAGCCTTAGTGACTTGAAGAGAGCAGGGGAGGGTGTCAGGCAGCTGCTCCCCACTCTGAACCCTGCTGGTACCAGAGCTCCTACTGAGCAAGCTTTCAGTTCCACAGGGTGTTCTGTGAAACACTGTGCACCCTTCCTCAAAGTGCAGTCCTGCCTACCTAACCAGAGAGAATCAAAGTCATTGGAGATCTTTTGATCTCAGCTTAGTTGGAAATTGAAGGATTCATTGATTTACAGGATTTACACAGTGTCTTCAAAAGAGCTTGTCAACACTTGAGGGAGAATACTTTGGGGACTGTTTTGTGCCATTATAGTCTTAGGCTAACTTCTGAGCTGTTAATTCCAAATTTGCTCCAGAAATCAAAATGATTCTTATGGTATTTAGGAGATAGATACTATTTTCTAATAATAAAAAATCAATAAAGAATAAAAAACCCTTGTAATACATATATTGAGAGTTCTAGTTGGAGGTTTTTTTTTTGAATTTCACATTTCAGGAATTTGCAAGGATATTGTTATTCTGTAATACAATCGGTTACCTTAACAGTAACAGTGTATTTTTTTTTTTCCTTCTAGATCAAGTGCTATCTCAGTCGTGAAGATTCTCAGAGTTTTAAGGGTCTTGAGGCCTCTAAGGGCAATAAACAGAGCAAAAGGACTTAAGGTGTTTATTTTTATTTTTTAAGTTATATTTCTGTTGTCCTGATCCTTCAGTCCTGCCTCGTGTTAGAAATTCTTGCTAACAAGAAATTGTCTGCAGAAGTCCACAGAGCAAGGACAGAAATCAGTTCCTGATTCTTAAATATATCTGGTGTTAAGCAGCCCAAGCTCTGCCCACAGTTACAGCAGTTTGTGTGTGGAGGAGCTGCCACTGAGAGCAGGTTTGGACTGTGGTGAACAAACCTGTCAGTGCATTTTAGTTGTTTATCCATAGTGCCCATGTAATTTCTAGCCAGTTGATGTTGATGGGTCTGTGTCAACAGACTTAAAGGCACATTTAGAAAAGTCAGATTACAGTGTTAGGTATAATGCTGGCAACAGGAAAATAGTAATTTTAAAAAGAATGAAGAAATTACTTTTGTGATATGTAGTCTGTGACAAATTGTATTGAAACGTTATTTTCTTTCTTTCCAGCACGTTGTTCAATGTGTCTTTGTGGCTATTAGAACTATTGGTAATATCATGATTGTTACCACTCTGCTGCAATTCATGTTTGCTTGTATTGGGGTGCAGCTGTTCAAGGTAAGACACTCTCAGAACTTAGAGTGCATCAAGAAAAGCAAAGCTGAGTTGAATTCTTGGTGGTTTGCTGCTGGAACTGGGCTGGTCCCATCCTGAAACAGTCATAGTATAAAAGCATGTATTTTGCATATTCTGCATTTTGTCATTGCTTTTTGTTTTTATGTGTAGGGAAAATTCTACAAGTGCACAGATGAGGCAAAACAGAACCCCGAGGAATGCCGGTGAGGAGATCTTTGGTCTAAGAATGTGGCACGTTATGTTCTGAATAACTTAAACTGTGTATGGGCAGGCATGTGTCAGGCCACTTAGGGTTGTGTAAATTCAAATTGTCATCTTAATCCCACCAGAAAACACAGGTTAGCAATGAAATAAAACAAACATGAGGAGGCAATGTAAGAAACAGCTTTGAATAGTGCATTGAGTAGCTCTGAGGTCAGTTCAGTATTTCACTAATGACAGTTTCTTTCCCACAGAGGGATTTACATCGTTTACAAGGATGGAGATGTCGATAGTCCCATGGTCAAAGAGAGAGTCTGGCAAAACAGTGATTTCAACTTTGATAATGTTCTGTCTGCTATGATGGCCCTTTTCACAGTCTCCACCTTTGAAGGCTGGCCAGCGTGAGTGGGTTCTCCATGTTTGCACAGCGTTCTGACGAGAGTTGCATTTTCCAGAACAATTCACTGTCATTTACCAGACATTTTTGGGCAATAAAGCAGCTTTAAGTGGTGGTGTAAAAAGGGAGGTAATAAAGAAACCTGTTATCCTGAATCTGGGCACTTATCCCATATTTCAGGAAAAGTAAGAAAGTAAGAAAAGGTGAACTTTTTTATATTGTTGGATGCCTGGTCTTGCTACATTTGCTATAAGGAACTACTCCTCAGCTCTAATGGAAGCAACAATTTTAGATACTTATCCATCAATGGCCTTAAAAAAAGGCTAATTTGAAAGTTTTAGGCCTTGAAGTAAACCTTTTAGTAAAAAATCAGACAGCAGTCACACATAGAGAAACCTAGGAGCAGCTAACTGCCACTCACTATTTCCCTAAATGAGAAAATTTTATTTGGGGAAATAAATAAATGAAAACTACAAGCATTGGGTCACTAACTTAATTCTTTCAGAAAAAAAAATAATATAACAATGTGTGCTGTGATTATTCTGGTTGCTGTATTATTGCAAACACTGTCAGTAAATAGAAAACAATAACAGTGAAAATCGGACCATTTCTGGAACCTGTCCTCTGCGTTTGCATATTTTACTATTTTCTCATTTTAATGGTAATAAAGATAAAATTTTGTTTGTTTTTCAGGCTGCTATACAAAGCCATTGATTCAAATGGCGAGAATGTAGGACCTGTATACAACTATAGAGTGGAGATCTCAATTTTTTTCATCATCTATATCATCATTATTGCTTTCTTTATGATGAACATATTTGTTGGTTTTGTGATTGTTACGTTCCAAGAACAGGGAGAACAAGAGTACAAGAACTGTGAGCTGGACAAAAATCAGGTTAAAATAAATAATGAATTCTTAAATTTTGAAAGTAGCCTTTTTTGTTTATGCATGAAGAGCTTCCTTTCTGCTTTGGGGCAGAAGAGGGCACCAAACACATAGCTTAGTATTTATTAATTTGAGTTTATTACTATCTGGGTATTTATTTAATTGAGTATTCAGGTTGTTGTACCTTTCTGTGAGCCCAACCCATCAGTGTTTTTGTTGTGAAAGGTGTCCACTGAGCTTGTTGGCTTAGCATCTTGCTTTTTGGTGTCACATTAATAAGAATACAGCCAGGTTTTCCTGAGACATAAATAGGTTTTACACTAAGAACTGGAAAACTGTTTCTGTGTTCCGAATAGTCTGAAAGTGTCCAAAGTTCAAGGGTTCAACATGTTCCACTTCTCACCCGTGTTTATTTAGAAATTCACAGGGGATATTTGGATGAAAATTACAAAAATCTGTCCTCATTTACTGTTTAATCCTTTGACTGAGAAATTCATAAGTCACAATTTTCCAGGTATTTTTGGCTGACTGTAACACACTTCATTTAAAGAAAGCCAAGCATGAGACTGCGGCCAGGATTCTTTCTGCACCATGTGCCTCGTTAGCCAGGGCTTGTAAGAATTCCTCCAGACAAGTAGGAGGCCCTGCCCTGAAGATTTTGGGCACTAAGAGACTATGAGTTGAATCCATGGTGTTCCTACATAGGTGATTTTGCTGGGCAATTGAACTGAGCTATTAGCAGTAACACCTCAGTATTTATTCTGCTCACTCTAGGGTTTTATGCTATGCAGGCCTATTGGTGGTTGAAAAGGGAGTAAAGGCAAAAAATGGTTTAAAGATGACTTAATATTCCTGTTATGTACTATACCCATACATACTATAATATATTAGTGTACAAAGGCAAAACCCTGCAGAATTTCATGAGCATTATTTGAATTTTGCATGTGGCTGAGTAGTAGATATGGTTAGATAGAGCTGTGAATAATCAAGTAAGGATTGGTGAATTCCTTGTGCACTTTATTAATGCTTAATAGTAGAAGGCTCTAAATGAAGTAGACAGACTGGTTTGAGAGATATATTTAACAATTTTTACTTAATCATTGTATTACCAGTTGATTAACTGCTGAATTTTAGTCTGACAGTTTTTGCTGTATTTGCTTTTCAGCGTCAGTGTGTAGAGTATGCCTTGAAGGCACGTCCTCTCCGTAGATATATTCCAAAAAACCCTTACCAGTACAAGTTCTGGTATGTGGTCAACTCTACTGGATTTGAATACATCATGTTTGTTCTCATCATGCTGAACACCCTTTGCTTGGCTATGCAGGTAGGAAAAGCAAAAACTCTCTTGAAGCTGTTGGCATAAATTGAGGGGAAGAATATGGATGATATAATGCCTTTAAATTATGGCAACCTGTATTTTTTTATGAAAGTAGAATTTTAAAGGAAACACTCCTGATCACAGTACTTTTCTGTGACATGTTCTAGTTGTCTCTTTCTTTCCCTAGTATTTCAGATTTTCATAAGAAAAGCCATGTTTTGAATTCAGTTTACAAAACCATCCTGCTCTTTTCAGTAAAGTTGCATACACTGTCCTCTTAAAAATACACCTCCTACACACTGTGTTACTTTTGTGACTACCATACTTCAGGCTTTCTAAGCAGGTGTGACACAAATATGTGTAATTTTAAAACCTTGCATAGAAAACTTGGGAAACTGTTGTTCTCTAATACTCCTCTTTTGAGGGAATAATTTTCTCTCTGGAGATTCCCTTAGGATGTGGAGGAATGACAGTTTTGTTCTGCTCAGTGCCTAAACAGAACAGATTTATACAGTTCCATGCTTGACCAGAGATACTCAGCTAATCTTCCATGTATATAGATGTGCTTCATAAATTCTACTGGAAAATGTTTCCCTATGCTGCATTTTTGTCAACTTTGTCTTAGTCTGCCTTGCATTCACTGAATATTTTAAAGCCTTTACTTTTGTAAATATTTTATTTTTCATTCACAGCACTATGGACAGTCCAAGCTATTTAATGATGCGATGGACATTATGAATATGGTTTTCACAGGAGTGTTCACTGTTGAAATGGTTTTGAAACTGATTGCATTCAAACCCAAGGTAAGTTTAAGATATGCTTTAATTAGGTCATCACCACAGGAATTAAGTATAATGAGTTTCACACTCGTGTATTATTCAGAGAACAAAAAGAACCAACATTTCCCACCTTTATCTGTCAGAGAAATTGTAGTAGAAGTGTAACTCCAGGAAATGCAATGCAGATATCAGAAAAAAGTCTTACAAAGTGGTTGATGAGATCTGGTATATTTTGAGGTAATGAAAATGTCCCATTCTAAATCAGATAAATAGTTTCCTGTTACAAGCATTACCATAGTCTCCTGTTCTAGGTACTACATTCATTACTTGACACTAATTTAATCTCCAGTAAAGACCTGTATCCTGTATAATTTCCTATTCTAAAATGTGAAATAATGTCTTGTCTTTATAAAATATAGCCAAGTATTACAAACATACACATAAATAATTTACATGTGCAATAATGTAGATTTTAGATTTACAGATTTTTAGATTTTTATGTTTCTATGTTTTCAGTAATATATACATAATATTTGGTAGAAGGCCCCACACTGAGTGGTTGATTCCTTGTTTTAAAGGGACACTGTCAATATGAATGATGCAGACACATTTTCAAAAGTAGATTTGCAAGAGAAACTGGTAACTATAATTGAAAAAAAAGATAAAACTGTCCTGTGGCAGTTAATGCAGCCTTTTTGTTCAGTTCTCATACTGCATTTAGGAAGGGCAGAAATTAATCATGAAAAAACAGACTAATTTTGTTTTTAGTACAATGAAACAAATGTTTACTCTGGGCTATGTAAATAAGTAAAATATGTTCACTTGCTACACTTGGAATTTGAAAAACACAGATGAACCATTTGAAGTTTAGTGCTCTCACCATCCAAGATGGGTACTTTTTGTTTTCCCCTGGCTTTGTTTTAAAGCAGGCAGGATATCTGTCTGCCTTGGGGCTGGCTGTGAGCTGTGCCCTTTGCTGGTGAAGCAGCCCTGGCTCTGCTCTGACCGCGGAGTCCAGTGCTCACAGCACGGCTGCCCAGAGCTCAGGCTGCAGCAGGTGGACAGCAGCTTTCCAAACTTACACAGCTATTTATTCAGCTTGCATTTAGTACTCAGCTTGGCTGTACAGCTACTTGGTTTAAAGCCAGCTCGTATTTGCCTGCAGAAGTGAAGAAATTATCCGTCACTTGAGATCTGGTGTTGAGATGTGAACTGTGGAGTTTGGGGTGAATGTTTACCCACTCTCCCGTGGTCTCGCTCTGCACTGTCCAGTTCCTTGTACATTTCTAATGAATTTATTTGTATTTTTGTGTCAGCTATCTTATTTAAATGCTAAGGGTTTCACATTAAAAATAACACAATATGAGGCCCCAGAGGAGATAGCTCAGCTGTGTGGACCACAGTGTCATGAGTATGCTGGTTGTGTTTCCTGATCTGTATTTCCTGTTCTATATCCTTGTTTTGCACAGAGGACTTTGCTGCATTTTATCATCTGCTTTTTGAAAGAAGATTGTGAATCCTTGTATGGTTCTCCATGCACTTGTGACTGTAGTCAGAAATAGCAGCTAATGCCAAACACAGTGGTCTGATCATGAGTGTACAAATCACAGTGCTCCATTTGTACTGTGGGCTTCCTACTCGTTAGCAAATGCAATGTCTTAAAACTGGTCTCTGAGACTCTGTACAATTTGAGCTTTAATTCTGTTGCAACATGCTTCTATCTGACTGGATGCTTTCACTGTGAGACATCCCTGGATCTGAACCCTGAGAGTTTAAAGGGCAGACACTGCCAGTGGAAAGGCCTCATTTCCTGAATTTAAGTTCCCCATAGATGCAGAACACCTTAAACTTCTTAATTAGCAGGACAAGGTTTAAAGACCATGATAATAATCAGACTTTTGGAAAAGATTAATTAGCAGGAAGGGAATAAAATATATTTAAGGTTGTTCCTGTTATTCTTTGGAGATTGTAAACTTTTAAATTATCAAATTCTCTTTAACAAAACCTATTGGCAACACATATTACGTAGTTCATTAATAATCACAAATCAGCTAGCAGCCTTAAGCAGAATTTTAACGTCTTTAATCTAAATTTCAAAATAGATGCATGTTAAAAACAACAATTAATTTATTTAGCTTCTATTAAGGTTTAATAATAGTAGGAACAATCTGAAACCAAACTTAATGCTTTGTTTTAGGGTCCATGAGGGAAGACTGGTAACTACTTCTATGTCTGTGTCACTGGTGGGTGGGTCTCTTAGGCTAGTATGACAGAATAAAGTTTTATTTATTAATTCTGTGCATTTAAAAAGTTATTTCAGAGATGTTCAAAGCATCAAATAAAAGCTCCATTTAACTCTGTAAAAATAAGAATAGATAAGAACCTGTTAGTTTTTATCTCATCTGCTTGACAGTGTCCCCTTAATATGTTGACAAAAGTCCTGTGAAAACGGTGATCTTTTGGTATTGCTGGTCATATAAACTTAAGACAACTATAAATGATTGCTGCTCCTCCTGTGATATTGTGTTGTGTAAAACCAAGGCACTGCAGACTGCCTTCCAGCTCTGAAATACATAAAACCTGGAGAAGTGCTCAATAGTAAAGGTGATGCTGGGTGTCTGGCACACTTGACTGGGAGATTGGATCACACAAGGCTTTGGAGAATGAGGCCCTAAATTTTCCAAGAGATTACTAAAAGAAATAAAATATTTATGTGGTAGATGTATGTAAACATATTCTGTTGCTAATTCTCTATGCCTACATATTCCCCAGGATCTGTGATTTTGTCCTCTGACATTCCTTAATGAGCAAATTTTTCATAATATAAGCTAAAAGAACAGGTCTTTTTCTTCACATTTGCTAAAATCTGTTACTCAGCATGGTTCAGTGCCATTCGAAACAAAATACAGCTATGGAATCAAAAATAATCCATCCACACATTCTGTATGTACAGCCTCCTGGTAGCCAGTTGTTGCTTAAACTTGTAATGATTTTCCATGTCGTTTTACATCAGATTTTTGTAAGAAAAAAGGAAAGATGGCTAGTAAGTGAATTGATCTTGGGTCCTTGCAGTGGTGAAAACAACTTATTTGCATGATGTTTATTTGCTGTGACTTGTCCATTCCTCCCTTTTCCAAAACCATCTTTATTTTCTCTTAGTTTTTTGTTTATTTGTATGCTTTTGCTTTTCATATTAGTTTGAACAATATTTGTCTATACTGATGGAAAAGGTTTCATAAAATAAATAAATAAATGTGTAAATTATTTTAGCTGTAAAGTGTTTTAGCTGTATTGAGCCAAAATGTGATTTTTTTTTTTTTATTTCAGTGCTTTATCCTGTAGCATGTCTAGTAAACTAATTTCTTCTGTAGCTGAAATTATCCTTTATTTGGAGGACCTTTTTTGGTTCTCACTGTAGAGGAAGATGGATAGCACAGCTCAGGATTGTGCTGATTATGTGTTTGCTGTTTGCCAATAGTCTCTTATTTTGTGTACATATCGAGAAAAATATTGGTATTCTAAAATCAAGGAAGATACTTAGAAATAAGGAATATGAATGATCAGGAAGAATTTGATGAGATCAGCTCCCTTTCTTTGGCTGGCAGCTGCTAATCTCACTAGGATTATACATTTCAGTATTGTTGGGGAGGTTCAGTGTGACTCTTAGTAGGGCTTTGGGAATGGCTCGTTCCCATGAGCAGGATGAGTAAGGAGGGAGCAGTAGGGAATTGTGCAAGAGCTCTTTGGAGTGGAGGCATTTCCTCAGGAGGCCAAATCCACGAGTGCTGGCTTTTGCCCCAAGACTGGAATTGATGGTTAACCCCAAGGAGCCAGAGTAGTGCAAAGGGCTGTAGAGATAACAATAATCTGATCATTTTCCTCTTACAGTCCCTTCCTTAGACAAAGGAATGATTGTAGCAATTTGTGTTTAAAAGAGCAGCATTAGAAACATAATGAGCCTTTCCTGACCCTGCTTCCTCTCCAAGAATGAAATGTAGAGCTGTTGTCTACTATAGCAGCTCTCTCACAGTCTCCAAGAGCAAATTTGAACTCAAAATAATCCTTTTTTCAAATATTAATGCACTCAGGTGCATTACTTTAAACTGTGAGATTACTAGAAATTCTAACAGTTTAAAATCTTGAGAAAAGTATCAGTCCAATTCTAAAATCAGTTTTGGAAAGGATTTTGCTTTTCTCTGCTAACAACTCATGTAATAATTTAAACTACTCAGCTAAAACACTCTATTTAGAGCAAACAGTGTAATAAAAAGTGTAACTAGATACAAGCTTAGATTAGCACATTTGTAATTTTAAACTTCTTGCTAAATGTATTATTTTAGAGCTTCAATAGTGGCTGAAAAGTTAGTATTTTAAAATTAATTACCAAGAAATGTGCATGTAAAAAATGTAATTTCAGCTTCTCTCATGTAATGCACATTCCTTAGTCGTGGTGGAATGATAGTTTAATACATCTGAATGAGATAAGGGGAAAGTTCAGGAGTTTTTGCAGTTCTGGATTTCTGTAATAACTAGGAAAAAAGCCACATATTGCAGAAAACTCTGGTCTCCATAGTCATCTTAACAATTGTAATACATCTTGATTTGTTCCACACTGGAACCTACCTGGAGGACTCTTCTGAAGTACCTCTTTGCTCAAACATGCAGTTTTTATGCCCACAGTTAATTGCATGATAGCCATTTGTAACCCTTTGCAGCCGTGTCCCACACACACGTGGGGAATATATTTAAAGATGTAAAATGTCAGAAGGCTGATGAAGCAATTGATGAAAATGAGTTTTCAGACACTGGACTGGCTGCACCAACCAAAAGCTTTAAGAAATTGTTCAGGTTGCTGTGGTTCACTGGCTACAGAATCAGCCTCTGACTGCAAGTGTAGAATGAGTTCCCATATTAGACCTAGTTTATGAATAGAAGATTAAATCAGTTCTCTAATCTCTATGCACAGTTTCACATTAATAACTGTGCATGTTTAGTCAGTGATAAGACTTGACCCTTTGAATATTTTTATCAATCACTTAGATAAGACTATCACAAAATCCTTGATGGTAAGGATTCAATTTCAATTGGCTTGGTTTTGCAGAATTACAGCAAAAGGGTTTTGTCCTCATTAGGGTATATAGGTAAGAATTTTTCAGCCTTGCTAGAAGCCCAAAACCAATTTTGGATGATGGCTTGCTTGCCAACATCGTGCTTATCTGATGGTGTGTTCTGCATGTGTAGAGTGTGTGTGTGTCTGTGTGTGTGTCTGTACATGTATATATATAATTATATATATACACACACATGCACATATATGTTGCTTTTCCTTCAGTAGGCAATATTGTTTGGTTTTGTTTTGTTTTCTCATTAGACCACAGGTTTTGTTTAACTAATTTCTGTTTATGCAAAACTAAACAGAAGTATGCAAATATTTGACATTTCATGTGTAATCACAAACGTTTGCACCCTGCCTGCTCTGTTCAGGGCTATTTTAGTGATGCCTGGAATACGTTTGACTCCCTCATCGTTATTGGCAGCATAGTAGACGTCGTTCTCAGTGAAGCTGATGTGAGTATATCCCAGCTTACTTTCCCCAGTCCCTACTTCTCTTTCTCTGTCTCCCCACTATTTCCATCATCTGGACAAGTCACAGATTTTGATCTGATGTTTCTAAAGTTTTGAGTACAGACCAGTCATAGGTCAATTATGTTGATATGGGAAATAAATAGCCTTTTTTTTCTACCAATTTTTTTTAGCTATGAAAGGGAAAGTTTAGATTGTATAGTGGTACATCAGAGAAGCCTAGAGTGTTTCTGTGTTATAACACTGTCCTTTTCTTCTCTTTCTCTGTTTGTGTTTTTCTCTTGCTCTCTTTCTGCTGAATGCTTGTCCTAACAGCACTATTTCACTGATGCATGGAACACTTTTGATGCCTTAATTGTTGTTGGTAGCGTCGTTGATATTGCTATAACAGAAGTTAATGTAAGTAGCAACTGTTCATGCACTAAATTGCTGTCATCAAGAAATACAGAAAATGTAAACTTAATCCCAAAAAAGTCCTTTTTTAGAAAAGCATGTTTAATCCTGGAATCAAAGAGCAAAACACTGATACAGATGTTTGTACAAGCTGCTGTTATTTATTTATATACTTGTATAGTTGCACATGCACACAGCACAATGAGACAATAAAAATTGTTTTTCTATATATGCACAGAAAATATTTAAAAAAAGGGAGTTAAGCTTATGTTGCTATCTTGCTTGAAGACCATTGCTTTTTGTAGGTAACTTGACCAAGATAATTGGAGATTCTGTAAGTTTTTAGTGGCTTGGTTTAACAGACGATGATTTCTTTTTTTGTCAGAGGTTTGGGTTGGGAGGGGTGCTGGCATTCATATCTCAGGAGGTAGCAGAAGAAGGGCACATAGAAAGGCTTTCCATGCTGTGAAAAATAGAATGTTTATTTTTCCCCAGTCCTTTTGTGTTTTATATCCTGCAGTAAGTGTTTGGAAGTTTGAATTACTCTTAAAGTACTTGGAAAACTCCATCTTTCCCAGAATTTTGTCTGATGGCCATTGCACATAATAGGTGTTTGGGCAACAGATTCACCCTGAAATTGCTTCCTGGTCTTGTGTTAAACTGTGACAGTCTCATGACTGACTAAATTCCTGGAAAGAAAATGGAGGAGCAATGAGAGAACATGGGAGCAGAAGAACTTAATCCTGACCTTTAGATTTCAGACTGATTTTTCTCAGTTCTGTGGGGATGGATCTTTCTGTGAACTGAAGGACCTTGAGCTGACAGGGAGGGTCAGGCAGCCCAGAGCTGCAGTGTCCTCTTTAGACTTTTCTTTAAATATAATTATTCTTCATGGAGCACATCTTTTAAAAGCTGCCTTTGATTAATTTTTGACTGTTTTTTTTCCTTTGTTTTGTTTAGTTTAGGGGTTTCCCCCCGAAGAGTTTTGCACTTAGGCTTAGAGCTCAAGTATTTGCAATTTGTCCACGATTTCCATTCACAGTAGTACTGGTGTAGGTGAGCAGAATATTTGAGTAGAGTAAAAAGACCAGTCATTTAGAATATCTTTCCCTCATAACTGCAAAAGATTGTAAAGAGATCAAAAGATAGCTCAGAGGTACTTCCATGAGCAAAGCAGATGTGTCTGTTCTCAGCAGTGTTTGGGCAGTGAGAATTGGGCAGCACTACTTGTAACTGGTCACTGCTGAGCTGTGAGGAACACTGGGATTTAGCAATTCTCACAGTGGTCTTGAAAATATTCTGGAGACCAAGTAATGATCTCCAAGATAAATACACACCACAGTCAACTACCAGCTCTGCCATTTCTTAATTTTCGTGTTACTCTCACAAGAGAAAAAATGCTCATCTTTGATTTCTTCTCGTTTTACACAGCAGACTCTTTGTGTACTAAGCATTGTCTGTTTCTGGTCTTGCCACTTTTCTGTGCTTTGTTTGTGCAAGTCAAGAATGTATTATGGTTTCAGTATATTTCTGGCCTTGATTTCCCATTTCCAACATGAAACATTTAATGTTGCAGAGTGTCCAGGGAAATTTCATAGATTTTTACTTTTACTGTTTTGATTCTACTGAACTATTCCTAGTTTAGTGTTAGATTAGTTTAGTGTAAATTTCTGTCATCCAAATCCAGTATTTCAGAATCTTTTTTCAGCATTCTGAATCATGCCATTCCACCTGTATTTGTTAACAGTGGCAGTGATCCTGGGAAATCTACATCTCTGCTGAGATGCTAACAGGACCTTGCTTCCAATGGGATTTCAAGCATGATGAAATAGCACCTGTAAATTCCCACTATAGAAACTGCCTGAGCTGAGGAAGCTCAGCCTTGTTTGAGGGCTGATTTGGAGCAGGGTAAATCACCTGCACTGAGAGAAAATCGGGTGTTGTTGCAGTCCTAATTGCAGGGACACAACCATCTTGATTGAACAGTGCAAAGGAGATGTGGGTGTGAATATTTCATGTCCTCAGTGTGAACTAAACATTCCTATAGGATTACAGATGTGATTGCCCCAAGCTGTGGAAACAGCTCAGCATCATTCTGACAGAGCAGCTGGGGATGCTTAGATCCAGTGCAAAGGCCAGTGAGATTGGAAATTAAATGTAATCTCTTTTATTTTGCTGTTAATTTTTCTAACATTTTATAAGAATATATATGCTTCCCTGAGGCTGAGTCTTCTGATCCAGTAAGCTCCCATTCTCACATAATACAAGAAATTTACTGTGGTTTGAATATTTTTGGGGTCTGTGGAAGTCAGTCTTTAATGTATTTAGCAATTTACAGGATTGCTCAGCATTCTCAAGAACTGGATCAGTGACCAACTCCAGAAATGAACCACCTCAGAGCAACATATATTTTGGAAATAAAAAATTTTCTGTGATTATCTTTTTAATTTACTCTGTCATTTAATATCCCTCCCTTCAACCTCCTTCTTTTATGAACCTAATTGGTTTTCATGTTCATTTTATTTTTAGAAATTATTAGAGGCAAGTATATATAAGTAAATATACATGTGGTATAGCAATAAAAAAAATAATTAAAACCACTACTAAAACCTATACAATTACTTCTGGGTTCTGTGGCCTTTTGTTTTCAGAAACTTTCACATGACATGCAAGATCTTGTGTGGTCATAGAAATGGTTCTTTTTCAACAAAAAAAGCAGAGTAATGATTGGCAGACTCAAAGTGTAGCCAGTCCAGTCTGGGAGAGGGACATATATAACTTATGAGAATGACAGATAAATAAATTGGAAATAAAATCTGAATAAATAAGTTGTTAAAAGGAAATAACATACAATCTGGCCTGACTGTATAGGAATGATCTTACTTGACAGCTCAGAAGCCATTTGGATGACCAACATTGAATGACTTAGAAGCATGATCACATTGTTGCTGGTTGTAATGGTTGTGAAGGTTTTAATTCACATTTTTTATTTAAGTTTCTTTTACCATTCATGTGCTGCCAAAACACTGAGAAAAATAGTGGAGAGTTCCCTTTCCTCATATTTTATGTAAATTATTAATGCCACCTCTATGGGACTGATTTTATTCCTGACATTTAAAAAAATCTTCAGGTTTTCTGTTGAAATAGGGCTTAAAGGAACAGCATTTATGTCTTCCTCCTGCACCCCTCAGGGAAACCCATCTGTCTTGAATCTTGATCTTGTGCTTGTGTGGAGGAGTGGAGTAAAGCCTCGTGCCTGCCTCCTGTAAGAGATTCTGGATTCAGCTTTGAACAAGAAGAGTCCAATTCAGTTTGAGTACCATTTTATGCACCCCTATCATATGTTAGAATTTAGATGTTGGTGCCAGTAATTTGTATTTTTGACTACTGTTATATTTTGTAAAGTTTTGCAAACATCTCTCTTTAGGCTTAAGGGTAGGTCAGAAAACTGCATTCTCATACAGCTTTGCCTTCGTTAGTGAGAAGTCTCAGTGCAACATCAAATCTCTAAAGTGTTGCAATATCTAATTTGGAGCCAGAGATAAATTTCTGAGCTGCTTCCATTGTGTTAATGATGAAATAATTTATTGACATTATTGCACAACAGAATAGTTATTAGTTATCCTTCTTTAGTTACTGGTTTAAAACCACGACACCTATAATACCAACATATCAATTATGTGAATTTAGAGCATAAATACATATTTTATAGGGGAAGAAGCGCTTATGAAAAATTTTTCAGAGGGTTTCTCACATTGACTTAAAATTTTAATTAGTTGATATCTATGGGCACTTGGTTCATGTTGAACAGGGAATATAGAGGGCACTGATAAGACTATGGAGAAAATTTCTTGCTCACATCTGAATTGCAGTAACTATTCTCTGAACAAATCGTGTGTGTTTATGCACATGGACGCACAGCACACATTTTTGGAGATATTTTGGCAACCTGAATGTTTTGCTATATATGGTATAGTCATCAAATGTGTTTGTCATTCAGATGTTCCTTTATTTATGGTGATGAGGACATTATCATCATGTGTCATTTGTTCATACTCTTGGACCCTTTGGCATGATATGTAAAAAAGAAGCTTTTGACCAACACCATTTACTAACATCACTGGTTTTCATCATGTTTATTTTTTGTTTAAGCACAGAGTTTGCTTCCAATGCATGATCCAATCTGTTTCACACTGTTCACAGTTTTGACACTGAAGTTCTTTTTAGGCAGGATGTTTATTTTGAACATTTGTTGCAACATGAGGAGTGTAACAAGGAGTTCCTGTTTAGGAAGTGTGCTACATTTTTCATAAGCAGCATTAGTACTTGACCAAAATTTGTAGCAGGTTGCAAACATTTTTATCAGTGAGTCAGAAATTTAGGTTGATCGTTGGTTATTTTTATTGAGGACTGGGATTGTTTGAGGAAGAAAACTGTTCTGTTGCACTTCAATTAAGTAAAAAAAGAAACATCATATATTACTGCCTATTTGAGGTATTTAAGGATTGGTTCAAGATTTCTTGGTTATGAAGTGCTTTGCTGACCTGGGCCCTGAGTGTAACTGGTCCATGGCTGGCAGAACAGGCAGAACAATGAGGACAGTGTCTGTGCTCATTCCCCTCATTGCAGTGTGTCTGTCTGCCAAGCAGGGAAAGCAGAAGCTGTCCATTTATTCCAGCTGTGACCATGACCAGACTTCTAGCAGACAGAAGCACACCTGTCATCTTAGGAATCACACAGTCCCAGCTTTAGGGGGACAAAAAAATCCTAATAGTGACCAGCCTGTCCCAAGTGTTTGGGACCAAGTAGCATTGGAATGATTGGTGGAAAATTAGGGGAAACAGGAGGCTGGAAGTAGATTGTCTGGCCACAGGTAATATTTTTATTTACCTTCTTGTCAATAGATATCATCCCTCTGCTCAGCCTGTACCCCTAAGCCTCAAGTCTATTCTAATATTTCCTTATATGTGCAAAATCAAAATGTGCCACCTTCTCATGTGTGTGCACGCTGTGTCACTGGTGCTGCAAACAAGGTTGTGTTCTTGGGTAGTGCCTGCTTTTTCCTTATCTGTAGGAAGCAGACACTCTGTTTTTGTCAGTCTGTCTTTTATTGTTGCTGGAGATTGTCTTATCTTTATCTCAGTTTCCCAGATGTGAACATTCATGCTGGATGGACACACATAACCATTAACTTTGTCCCCCTGATGAGCATTTCCTTTATAAATAAGTATGAATAATATTTTCTTTTGTGGTGTATCACTACATTAGCTTAAGTGAAATTGGTATTAGTAAAATAAACTAAGCTGCTGTATAATTGGATGCAAATGCCAAAGAGGGTAAAAAATTAGATACACTCTAAAATATTGAACCCAAAACACTTGCCCAGTGATGAATATTTTCAGCTCCAGTAGGAAAAACTCCTCTTGTATGGGGAGTTCATGTTCATACTTTGTTTCTAGAATTTATCTCCACCTTGGCATTATTGTACAATTTGATTTTTGTTAACAAAGTGTTTTTATTTTTCATTACTGGCCTGCACTTTCCAGTGTCCATAATTTGTAATCTCTTGCATATGACATCCTAACACTCCCCAGCAGCACAGATCAGCCATCAGAAACAGGCAAATGGGACCTCTTAGTCCAAAGAAGCTGAGAAAGAGATGTGTGAGGGGAGTGTGCACTGGGCAGTCCTGGGCATACACCACTGTGCAACCACAAATACCTTCAGTGACCTCCTGACAAAAAGTAAAATGAGGGATCATTATTCTGGAGCAGCTCCAGTAGAACTGATACATAGATTGGGTAATCTGACTTCTGCACTTGTAAAAGTGAGAATGAAGTAATTACTAAGACAGTTATATGTAGAAAACGTTGTTTTTTACTGCCTTTTCCTTTAGAGAATTTTTTTTTTTACAACCAAGTCATAATGCAAACTCATTATTCTTTTAATTTGGAAATGTGATTAAATAAAAATATGGAAGACCAAGTATCCTTTTTCTGGTATTATCTGTCCCATTATATATTGCCATCCTAATACTGATGCTAACTTATTTGGGGCCCCATGCTGCTCCCAATAAAACATAGTGGGAAAAATTCCCAAATGCCAACCCCAAAATTTTATTTCATTTTTTCAAGTGTCAGTTTGTGATGATTCTGTAATTTCATCTGATCTCTATCTGTCAAATACTATGCTCAGTTTTTGAGCGTACAAAATACCAAAGCAAATTAAGTGATTTGGTCACTATTTAGGAGAGTATCAAGCTTAACCTGAGTCAGTCACCAGAGATTAATATGACATTTCAGGGTTCATTTGCAGAAGGTGTATTTAAACTTTCTTTCTTTAGTTTTAGATTAAATGGATTTTTTTCTGTGCTAAAAAGTCAGTGTGGGTCTGTGTGCACTGGTGCAGGTTTGGGATTGGTTTAGGTAGGCAGCTTTGCAAGATTGCTTCCATGATCCGTGATATTTTGACATTTATGGTGTTTGTGATAATGAATTTTTCCTTAATTATGTTTTGATTTTATTTAAATTGCTGAAATATACAGGGAATTTCTAACGAACCAGTTGTCTTCCCATAGAACCAGATTTTCCTTCTGTTTTTTATAAATTCTTAGAAAGTTTAGATGTTACAGCTGATTTTACAAATACTCTGCTTGCTGAAGTTTAATAAGGAGATCTGGGGTTTGGTCAATTTAATGCATAAATTTAGTCATAATCCCTTCTAAAATGAAAAAACTTTTTGTTTCAGAATATATTGATATCCTTGCAGGGCATTAATGTATCCATATATAACTTGAAAATAGTTGAGCAAACTGTTATTTTTACCTCATTTCCCCCTAGTGATGCCTTTATATTATTTTTTTTTTGGAAAAAAAAGCGATAGAGAACACAATATTTTAACAATGATCTGATTTTTAAAAAGTACTACCTCTTGCTGCTTTTCTTTACCATCATACATTCGCATAATATATTTTCAACAATTCTTTTCCCTTCCTTCTCCTCAAGTTTTATCTTGAGTAGCAGCAGTATGTGAGATTTGAGTAGGTGAGGTGTGGCACTGAGTGTGCACCACAGTGTGCTGGGAGCAGCTCTGGGGAGGCATCGTGTTCACTGCTGCTCTGCAGGACAGGAATTGTTCAAAGGTGCTCCTTTCAAAGGAGGATATTTTAGGCAAGAGGGTAAGACTCATCACTGGGATCTAACATCAGAATCCCATTTTTTCTAGTGCTATAAATGTTTTAAAGACACTCCAGTTTTGGAAGAAGCTGCTGCAAGTTTGTCAAGCAAGCACAGAACATTGGTCCTTTAAGCTTTACTGCCTGCTCTGCAAAGTGTGTGACCATTTAGGCTCTCAGGAAAGTTTCTTCAAAATCAGACAGAGAATCAAGGAGAAAAGTGAGATGTTCCTCACAGCACACAGGGTTTGGCTCTGTGAACAGAAGTCGTGCGTGCCTCTCTGCTCCCTGTAGCTCCTGAGGGCTGCACAGATCTGTGATTCCAAAACATCAATCAAGTCCTGATGCCTTTCTCCACGCCTGATGCTGTTAGCTCAGGGGTGCTGAGGGTTTGAGTGTTGCCTCCTCAGGAGCACTGCTGGGGCAGGGTCAGCCTGCAGGGCTGGCAGTGTTTGTCTGGCACTTTGGCAGAGGCAGGAGCTGTCCCTGCTGAGCACTCTCAGTGCTCATCACCTCAACAGATTAACTTCGCTGTAAGGGAGCTCCTGACAATTGTTGTCCTAAAACACAATTACTTGTCTGTGGTTAGATTCCAGTGATGGAGTAATTAATCTTCAAAAAAGGCAGAGCAGAAAAGGACCTTGAAAGGCTAGTTTGGCTCCAAGGCTTTGTTCCTGAGTTTTAGCTGGGCTTCCTGCTATGATTTCATACAACCTGTGAAAATTGATGGCTAACTTTTTCCTTTGGCCTACCTAGGAGCAAATATTTTATTTTGTATTTACTTTCCATTGAATCTTTTAAGCATGTTTTATACCAGCAGATTTTATTATGAGTCAGACAAAAGTGTTTTAGCCTGAGTTAGCCAACATAAGAAGATGATTTCATAAGGGAATTAATGTTTTGTTCAGGACATATATTGAGTTGAAAGATGTTCATTTACCTTTAGAAATTAAAAATGTTCTTAATTTTGCTTATGGTTAAACTAACTTTTTTTAATCTTTAATTTGATTTTAATATTTAATGTTCTTAATTTCTTAAAGCCAAAGCCAACTGAAACAGTCACAACTGATGAGTCTGGGGTAAGATCAGTAAAGTGACCCCAGTGGTTTTACCTATACTTGAGTTTATTCTTTTTACCATGTCTTTTTTCCACCAAGTTTTTCTGTATTTTTCATTCCTGTCTGACTGCAAAGGTGTTATGCAGTGGTTTGCATTCATTGTCAGTGTTCTATTGGAGTCTATTACAAACAAACCCAATGCGATCCTATTAACAAACCAGAAAACTTGGAAATGCATGTGGTGTGTGAAGCATTTCTGCAGGTCCTGTGTTTTCAGCATGTAATTTTTCCTTTCATATCATGATTATCAAGGTGAACAGGCCCTCAAGATACATTTCCAAATCTTACCTCTTCCACCTTTGCACTTTATGTTGTTTTTCTGGAAGTGTTGCATGTTTGAGTTTGTATTTGGTTTGACTTCTCCATGATGCTCTTCAGAACTCTGAGGACAGCGCTCGGATCTCCATCACTTTTTTCCGTCTCTTCCGTGTGATGAGGTTGGTGAAGCTGCTGAGCAGAGGAGAAGGAATCAGAACATTACTCTGGACATTTATCAAGTCATTTCAGGTTAGCACAATTTATTTAAATCTACTTTTTAATTAAAACCATTTATACACCAAATTTTATGAAGCAATACCATGTAGAATGCAAAAATATTTAAGTTCATGTTATCAATAATGACATATTTAAATATATTTGTATATTAATGACAAAATTAATTTCACTGATTACTTCTGAGAGTCTGAGGGACGTTCTTTGTCATTTAATGTTAGTTGTTACTGTGAGGTTTCTGTGGTACTTCAGGAAAAGGTATTTGGTATATTTAAAAGAGATGGGATAGTTTTGACATATATAGATCTCATGCTTCCACACATTTTTATTAGATGACTAGAAAAGAAGAATTTAACACATCTTTTACAAGAAAACAATTTCAGAAGCGAAATAGATACTTGAATCCTTGCTCCTGAAAACTGATAAATGTGAAGTTAATGAACCTCTGTAACTGTATAGAAATAAGTATCTTTGTGTTGTCAGTATTGAAAATAAAATTAAAAACACTAAAGATGATCTTCCCACTGGATTTCTGGCAGAAGTAATTTAAAATACAATGAAGCTGGTATGTATTGCATGCAGCAAATATTAAGTGACAGGTAATAATTGGAAGAAAAACCTTGGAAAAAATCTGTGTGGAACAGAGAAATGACTTTTGCAAATGGAAATAGAAATGATGTTGTGAGATTTTTTAAAGACAATTCACCTGTCCCTTTCTAGGCTCTGCCTTACGTTGCCCTTCTGATTGCCATGCTGTTCTTCATCTATGCTGTCATTGGAATGCAGGTAATCAGAGAATTCTTTTCAGAACTAGACAACAGCACAGATTTGTCTGAGACTTGTTTCTTAAGTTGCTTGTTGAAACATTCCTTCGATAGTGGTGCTATGTATAAGGCAGAGCTTTTTTATTTGGCTCTGATTTTCTTGATCAGGAAATTCCAAAAGGTGCAAGAGAAGAACTTGGTGTGCTGCTTTTTTTTTTTCATTTCCTTGTATATGTGATATATTTACTGCACTTACATGACTATATGAAAAATCTAAAGCAAAATTAAAGTGTTTTTATGAAATTTCATGTATTCTGAAGGAAGTTTAGATTGCAAAGCCTACAGCCTCTGACAGCTCAGGTCACTGGAATGAGAGTCAAAATTCTGGTTTATTGTAGGTATTTGGAAAAGTGGCCATGAGGGACAACAATCAAATAAACAGAAACAACAATTTTCAGACTTTCCCCCAAGCTGTGCTTCTTCTCTTCAGGTGAGCAAACCTTAACTCGAGACAGGCTTTATGCAAATGTGAAAAAAAGCAATAGCATAAATTAGAGACAGGCATTTCTTCAACCACAGCCGAAATCTCATCTTGTACAAATATGTACACTGAAATTTTATGACAGATTTTCATACACAACACTGCTTTTGTACACAGTAACTCCACTGCAATAAATATTTAACTTGTAAATCACAGTTTGGGGTTACAGTTTTTACAGGCAAGCCTAAGTGCATTAGTCTACCTTATAAAATGTGTCTGCAAAGTCAGATTATGCTTGTCAGTTCTGAAACTTGCTCTGCACTTTTCTTTAATTGGCTCCTGCTCTGAAATGTTCATAGTCTGTCTTCACATTTGTGCTTGTACACCTTCCAGTGTTTTCTCAGAATGTAATAAATGAGTACATTTTGGATCCATCTTGATCAAATAATGCTGAATTTATCTTTGTGGCGTTATAAAGGTGTGCAACTGGAGAAGCCTGGCAGGAAATCATGTTGGCATGTTTGCCTGGAAAGCGCTGTGACCCAGAATCCGATTATAATCCTGGGGAAGAATACACGTGTGGAAGCAATTTTGCCATCATTTATTTTATCAGTTTTTACATGCTCTGTGCATTCTTGGTGAGTTGAGCTTGTGCTTATTAGCAGCAATGAACTTTGGCATTTTGGCTTTCTTCTGAATGAAGAGTTGTGAGTTGAGAGAATGACTGAAAATCCAATATCCAAAATATTTTGGCAATGTTATGTTTTTCCATACAGAGTGTTAAATCCTATATTTTCGAACCATTTTTACAGCGAGAGTGGTGAAACACTGGCACAGGTTGCCCAGAGGGGTGGTAGATGACCCCCATCCCTGGGAATATCCTAAGTGAGGTTGGACAGAGCCCTGAACAGCCTGATCTGGCTGAAGATGTCCTTGCTTATTTCAGGGAACTGGTGTAGATGACCTTTAGAGGTCCTTACCAACCCAAACTATTTTATGGTGCTAAATTCCCACACGTGAGGTTTTCTTCTGACTGCACATGTGTGCAGGGTGGTTTGCTGTACATTTGAAAGCTGAGTTAGCAGTCTTTTCATAGCTGGTATTTCATGCATTTCTCAATGGTACCATTAAATATTCATTAATAATGGAGCTGCAATTCCCATGACTGAGTATTAATGCTGTTTTTTTGTTTGTTAGCAGAATTTGGATTTGTACATTTCTACAAATGTCCTCATGTGTGGCATGTGAGAAGTGAACAATAACCTTTCACCCTAATCTGTGGCAGAAATGAGTTATTTTCTCTGAAATAATCATTGAAATAGGTTTTTCCTCATAGCAGGTGTCTGGTATAAGCTGGTTGACTTGTTCTATTCACAGTAATTTGTCTCCTTGCAAAAGGAGAGCTGGTCCAACAAAATTCTGTGAACTGATGTAAACATATGTTCTGTTGCTCTGTATCACCTTCTGTGTTAACAAAATGTATTGTCATCAAATTGAATCCTATTCCTGAGATACACATTGTGTCATAATGTGTGTATTGGATCCATTCACCAGTTTGATGTAGTGGGATCTGGTAAATTGAGGAAGAGAAACAAAACTGTGTTGTAACCTAGGTCAAAAAATTGAGTACTCTAAAATAGAACCATGTTCCTGTCATGTCATTATTTGATAGACTTCCAGTTAGTTAAATGCAAATATTTTCAGTGATATTTGATGATATTTGCCAAAAACTTTTGATTACCTGAGTTCTTAAGCTACTGTGTATTGAATTGACAAAAAAATCAAAATAATCAAGGAACATTGTTCTTAATTACTTTTAATTTCTTTTTAGATTATAAACTTATTTGTGGCTGTCATTATGGATAATTTTGATTATTTGACACGTGACTGGTCTATTCTGGGCCCCCACCATTTGGATGAATTCAAAAGAATATGGTCAGAATATGACCCTGAAGCGAAGTAAGTTAGATCATTTCTCTGCTATGATTTATTTGGTAAAAACAATACAAGCAGAACAGGGTGTATTTTTTGGGAGTGGATGTTTGTTAACTGATGTGTGTTGGTTCTAGGGGAAGGATAAAGCACCTTGATGTGGTGACATTGCTGAGACGGATTCAGCCACCACTTGGTTTTGGCAAGTTGTGCCCTCACCGAGTGGCCTGCAAGGTGGGTTTCACCTGATTTTGTCTGACTGCAGGATGATAAACCAGGCTGGAGTGAATAACAGTATGTGACAATATGTAGCAGCAAGAAGACAGAAAATTAATGGGAGTTTAAAATGTTATAGAATCTGTCAGGCCAAATGTGTAAGTTTGACGAGCATCAATGGCATTTTAATGTAAAAGTTGAAAAGCAATACCAAGGAGTCGAATGATTGTTACATTATTTGATGACTTCAGAATTACAGATATTGAGCTTTTAGCAATTTTGTTGGGAATAAGATCAAACCTGTTAATTGAAGGATTACTACAACAGTACTGTCATTTGGATTCCTTGTGTATCTGTTTTATAAACAGGTAAAGTTGACATGTAAACCTCTGGCTGAAACTCAGTGTCACAAGGTTTACTTACAGCAAACCTCTATCAAACTTCTACCTAGGCTAACATCAATTATCCATTAATTAATGCTTTTAAACTAGAATAGAAGAAAATTCAAGTCAGACATTAGGAAAAGATTTTGATAGGTGAAATTGTGTCCTTTTGGCAGACAGGGTCACAGCAATGCTGCTCTAGAAGGACTCTGATGCAGGGATGGACTGACCCAAAGAGAAAAGCCCCTTTCACAGCAGTTCAGTGTAGCTGGCATAAGAGACTCACACCATCACTGAAGAGTTACCTGAGGAATGAATGGGCTGAGACAATTCACAGCTGGTGCTCTGACCCTTCATGGAGCATGAGGGACCCCTGGGAGACCTGGGACACAGCTGTAGCTGGAGTCCCTGCCCTCAAATAACTGCTTTTGTCCTTAGTAATGGCACAGTGTGACTCAGTCAGAAACTGGGCCTCAGTGTTTGAAAGTTAGCTCATTAAATAGCTCAGGAAATCTTTTGTACAGTTTCAACTTGTGCATTAGCATGCATGAAATTAATACCAAAAAGAAACATTATTGTTCTTAATTACTCCGTATTATACACTGCTAGGATGGAAAACTCAACTTTATTTTGAAGAACTTACATAATTTATATTCCTCTCAGTAATACTATTCTTTGAATACATCAGCTTTTCAAAAATTAACATTACAGGAGTATTTTTCAAAGAAGGCAGCATCAAAATTTGTTTTCCTTTTCTCATTTTCAGAGGTTAGTAGCCATGAATATGCCACTAAACAGTGATGGGACCGTCATGTTCAATGCTACTTTATTTGCTTTGGTTAGGACTGCTCTAAAGATAAAAACAGAAGGTAAGGCTCTTTTCACTGTAAAGCCTTTGCTGCCCTTGTCTGAAAGCACAATGAGGAAAAGTTATAATTTATTTCTTTGTTGGTTCTGAGTAGGACTGCCTTGGTCTCTCTGCATCTGGTTTGCTTTTGGGTCATGGATTGTATTCACTGTTGCTAGGAATGATTTGCTAGAAAATGAAAGCAAAGGGATGGTGAGGCCAGAGCCAAAGACACCTCAGAAATTATTCTGATTTCATCTGGTCAGATAAAAACGTGCAGCACTGGCATAGTAGGAGTTCTACTGCAAGAAATGAATGAATTTCCCATCCTGCCCAAGCAAGGTGCTCCTTCCTCCCTACCTTTTAGCTCAGTGCCTTGGATCCCACAGTGGTACAACTGCAACTTTTGTGCACTTGAAAGCAACATTCCCAGTCTGGTTGAGGCCAGTTCTGACTGGGTTGAATAGATTTCTCTCATTTGCATTAAAGAGGAAAAGGTTTTTAAAGATAGTGGGATGTTTTAAAATCTTTCTATTTTTACACATTTTTCAAATTTTTTTGGCCATTTTTTACTGCTTTTGTTTCTGTTTCTTTTGCTGCTCTCAGGAGAATTTGGGTTCTGCTGGTAATAACAAACCTAGAATAAAGCCTCTTGGGCATTGTTGTGTGAGCAATGCAGGTGGTGAAAAACTGCTCAGTACTCAGTTGCTTGAACTTTCAAGCCTGTACAACTGAGTAATTACTGTGATTAAGTAAATAAAGGCTCAGCTTTGGATCAAGGAAGAAGTAGCTCATAAAAAAAAAGTCATCACTTTCTGGACAATTTAAGCAGAAGAAATGACAGAGTGAGGCCAAGGTCTGGAAATCACCTTTGACTTCTGCAGTGCTCCAGAGCTGGATTTGCAAGCACAAGGAATTTGCTGTCATATGCCCTTTTTTCCCTTTAGTTGGGATATTGTCTGCTACATCACATAGCGTGGGTTTGCCCCAAAGGACCTCTATCACAGTCTCTACTTTTATACAGCTAATTAATATCCAAAGGATCATTCACTGCAGCTGGTTGAACCATATTTGCCATCCTCTCTTTTGCCATTTCCTTGCCACAGGTAACCTGGAGCAAGCCAATGAAGAACTTAGAGCAGTCATAAAGAAAATATGGAAGAAAACAAGCATGAAATTACTTGACCAAGTTGTCCCTCCCGCTGGCGGTCAGTCTGATAAACTCTGCCATGTGCTGTTCTCTGTGCATGTTGGTCTTTCTAGAGTGTCAGGAAGCAAGGAAATAAAACAGCTAAATTTTGCAATTATAATGTGATTGAAGGACAACAAACAACAGCAAATTAAATACTGAGACAATTATATCCTTTTGCAGTAGACAGTACATAGAGGACTGATAAGTGAAACTTAGATCAAAATGAGAGAGAGAGGAAAAAAAAATGTTATGCTTATTTTCTTACTTGAAAAAATACCTTATTAGACCCAAATATAGTCTTGATTTCAAATCATTCAGCAAAATAAACTAGCTTGATTTCAATGCATTGAGCAAACACCATGTTTTGTACTATGCTACATTATAGCTTATTTGCTTGTATATGTTGAATACTTCTGGGAGGAGAAAAAATAATTGCCAGCTTAAATTTTTTCTTGCCAAATTAATAAAGCAAGAAGCTAGATTATCTCAGTTACACTAATCTAAACCAGAGCCATTGCACAGATGATGGAAATGGTTCAGATTTATGCCAATAAGACTGAGATATGACTGTGGCCCATTTAAAGTGATATCTGAATTGAAATGACACCAAACATTTGTAAGAACTACAAGGCACATTTATTAAATGGTCTTACGTGCCTTAAAATGACATGTCAATATCTCTCTTTGTAAATATATATATTCTGATATATATATTTAGCCTTTTTCAATATATACATTTTTATTACTATGCTGTAGTATAGGTTTAGGTGACTGTTTTCTACTTGCTTTTTAAAGTTTTAAAGGTGCAGGATCTGTCTTGCTGTCACTCATGCCCAGGGTATATTTACCCAGACATCCAATCCTCAGATCCATGGTAATCCCCTGGTGTTCCCTGTAGTTTATTGTACCTTCAGAGCATTATGGCAGGTCCCAGGACTGCTCAGACTCCAGCCCCTGGCCCTGGAAGGGGATGCTCAGTGCCAGGAGGAGGAGGAGGAGGAGCACTGCCTGCTCTTGGCATCACCAGGAGCAGCAGCAGCACCTCTATGGCTGGAGGAGCCACTTGCTGCTGGATAACAGTGGGGATGAAGCCAAAAATCTGGCTAAATTGGCTTTCCAAAGGGGAACTGATACTGCACATTTAAAACAACTTTTGTGTTCTACTCTGTTGTTTTTAGCCTTACACCTAAATGCTTGCATGGCATAGATGAATCGCTTTGTTATTGTTGTAACTATGTGCTTGAGCTTTTTCTGCAGCCTCTGTTCCTTTCAACTATGAGTCTTTCCGAATATTCTGAAGCAATTCTGTTTTAGGGTGGTGGCATGGAATTAGTGTTGCCTCTTGCCAACTTTATTCCCCTACATTTTTATTGAAATAGACACGCATGCTTCAGAATAGTGAGCTCTGCCTGCCTAAATCAATCTGACAAAGAACCTGTACAGATTACATTCCTAGAACTAATCTCACATAGTAATTCACTCTTAACTTCAGCTTCATTTCATTGCTGAGTATAAGCTGTGTATTTATTTTCAGCTATACTAAAATTCATTGCTAATGTTTATTCTGCAAATGTAGCTCTTCAGTGTAGCTGGAAGGCTGAAAACCTGGATGTGCTCAATTGATAGGAAATAGGATGCCTTTGGCATATAGTATAATGGGAATGTGTTGGGAAGTCCTGCAGATTTATGAATTTTCAATTCCAGTTTACTTTGTTCCTCTTTGGACCTTGTTATGATTTACCTGAAAATTGAAAATATTGTAAATCACCTAGAAAAAAAGAGAAATACAGCTAGTTTACATTCTTATGCCATAGGAGTGTGAAATAGCTTAGTGTACAATAGAAATTAGTTTTGATGTTTAATATTCAATGGAAAATTGTCTAGGAATTAACACCAGTGACAGCTGATAATAACAACTTCCCAAGAGAGGGAAAATTCTCTTCAATATAAGTCAACAAAAAATTCAAATTCAATATGTTAAAATCATTTGCACTTGAAATTATTGAGAGGTGCAGTTTATAGTAGTTTGCTGCAGTATTCTGCTGATATTACTGAATGCTGGGTCCTCTGTGTGTCATGGCTTTGTCTCCAGAACACTTATTTGCAGAGCAGAATTAAAATAATCAGTATAGCAAGGGTTTTTTTTCCCCCATTGGACTATAAATAGATCCACTAGAGATAAACAATTAATTCTTGGTACTGATTAAATAACTTATTATAACTCAGTGAGACTGTTAATAGTTAGCAACATGTTTTCAGTACAGAAAGGTGAAACTGCTTTGCAAAAACATAGAATGCCAGTCAAATGTCTAATGAATGAATGAGATTAGAGAGTAAGAGAAATACCTAAAACTCACTAAGGACTCACCTGTATTCTCTAAGCTTCACAGTCTCCACCTGAAAATCTGAAAATTCATTTAATCCTGCCTAGTATTTTTTGCCTCTTCCAAGAGCTTCCTTTCAAAACGATTCCTATTGCCGTCACTAATTGTAATTAGCAATTTGTCTGTTCTGTGGTCAGTTATGCTTAGCTGCCTTCCTCTACCTGTCTATACCTGGCTATATGTGTGTTACTCAGAAAACAGAGTCAAGGCTGGCTCCCCTTGGCCAGGCATCGGTTCCTGTGTGCTCGTGTCTGCAGAAGGCCTGGCTGTGCCTGTGACGTACGCAAGCACCGCGGGGACACAGACTCGGGCACGCACAGCCCAGCAAACTGGCGGTGCATTTCTCTGATGTGCTGATGAAAAACTGGTGCACGTCCAGAGTGGTCAATAAGGGCCCTTTGTTTCTGCATCCTGCTGTTTCACAGGTGTTGTCATCCCAGGCACAGTCAGTGGTGGTGCAGTGTCATAGCCTGACGTGAGACATGCTCTGAGTGCAACCCATAGCAGTGTTTGTTATGAGTCTGTCACTTCTGTGTGCTTGTTCTTTCTGGGAGCCATTTGCTAACTCGCTTCCTTATGAGTTCTGTTCAAATACTTGAAATGAAATAGTTTGAAGGATGGGGAAAGGCTTATCTGGGAAGTTAAACCAGAGCTACGCTGCAGATCTGAACTAGGGAAGGCAAGTTTATGTTACGTGCTGTGTAAGAGATCTCGTCCTAGTACAATGCACCATTAGCCTCCTGAAGAGCTGCAAAAGAAGATTACAGGTGAACATCAAAGCAAATGTTCACAAAAAGTTTATTAATGAGATTCATGGAGTCAATTAGAAAGCTTTTTATTGCTGAGATGGAATCCATAGGGTGGTGAGCATTTCTTGTGAGCTGTTCCTGATGTTTCCTGCTAGTTCCTCCTTTCCTAGCAGGAACTGGGGGGCTCTGACCCTTGAGGAGTTGTCAGAGTTTGGCAGAGCAGGCTCTTTAATATGCTAAAATATTTCCTGCAGCAGACTGGTCTCCCAACCAGTATCTTTTGAAGAAATTGTAACTATTTTTGTTTTGATATATTTAAAGACAAACTGCTGAGACAAGACATTCTGGGTGCATTTTCACTGCAGTTAAAGCCTATTTCACTTTCTCACATGCACACAGCCCACTTCAGACATTATAATGAGAGGAGCTGATTTTGTATGGTAGAGGTTTCATTTTGAGATAAATTTTATCCAAGAGGTAAAAATGGATTTAAAAAGTATTGTCCATGGAATGGATTCCCTACCCTCCTCTCCTTGATGACAGCAAGTCACTAAAAGAAGAAAGTCAATTTAAATTATAAAAACCAGTCATTACAGGTAAAAATAGTGCTACAAATACTCTCCTTAGTGAGATACATTTGTGCATATTATTGATAAGATACATGGGCACTCTATTTTAATCAAATGTTTAAAAAAGCCCATAATTTCTAACAGAGGTGTGTTAAAATGTGTCTGGGCTTGTTAGATTTTCATGCTCAGTCAAGTCATGACTGGACAGAATAACAGCTGATGCCTAAACCACACTGGCCCCTCTTTATGTGCAACAGGAGCCAGAAATCCTCTTGCCAAAATCTACCTCTGGATACTGAAAAATATGGGGAGATGGAACAGTACAGCAGGAAGGGAAATGGAACTTCACGTCAGATAACTCTAGGGGAAAAAAGTGTGTGACAACAAAAGCAATGTTTTTGAATAGAAAACTATTTCTAGTTTTCTGGCAAGCATTAGTCACTAAGAGATCAAACTTGCCCAGCTGAATGATTCAATGCATTCATAAAAGGGCCCATCCATTCTTAACCTGCTATGAACCAGGTCATTTTGGAATCCTCACAAGGCACCTGCCTTTGGGAACTTTCAAATTTGGATTTTGTTCACAACAGTGACTCTGTAAAAATGCTACATTTTACTGCCCTGGCTGTTTGCCTGTCATCTGAATTGTACTAAACTCACTGATGGAAGTTATTTTCGTTCCTTTCAGCATTACAGAGCTGACACAAGACATACACTGACAAGCAAATTTGGTTCAGCAGTGACAAAAAAAGGCAGAGTCACTCTTATGAACACCAGTGTATGTGAGGCATAGTAGGTTTTATTTAATCTATTTACTCCAAGTAACTAAAGCCACTACTTCAGCTTCCATGTATATACAAACCTGTTTGTGGTTTTGGTAGAAACTTAGAAATACATGAGTCTTGGTCAAGTACTGTATTTTCTCTTTTATCAGGATGAGTTCACTTAACTGACTGAACCAAACCTGCTTGCTGAAACATTGCTTTTGGGCCCTTTACAGGCTCCACTGTTGTAAGCTGGAAGCATAGTACCTGTTGCACCCATCATATTTTCCCCCCAAATCAGATGTGAGTGTACAGGCTATTGATAAATGTGCTGACTTGGGAGAGATCTGTCTGGTCTGTTCATTTAGATGATGAGGTAACCGTGGGGAAGTTCTATGCCACCTTCCTGATACAGGACTACTTTAGGAAATTCAAGAAACGCAAAGAACAAGGACTGGTGGGGAAATATCCTGCGAAGAACACCACGATTGCTCTGCAGGTGATTTTTTTATGTTTTTAACTAACCATTTTGTGAGCTTACTTGAAATAGCAGGCAGATGAATATTGATGATTGTGCAATGCTGCCAGGATTTTATTTAGCTGGGACACTTTTGGGCCTTATTCATCAGAAAAGTAAAAGCTAATCCTGCTATTCTGTCTAAAAGAAGGTAAGTGCAAAAGCTTATTCTCTATGGATTACTCAAAGAGTAGCAATAGTTATGAAATTTTTAAGCAAGTCTAGTAGATTAATCACAGTCTAAAGTTGCTGATTGGATAAATAAAGCTCTGAGCTATCATTTATGTTCTTTGTTTTGCTTTAACTGTTCAATTTCTTGTGTACCTAAAATGCTACAAGCCGATTCTCAGAGAACTTCCTACTGTGCATTACCTCATAGTAAAGAGTTTTTTATTCAGTATCATTTTTATTAATTCTCATTTTTCTTTTTCTTTTCCACCTATGGTGAAATATCTTCCTATTTTTTTTTAATTATTTGCAAATTCTGAATTTTGCATCCATTAATTTCTTTCATAGGAAGTATTAACATACTGCATTATTGTCACACTTCTGGCTATCTCTTAAAACAAGCTATCACATGGAAACCAGGATAATAAATCTGGCCTTCTGTCTCTCAATAGGCCTGCAGAAAGCAGTCCATAGAGCACATGTGATCTAAAGAGCAAATTCTGTCAACTTCTTTCCACTGGTACCTTTGTAGAATGAACTTTGAAACAGGCAAATGGAAAGCTGTTCTCAAATAATTCCAGACATCATACACTGCACCATTTTTACTGGATTGGGACTTGGTGAATTTCAGCTAATGATTAGCAGTTTGCTACAAACTATAAATATGTTTGCTTCTGATAATTTTTTATTCAGATGCCAACATTTAGGAACATGTTTTGAAAATCCCTTTCTAAAAGAGGAGAACTGTGTTAACCTGATTCAGGTCCTGTTCACGAAAACCCTGTTGGTTTGTACTTCAGTTTAGCAAAATGGTCTCTGCTGTGTTAAGTGGGTAATTTCTTCCATTCCCATTTCCCAAGAATGTCTCTGCTGGCAGCGCTGACTTCCATTGTGTTCCAAATCACCACAAGCAGAAGAGATGCAACAAGCAGGGAAAGAGTCACAATCCTTGCTATGTATTTGTGCCCATGGCTTGCCAGGACTGTATGAACTGCATTTGCATGCCTGAAAGAAGAGAAAATTATTGGATAGGGAACTGATAGAAAGGCTGTAAACAGTTGAGAGGGTAGTGAAAGATGGTGGATTTTTAGGAAGGACTTTTCAGACTTCTTTATTGCAGGAGCATTTGAGCATAAGGAGGTCAGAGTTGGTTTTGAGCCTCAGTATTGCTGGTTTCCAATTGTGCTTTTGAAGTTGCACACAGAATGATGTAGAGAAAACCTCTGAGTTCTCAAATGTGAGCGTGCCCTCTTGTTTGGTATCAGACTCTGCTTCCTGTTCAATGACAAAGGGCAAGATGGAATTGGAAAGACTCAGCTCTTCCTCTCTCCTTAGACAAATATTTTTCAATTAAAAAAAAATGACCATGAATCTCTACTTGAAATCTGCAACATGGGATTTGAGGCATGGAACATTTTTTTCTGATTTAAACAGTGCTCTCATGGTATTAAAATGTGCTGGGCTAGTAGATGGGAAGATTATAGCATTCTTTTTCCCCTTCTTCCTCTTCTCTGCTTTTGTCTTTCTAGAAAATCAGTAGGAACTCAACTAGATTGAATAAAAATGGAAATACTGTTTCAAAGAGACCTGAATCCTGTGGTTGGGGGGAAAAAAAAAATCCCAGTCCAGCATATAAATGAATAACATAATTTTAAACTGGAAGCTACAGCATTTCTAATTCAAGGTCATAATGCTGTGTTTGTTAGAATAGTCAATTATATGCAGATGCAGCTTTAAAGCAGAGCTGGATATCTTGCTAAAAGAGATGTTCTACTTTAACAGGGAATTGATTTCTTGTGATCAATGACCCTGAGAATAGTCCTGTGGGATGTGTAATAAGCAGTTTAGTATAAATTATCAGAGAGAATCTTTTTGGCCTTATAATGTATAAAAATAGGATGTCTCCATTTTCAACCTCTGTCTTCTAGGCTTTGTCCAAAAATTTGTATTTAAATGCTTATCAAACTTCAAAGTTTTCAAAAGCCTTTGTTCTTATCAATCACTTTTGGCAGCACAATTTATGGGTATATGATCCAATTTGTGTCTCAACTACAGAAATTTTGTTAGAAGATCCATGAAAACCTTGTAACTATGAAAATATTATTTCAGTTCTTGGAAAACGAATAGTAACTGTTTTCCCATTTATTCTCTCAAACACTCTAGGTCAATTAATGTTTGCATATCTCTCTGGTAAGCAATATACTAAGAAACATGCAGTATTGCTCTTTTACCCAGTTTTTCAGGGAAGTTGTGATGATTGTTGTGTCACTATAGCAGAGGTGCTCCAGCATTAATTAATCCAACAAGCTGCACATTCACTATTGCAGCACCTGACTTTGTTATAAAGACATGAATGGAGCAACCACAGAAAAAGAATTTGTCAGCCTTCTCTCCCTCAGCTATGCCTGAGTTCCTGACACTGAAATCTGACATTAAATACAGGACCTTTATTTTTAGTTTTGGCTATGTATACCTTTTCTATTTAGAGCCTTTCTATTTTTCATTTTTTAATTAGCAACTTCCTACTGTCAGGGCAGGCATGTCACTTCAGCAGCAGCTTTTACTAAGTTTCTCTGAACTCAATTTCACAGTGTCTGGTAGTCATGGTCATATCACTGCTAAGAGCCCCTGCTTTCTGAACTGGAGATGAGAGCAGCAGAAGCTGGCCTACATCTGGCTGTGATTTTTTGAACTCGGTCATTTAGAACCTTTCTATATTGGAACTGCTTGCTTAGAGCTTTAAATAAGACAAGGAAAGTACTTTTACTAGGCTATTAAGAAAAGGTTTTCCAGCCATCTCATTCTTCTACTTGTAAAGAACAAGAACAACTGTATTTTCATATTCTAGTTCACATCTCACTCCATTTTAGACCAGATGTCATGCTGCAAAATCCTTAAGCAAATCAGCAGGTAAAAGCAATGTCACCTGTTCCAATTTGTGTCAAAGGCCATATGAGCCATAAATGCTCTTGTATTTTAGCTGATACTTGTGTCTTTCTCTTGGGGTGAATGAACTAGTTAATTAGTGAAGAACATGGTTCCTAAGGATATAATAAACCTTGTAGTTCCTGGGTTATCCAGCCTGGTGTGCTGGTTTTGCATTAATTGGCATTCGGTGAGGAGGGAAGAAGAGCGCCACAGAAATGATTTTTCTGAGAGAACCTGCTAAGAGCTTCCTCTGTGCCTAGCAAAAAAACCCAATATCTGGCTAGCTCTGAAAATTGACAGCCTATTAAACCATTTAGACAGCCAGATCTGCCTCTGTGAGATTCACATTTTAAAGATGGGCAAGCCCAGGAAATCTCTCTTGGCTTCTGGCTTTCCTTATCTCCTGTTTCTCGCAAGAGATGAAGAAAAACAACCTGCTATCGAGATTTACAGTCCCTTCCTGTTTGAGTGAAGAAAAACATGAGTTACAGTTTATAATCCTGCTGATTCTTACAGTTGGCCATGTCACACTTTCCTGCCTTGAGAGAGCAAACAGCCCCTGTGAGACAGAAGGCTCCTTGTGACAGAATCTATTGTGTTTTAATTCAAAGGACACCTGTTGGGCAAAACATTAAAGGATGTTGCCATTTCCCCTGCTTTATGAGACTGAAACAGCTTTTTAAAAAACATAGATAATTTCTTTGCCCTCTTTTATTCCTCATACTCAGGAGGAATTTTTTACAATAATTTCATTCTGTACTTTTGAAGACACTGAAGGGAAACTCTGTAACTGTCAAGTGGCCTAAGGCCCTGTTTTTCCAAGGGAATTACACTTTTTTTAAACTAGTCCTTTAGTTGTAACCTGGGATATTAAATTGGATGCCATGCTTTTAGCTAAAACTTTTAAAAACATGTTCTTCTTATGCTGCTGTCTCTGACAGAGCACCTTACATTAACACAGGCAGAAAAGTGATGCAGAATAATTTAAAATCTTTTACATGTGAGATTAAAAAGGTTTTTAGAACTGCAAAACAAAATCTCCACAATATTACAACTATAGTTCAAGGTCATAAAATGTAACATTTTCAGCAAGAATAGCACTTCCAGAAAAAGTGTAGTATGAAAGACAGGGAGCCATCCACACTGTCTTTAGTCAGCTGAAGAGAATTGCGTAACACAGAGTAAAATTCTGAGCTCAGAAAGTCCACTGAGGCTTTCTGGTGGCCTACAGTAGTTGTTTTAATAAGTTTTGTTTCACCAGGTGTGGGAATAAATCATCCCTTGGAAGTCACATTACCTAGCTGAAGATCCAGTCTGTGGACTCAGGAAGTCAGAGTGACCAAAGGAGCATGTGTAAAAATACTGCTCTTAGAAGATGTTATCTTCAGAGGGAGGCACAGAGCATTTAATTTCAGGGTGAATTAACACTAGAATATACAGAATAGGGGTTTTTTGCCGTTGAGACTGAGGTATTTTAACACATGAAACTGAAAGTTGCATCCATCGCCCAAATTTTTTCATGGTTATATGAACTCAAAACTTGTGAACTGTGTCACAAGAATGTCCCTGGTGGCCCCTCATGTTTAGGGGCCAGAATCTCCACCCAACTCCAATAAAGGAAACAGCTCCTTCTGACATTGGATTGGAGATATGTTTGGTGCAGGAGAAGAAACCATGGAAGTTTGGGTTGAGTTAGAAAATTAGAGTAGATCGCCCTGCAAAACTGGATTTGCTTGTGTATGCCAGAGCATGCAGCAGGCAGGAATTCCTCTTCTTGCTCCACAGTAACTTCATTCAGGGTGATTTTTATTCTGTAGAGCTCAGGTTTTCCTCAAGGGTGTACCATTCACTGTTAGCCTAACCTAGGCTGCTGTTTGGGTTTGTGTCAGAGAGGAGGCAGGAGCCTAAAGAGGGAATGATTATCTGCTCCTGCTGTTAAGTCAAGGAAGTCTTTCTGCCATGAAGTTTCAAATTCCTCCTCACTCAGAAAAGGACACTTCAGATGATAAGCAACCACAGCTTGTTTAAACTTGCATATTATCACCAAAATCATCTTCAGAGCTGCAGTAACAACATGCCTTGGAACCCCTCAGTTTGCCTTCTGCAGACCCAGGGGAATTCACACCCTTTTGAAGGCAAGAGGACAAGTGCTGTGAAATGATGGGTGAGCAGTTTGAGTCAGCTGTTTTTCCCATTTTTGTGGTGTTACACATGCCCTGAGGTCACTAACAAAAAAGGCTTCCATTGCCTTTCTTGTTCTATTGGCTGATAATTATGCAGTGACAACAAATATATTTTCTGGGTCAGAAAGGGATGTCTTTATGTAATGCTGGAAACTTGTATTGAGCCAAACAGTGGTCACATTGCTAGTAAAATAGATGTTAAGTGAAGCATGAACAATTTTAATTACTTTCATCTAGCACAGAGAAGGAATGAACTAATTCTACACTATTTTTCCTATGGAAAACACTTATTGTAAAAACTATGCAACACATCTATATTTCATATCTATTTATGTGTAGCCCTCTTTGTTAATATACAAAAATAAAAGTTAAAGGATATTTTCTTTCACATCCCAAGTACATAAAAGCACTGATTTATTGACCTGAGCCTGATTTTGGAAACGTATTTCAGATTAAACTAATTATGCTTTTTTCTCTCTGCAAACATTACAACTATTATTAACCCTGCAGTAAATTGTTATAGAAAACGAAGAAGCCAAACCCTCTGAGGGTTGGTTTGTTGCTGAAGTTCCATTTAATTGTGCTCTCATGTTCATGTGGTGCTCTCAGAAGGGCTCAGCTCTGGCAGCCTGGGCTGGCTCAGGGCTCGGTGCAGTTGCAGCGCGCTCAGCGCTGGGAGCCGCGCTCTGCCAGGATGGAGAACTCTGGGCAATCAAGGCTTGACTACTATGTCTCTTATGTCCACTGCTATAGTGTAGGTTATTCAGCTATTTTTCTGCATGCTTATTTCCTTTTTAGAGTAGTTCTGTCATTGTATTCTGTTCATACTAAGCTCAGTTTATTTTTATGTTGAAGTGTCAGTGTAGCTGTGAGGTGTTTTACTCTTGTAGTTTTCTTTGCTCTGAAATAAGCAGATAGTAAAAACATGTTCTTTGCCTATAAATGTAATTTACATTTTTGAGGTTTACAGGAATGTTTTTAGAGTCATAGGCTTCCAGGATTGTGAAGCTCTGAAAGCCTAAGCATTTAGAATTAATGTTTGTGGTATTTTTCCAGTTCTAGTGAGTTTATATAGCAATATACATAAATATACAGCATTGTTGTAAAGTCTGTGAAGCAAAGCTTGCCAGTGTCTTCCAGTTCCTGGTATCACTCTAAGATGGCTCAGAAGAGGAACCACAGGGTATTTTAGCGATTGGAAATAGTGTAGGTGACAGTGATATTATTTAAATAAGGGTATTGTGCTTGCACTTCTTGAACTAAGCTTAAACTGCATCTATATGTAGGTTGAACCATATCTTAAAATGGATGTGAACTGAGTTTAAGTATATGGAAAATTATTTTTTGTAGTTCCAGTATTTATGAACATTTGAATTTTTTTCTGAAATTCATGACTGGAGTCCTGCATTATACACAGATTTCTTAATATAAGACATATATTTTAAATGGTGTTACTCTTTTATGCATACTGTAGATGTGGGAAGTTGATTTAAAATTTTTTTGGCATTTGTTAAAAGCAGACTTTTCAAAATGTTTACATGTTTAACTTCCAAATGTTTTGATGTTTTGGTGTGAGGTGCTTTTCAAGCCCCTTAAGGCATAAATAACCTGTCTAGTGGTGCAGTTATTTGTCATATGATATCTTTTCTCACTGAGGATGAGGGAGTCCTACATTTCTGTTTTTCTGCTTTTCTGTATTTCTGCTTTTGAAAACACATCTGTATTGTCTCAATGGTCTGTGAGAGACAGAAGCATCAGTCATTGTCTCTTGAGATGCTATTTAGGACCCAGCACTGGTGTATCTGTGCTTTGTGCCATCCAGAAAACATTGCAGGTGCTGTTGTGCCTCCAGAGCACAGCTGCACAGAATTACCATGTTCATCTGAAGTCATTCTGGGCATTTATGAGAAAGCCTAATTAAAGACATTCTTGGGTTTTGCATGTAATTATGTTGTTCAGCATTCTGTGTCACTGCTTTGCTAAGTAATCTTTGGACTGATACTTCTCATCTTTCTCTCACCTACAAGATAAAAAAGATGAAGCAAGGAAGGAATCAAAAATTAAATTTTGGATAAACAATGTGTCTGAACAAGAAATAACTTCTTTTGCAAACTTCTAGTGAAATCTGTAGAACAGAATTAGAGCCATGATCAAGGGCTGTGAGGAAGTAATTCCTCTATAACACTCAAATTTGACTTTTTAAATATTCATGATAACATGATGCTTCAGGAATGTGGCACATCTTGAATCTCTACATGTAATAAAAGTCTTACAAAGTTCTACTTAGGGCAATTACCACCTCGTAAGAACTTTAGCAGTCTTAGTGAAAAAGAAACAAGCACACCTCTGGCAAGGGTGGACAATTCACTATCCAGGCTCTCTTTTTTGAAAAGCCCCATCTGCTCAGCTTTTGCTTTTATCTCTGATTTAAATGTAACAATTTTTAGAACCTCATAAATGAAGGGCATGGAGTGCTCCCACTGCTCTCTTGTGTTTTACATTGTCACCCAGGTTCTTGTTGGGTAGACTGAAATGTGCAATATTATGTAGGGAATATGTATCTGAAGGACCCTTCTTCCCTGTAAACTAAAGAAGAGATTTGGGGAAGGTTGGCTTGATATTTGTGTGTGCTCTTTTGTTTAAGAGATCTTTGGTGTTGAAGCACTTGAAGGTAAAGTCAAATGTTTGATCAGTCCATGATGCCTCTTCAGTCTTCACAGAAGACATTAAGTGTGGTTCAAAGAAGGGATTTTCCTACTGACATAAAGGTACCAATTCCTGTGCTTTTGTGTCAGTCCCACTTTAGTGGTAGTTGACTGATTTAATGAAGAATTGTCTTATCAGTAAGAGCTCAGAATGAGCATTTGTATCATTATGTGGTGCTCCCTGTCATAGAAATGTTTCTTAGATTACTTAGAACACTGTTGGATTGCACCAGGTAAAATGAGACAGTGAGTGGGAGCAGTCATTTTGAGGAGAGAGCTCACAAAATTATTGTAGGTCGTTCATTAGAGCAAATAAACTGAGGAATATTTCAATTCTGTAGACTGGTGTTGCTTGAGAGATTCAGTGCTGGCTGTGAGTGAATAAAGCTGCTGGGTTTGATGTAACTAACATATACCTTTGTATACAGTGAGCCAGGTTCCTCTCTTCCCCTGCTGACTGTAAATGCAAGAGGTCTGTTCCTTGGAAATGAGTACTGCTGGAGAGAGATGAGATGATAAAGGCTGCCTGCTTTCTCTTGAGTAAAGGAGGGGTAATTCACCAAGAAGTAAGCCAGAAGGCAGTTAGAAATGTAATCAAAATTAAATTACTATTCAGTGTGTTGCTGTCAAACACGTGGCTTTTCTCAGCTTCCAGGCATATACTTGTGGGGCTTTGCCACAATTTGGTAGACAGGAGTATGAGCTAGTAGATTTTGTCAGAGTTAAATTTTGTCTGGTGCTGCTCTCTGACAGTGCTGTGTTCACAGAAGGGCTCAGCTTGAATGCAGCCCAGGCTGGCTGAAAAATGAGAGCTCTTGGGCAGTTTTAGAGCAGCACACTCAGCCAGAGCTGAGAGATGGGCTCCTCTGGACAATCAAGACTTCGCTGTGTCTCTTTTGTTCAGTGCTGTAGTGTAGGTCTATTCAGGTATTTTTTTGGATGCTAATTTCCTTCTTTTAGCAATTTTAAAATTGTATTCTCTTGATACTAAGCTCAGTTTACTTTTATGTTCAAGTGACAGTTGAAGTTTTTCTTTTCTTTTTAGTTCTCTTTGCTCTAAAGTCAGCAGGTAGTGAGTGTGAAGTGCAAGTGGCTCTTGTAGCTAATGGTCAAATAAACAAAATATAATAGCAGTCCTCTAGTAAATAAACACCGTCTCTGCTAAGTAAATAGACACCTCTGGTCTTCCACTTGAATAGCTGTACCTCAAAGTGTTAATTTTTCTTCCCTTTAGCACCTTGCAAAAGGATGACATTAGCAACCTTGCTGAGGTTTTGACTGTGCAATTAGCATAAGAAGTGGGAAAAAGCACAATGTATTCATGAAACTAGTACTGTATATTAACTCACTAGTAAATGATTTTTAGAGTCTTGTTCAATTATAGCATAACTCTCAAAGTTCATCCCTGAGGAAGAAAATGGAATTGCCAAATAGATGTAGATAATAAGATTAGTCAAGCACCTTTTTCAGGAAGGGAAATACTGGAGTGAGTGAAACCTGAAGTGGAGCCTGTAGTAAATCTACACCATTAAGGTTCAAAGCTTTTTGGTTCATCCCTTTCCAGGTTCTGATTGCCCACACTGCATAAATGCCATTTCTCCCCAGCAAAGCAGCTGTTTCTGTTTTGAGCAGAAGTTTTGAGTGTGCTCCTGGGAATGTGTGAAGAAACAGCATCAGTGAGACCTAGCCATGTTTGGGGTCCTCCAGGGTCTCTCAGCTCCTTCTGCAGCTCTGAAACACACAAAATTCTCTACACATTCTCATGCTCCCCCCAGGGCAAGTAACATGCAATGTCAGTGCTGTGCTGGGACAGCCCTCACGTCTCCTCCAAAAATGCTAAAAAATAATAAATCAGATTTTTAGATCATAATAAAAAATTGAGCCAAGTGCTGTGCAGGATTTTTAGTAGTGTAAGTGTAGTGGTAGTGAAGGGTTAAACACACACACATCTTGGATTTCTTCTGAACCTGATGAGATAAAAGAAGTTGCTGGAAAGAATGAGATTGTGTTTCTTGCTTTGGACCATAACAGCCAGAGTTAAATCAGGAAAAATGTCTCCTTGTTGCAGGAAGGCCTGTACAAAGCACTGAGTTCTTGGCTGAGTGGTGTATGATGTCTCTTTCCTCCTGATGTGCAGGTCTGTCCAGGACTGTTTCAGCATTATCCCTTTTCCTAAATGTTGCTTGTGGTAGCAAACTTGAGAGGAATATGAAGCGATGTACACCGAGCCTCTGCTGCTCCAACTCAAAGGGTTTCTGTCCTAAACTGAAGCTTTACACCAAATATCTGCAAATCATAGTGCAGTGCAGATGAGCTGGAATTATTTCACTGCTTTCTTTTCCATCTGAGCTCTGCTAAAATTGCTGTTGCTATAGCAAAGATCTCCTTGCGTTTCTTTGTTGACACAGGCTGCAAACATGTTTTGGACATTGAATATACATCTCATTGAAATGCATTTTATTATAGCTCTTGCTGATTACTTACACCTTTTAATAAGATTAATTTTTCTTCTATAGGGGTCCATTAACATCAGTGGTGTTTTAGTCAGTGTCTACACTGTGAGATAATAAAGACACGATCACCTCAACAGGGTGGTACTGGAATATATAAAACTTTTTATTAGTAACAGTAAAGGAACTTACAGCAAGGTGCATCCTCTGTGGATGTCAGGATACAAAAACTGTTAATTGTCCTTTAAAATAAACTTAACACCTGTAATTAAAGAGCAAAAAAGAATTTGCTTTCCTAATGTATTATGGTATTGTCATTGATTTAGGCAGGACTAAGGACACTTCATGATATTGGCCCAGAAATACGCCGAGCTATATCCTGTGACTTGCAAGATGATGAACCAGAGGAAAACAATCCAGAGGAGGAGGAAGATGTTTATAAAGTAATGTCAGAACACAACCATGTGAATTGTTTTTTGTATAATATGAGAGTAAAGAGTGACCTTATCCTTGAATATGAAATAATATAATATTAGTAATACTTTTAAACCCCTCAAATCAGAAAATATAAATATTTTATAAACAAGTATATTTTATGTAAAAATCTATAGAAATGGTAGTAACAGGACACTTGCATTTCTTCATAAATTTAGACAGCAGTTCCTGCAGGGTGGTTCTCCTTCCCCTAATTCTTTCTCATTAATTCTTATTTTTTCTTGAGCAAATTCTATCAAAAGGCATGAACCTTGCCATCTCAAACTTTGATACTAGCAAGGCTGAAGCTTGTATTTATCTCTGCAGTGGTAGATAGGAAGAAGAAAATGAAAACATGCTAGCAAACTACAGCAGACAGGGAGTTGTGTATTTTAAAATGGATGCATGGGTTTACATAGAGGTCAACTAAATATAAATGCCATTTCCAGTCCCATGAGGGATCTCAGTAAGAATCAATCAGAAAAAAGATTTGGTTTCCTCGTTATCTTATTTAGTCCTAAATGGTGAACGTGTAAATTTGGTGTTATAATCAGAGGCAGTCTGCAAACCATTTGTCAGCCAGCAAGAAAACTTTGTTTTTTCCCAAGCATTTCATAAGAAGCAGATGTAAAATCATGTTTCTGCAGGAATTACAGCAGAATCCCCATAGCTTGCTACTGTCCTTTGCGAAAAGGAGGACGTGGCACTGGAGACAGTGGCTCAGCTGCCATCAATAGATGCATTTCTCTGCCAACCATCATTACCTCCTGTCTTCTCTAGATTGAGCTGCAACTCAGACTGCTGTCATCCAGGACCCACACCTGGCTAGACAGGGAGGCTCCCTAACCTGGGTCAGGTGTCCAAGACAGCTGCATGTCACAGTCATAACTTAGCACCTCATCCTCCCTTTCACCATCCATTACACCCCCAGGGCTGATGAACAGAAACTACTCTTTCTTGTACCTCTGTGAGAAGAAAGAATGGGAGCACTGAAGCTGAATGTTCCCTACCTGGGATTGCTTGCAAGCTGTTGCATGGCACTCCATCCTGTCTGAGTGACGCCTGCTGCAAACCGGGGCTCCGGGAGAGCAGGACAGAGCTCCACCAAAGCCTTCCCAAAAATTCAGCAAACACGTCTCTTTCTGAGGAAGCTGGTGCATGTTCATGTATGGGAATCTAGGTTTCTCCTGCGTAATAAAATGTGGAGAAAGCTGGATGTGTCACTTTTAGTTGTGTGGAAAAGAATAACGATCACGGCATACTGTTTATTTGACTCTGAAATACAATATTGTCATCACCACAATCACATCTCTGTCACTTCAGGAGATCCCATCTAAAGCATCATAAAATTAGAAAGAAAAATCACAGGTTACTCGAATTGCTACTTTTCTATGCATGTAGGAGAGAAAAGTCAGTTGTCACTGTCAAGAGCACGTTCTGTTAAGATACCTGATATAATTTTTTTCTTTCTCTTCCCCTAAAACAGAGGAATGGTGCCCTCTTTGGCAACCACATAAACCACATTAGCAGTGACAGACGAGATTCATTTCAGCAGATCAACACCACACACCGTCCCTTACACGTCCAGCGGCCTTCAATTCCCTCTGCAAGCGATACTGAGAAAAACATGTATCATCAGGCAGGAAACTCTGTGTACCACAACCATCACAATCACAACTCGGTAGGAAAGCACGTTCCAAACTCAACAAATGCCAATCTCAATAATGCCAACGTGTCCAAAGTCCATGGAAGACACGCAAGTTTTGGAAATCGTGAGCATAGATCTGAAAACAGTTACCGCTCACACTCCAGGACTGACCACGAGAGGCGCAGACGGCCAAGCAGTAGGAGGTAAACTTAAATACATCCTTGTTTTTAAATAATTTATAAATACACTATAGGAAATGTTAGCTAAGTGAAATTAATTTGAATCTTCACTTCTGTTGCCTTCTGATGTATGAGCTGTATTTAAAATCTAGCTCTGATGAATGGGAAATGCATAAAGATTCACTGGGGTTTGAAAGTAGCAGCTTTCTTTAAAGTGAATTCATTACACTGTGCTGTGTTACAGCACAGACATTGTAATCACCGAAGAATTTCTCTAAATGACTTGTTCTTAAAATATTTTTCTCATTTTCATGTCCTACCTGGATAGAACACGCTACTATGAAACATATATTAGGTGAGTTGATATTTTTATGACATAATTGGACAGGGAGTTTTTCTTCTTCCTTTTTTTTTTTTTTCTCCTTTCCTGTTTCATTTCTAAATTAACTGTATAGCAGTGCATGTGCTCAGTAACTTAAGTGACAATTTTTAAGTCAATTTTTTTACTGCCCATTTTACAAGGACAAACTTTTGGTAAAGTTCAAAATTATTCAAGTCCTTTTGAAAGTCCAGGCAGGTTTCTGCAGTTTTCAACAGGCTAAAGATCACACCTGATTGTAGCCCTTGTTAAAAATTGACTTACCAAGACTGGAAAAACCACTGGTGATAGCTTTGATAAGTGTTAATGTGTACATTTCCTTTCATAGGAGACCCAAAATCTTTGCTAGTCTTCTGTCTAAATATTTTCTAAGACACTTTTTAAAATATAGGATGGATTGGCTGAATTGAAGTGCATTGGTAAATGGGTGCTCAGTGGTGGTTTGAGTGTCTAGATTTGCATATCCATTTCAGATTTGTTTTTGAACACCTCAGTGAGAATTCTTAATAGTTGAGCCATTTGGCAAACCTCAGGCATTGGAGAGAGGCAGTGTTTTTCCAAATGACAGTGTGTACCATATAAAACTATCTAGAATGTATTTAATTTCACTGAGCATCCTTTTATTGTTTTTCTGTTGCACCACAAGGAAATAAAGAAGAAGCAGATACATAATTCATGTTCTGAACTGCACTGCTCTGCACTGCTGTAACACCACATTCTGAACTAGAGAGCTGTTAATGCTTGTCTTTTTCTCTTCCTCATTGAAGCACATTAAAGGAGCTCTGTATACAATAAACAACATATAAATGATAAAAATAGAAAAAAACCCCCACTATTTGGTTGCTGCTTACAGATCTGACACTGGTGATGGGCGCCGACCTACGATTCGCAGGGAAGAACATGAAGTCCAAGACTATTGCAATGATGATCATTATTTGGGAGAGCAGGAGTATTACAGTGGAGAAGAATATTATGAAGATGACAGTATGTTGTCAGGAAACAGGTGAGGACATTTGTTTCATAAAATGTTGTTGTTAAATAAAAATATTTGTTAAATAAAATAGCATGCAAAAATATTCCAGTATTTTAGGTACACAGATGTAAAGGCTTCATTAAGTACACTCACACTGCAAATTCTCTAATTAAATTAATACTCCACAACTGCTGAAATGGGAAATGATGAGTAGGAACAGAGAGTATTCCAAAGGTGATTCCCTTCTACTGAATACATTCAGTAACATCTCAAAAATAATCTCCACTTTGGTCCATTTTTTTAAAATTTTCAAGTCTGGCCCAGAAGTAGAGGAATTTATTGCAATTTTATCTTAGATGCAGAAGTGCATATGCTCAAGTGCCAGACATGCTTAATTCTCCTCCTCCTTCTCCTCTACATTCACCAGCTGAATTCTGGTAGGATTGGCACCCTAATCTGCGTTTGTGTTGGTTTGCATAAAAGCTGAGATTTGCATGAAAGCTAAATTTTACAGAAGCCTCAGGTCACTTATTTTTTTTGTATGACAGTTAGCATCAAGTAACACCCTTCCAAAATCTAATTTTAAACATGAGAATATCCAGAGTGTAAGAAGCTTAAATCCATTCTGAGCTTCTGCACCTTAACCAGGGTTCTCAAGAGAGCATGGCAGGACTAGAAGAGTATTTGTTTTATTTTTAAAGCAGTGTGCAACTGAGGTCTTATATTTCTGCCTGTACTGGTAAGATTAAGTTAATTGAAAATACAGTATGATTAAAAATTTAGCCTAAGAATTGACCATGTAACTTTACTAGTACAAAAGTATATGCCCTCTCTCAAAATCTTACAGAAATTGGATTTTAAATATGAGTTACGCAATTACAGAATGCAGTGGTTAATTATCTTGCTGGAGAAAGAGTAGACCTGAAAATTAGAAGGAAACTAATTTTGGAACTGTTTACAAAAGTTCACTGAAAGAATATTTTCTTCTTTGATTTTTAATGCAGGCACAGATATGATTACCACTGTAGATATCACTGCCATGACTCAGATTTTGAGAGACCAAAAGGTTACCATCACCCACATGGTTTTTTTGAGGAAGATGATTCACAGATGTGTTATGATACAAAAAGATCTCCTAGGAGACGGCTGCTACCTCCAACACCACCACGTAAGTACATTCAGGACAATTTGCTTGCAAATCTGAAATAATTCAAATGCATTCAGACAGATTCCAGTTTAAAAAGGCTTTTTTAAAAAAACTTGGATTTTAAGCATCTTATTTCAGATTGCCATTGGTACTTTATTCTGCTATCTGAGGAACAATGCTTAAAATTCTGTTTCTTCTGAGGGAAAGATGTTTCAATTTATAGAGATAGCACTGTCAACAGATGTTTTTTCCTGTTTCTTTAATTTTTATTTCTTCTCTTCCTTATATCTGTATCCCTTGGTTTTTCCTTATCTCAAGAACAATATTGCATTATCTGCATTTCTACATTTCTTCTTATCTACATTTCTTCTTATCTACATTTCTTCTTATTCTACATTTCTTATCTTGTAATTCTGTCTTTATGTGTTCCAGGCCCTAGAGCAGAGATTAGCAGTGCTAATCCTTTGGTGAAACCAGGCACAGACTCAACATTCTTGGGTTTGGTCTTTGACCTCTGACATTTCACAGAGAGGAAGTCCTTGGGGTGGCACTACAAGTGCAAAAGCAACCTCTTTTTAAGGCTTTTTCTTGTCTCAGAGATTCTCAAGTGTATTGAGATAATTTTGTATCTGGGGTACAGTCTCAGACTGTTTAAAGCTACAGAAAGCAGTGGTAAAAGGCAGCAGCAAGATATATTTTCATACAATAAAGATTGCATTCTCCAGCAATACTGCCAGTATTAAATCCACACTTTAGGCTCCCAACTCCTTATGACAAGACTGGCAATGGTCTCTGCTCTTTGGATTTCTGCCCTTAAGGGGCACAGGGGCAGAATGAGTCTTGCACCACGGAGAGCAAATAAATCAGCTGAGCAATAGTGAAGGGTACAGAAAGCTGCTGTCTTTCAGTAAAAGGGAAATACATCAGATGAAGGAGAGACTGTGAAAGGAGACCCCTGAATATCTTTCTACAGGCTTTTCTGATAGCAGAAGAATTTTAAGCCAAAGAAACAGATAGATGCTTTGCATATCCATTTCACAGATTGCAGGAGAAAAGCCTTCATACAGAAATTTTCTTGGGTCTGCACATGAAAATGTTTTGAGTGGAGGGTTGAAGGTTTCCTCTAACTGCAGTCTTGGAGATAAAGTTTTAATGACAGTGTTTGGCAGTCATTTATTTAGCGGAAGTTATGCTATTTATCTCATCTACAGGAGACTAGGCTAAGGTACTAGATAAGAGTATTTGATATCCTAGGATAAGAGGACCTAGTTCTGATCAAAGTTGCATAAGGGTAATTCAGGAAGTCTTTGACTTTCACCAATGTAATGGCATAAGAGCAATCGGTGTCAGACCTCCTGTCATAACCATTTATTTATAACTCCAGAAAAGAGGTGAGAGATTTTAGCAGCTCAGTATCTGAGCAAATTTTAAAAGAATTTCAAATCTGTTATTTGTAACTAGTGTATGGCCTGGGAGGAAGCCTTGATCATCTCACATAAAGAAAGAAAAAGAAAAAAAAAGAACACGCGGCGTTGCACTAAACAGTTCCTGCTAGCATCTGATTCAGTCCAAGTGAACATAACATCCAGTGCTGTCAGTAAACTGAGCTCTCTGTCAAGCTTTCTGGATGTTTCTATACCAAACACATCTCACCACAGGACTTGAGCAGCTTCCAGAAGTACACTGAGGAATGATTGAGATTTTCTTTCAGCCTCTTCTCTGCAGAGAAGCATATGCAAAGAAGTGCCTTGTTTTGGATGAAGGGACTTTTTGGATTGCATTTTGGTATTGGGAAATTTAGCATATTAGGATCAGGAGCTAAGGCTTGCTTTCCTGTATTTGGATTTGTCATAGAGACAAGGGAGAAATCCACATTAGTTAGACAGAATCACCTTGTGGAGTTGCCTATTTTAGTTCAGTGGCTCTTTGATAGTATCCAGCATGAAGTGTCTGGTGACAACTGTGGGGTGCCATAATTCCATGGCACTTCACATGGTACAGCCAGGTTCTCTCCAGTGTCCCACTCCAGTGCTTGCAGCTGTGAGGGTTGATCTGGATTCCAGCTGCAGCTCAGTGTCCAGGCTTTCTGTGCACTGAAGCTGGCACAGGAATGGTACCCACCTGCTTCCCATCATTCTGCAGGATTTCAACAAGATCAGCTGAAACAGCTCCACATCAGCCAAAACATCTTGATTCAGTTCAGAGTTCTACTTTTTCTTTTCTATCATGAAAGTGCACATAACAGCAGGCACAATGGAGGATTGCTGTCCTAAGCAGCAGAATAAACATCAGGAATTGACAACCTGAGTTGACTTGGATACAGTTTTATATACTGCACATTGCTTCCAAGGAACTGGAGACTTCAAATTTCCTTTGGGAAATCAGGTTTGTTAGAACCAAGCTTGAAGCCATGGGGAGGGAAGAAGAAAGTCACAGCAGTTTATGGCAAAACTCTGCAGCTGAGTGCCTGAGCCAGACAGCTGCATCAGACAAGCTTGTTTTCTGAAACAGCTGCTTCTAATTTTGCTATGTTAGGTTGCTTCTATGATTTCTACCTTGGACTGCTTTTGCTTATGTGATTAATCTGTCCTTTATCTTATAACCTGCCATATTCTATTAGCACAACTTGTTTCTTACCTGTTTTTATTTGTATCATAGTTCACTGGCCCTGGAATTCTGGAAATAATAGACTTTGAGAAAAATGTTTAGTTTTTCTAATGAATTATGGTTTCCCTGTAGCACATAGACGATCTTCCTTTAACTTCGAATGCCTCCGCCGACAAAGTAGCCAAGACGACATTCCACTCTCTCCCAATTTCCACCATCGCACGGCCCTGCCACTTCACTTAATGCAACAGCAGGTAAACTCAAACCCTTCCTTAACTAAGAGTGAATGACATCTTTCCAGCCTCCACACTGCACTCCCGACTTGCACTGCTGTTTGAAGCAGTACCAGTGTAATATTTGCTAGACACAAGGCTTCTCAAACATCGACCTTGTACAAAACACAGAATGAGTAGCCTGCCCCTTTGACTCTCAGTGTTCAGAGTCACCATGCCCTAAATTTTGACCAGGACTGCATAATACAGCAGCTGTCTATTATTCTTTACCTATCTCAACTCCATTTGTTACAATTTGCAAGTACAAGATAGACACCTTCTGAGGCTCAGTGCCCAGCTTGGAAAATGCTGTCAGCTTCCTATCCTGCCCTGGACAGAAGGAATGTTTCTATACTTTGTTTTCTTTAATATATTGTATAAGCAAAAAGATTTAGTGATATGAGTAAACTGGAAAAAATACCATTTTGTTGTGTCAGTTTACCAATTTCAGTCCTGTTCCTCTGCTACATGGCTACTACACATCAGAAAATGTTAACTTTGCTGCCTAAATAATTGGTTTGGGTTAACTGCTGAAGTGAGAAATGAGTATGACTGAATATTTGAAATCACTGACTTTTAAAATTCTTTCCTTTACCAGGTGATGGCTGTGGCAGGTCTGGATTCCAGCAAAGCTCATAAACATTCACCGAGTCGTTCAACGCGTTCCTGGGCCACCCCACCTGCCACCCCTCCCAACAGGGACCGCTCCCCCTATTACACCCCCCTGATCCAGGTGGACAGGGCTGACTCCACAGAGCACATGAATGGCAGCCTGCCCTCCCTGCACAGGAGCTCCTGGTACACGGATGACCCCGACATTTCCTACAGGACATTCACACCAGCCAGCCTGACCGTCCCCAACGACTTCAGGCACAAGCACAGCGACAAGCAGAGGAGTGCAGACAGCCTGGTGGAAGCGGTGAGTGCCACAGGAGCCTCTGGAAGAGACAAGAGTCTGTCTGTGAAGTTTTGGGGTTAACTTTTAAAAGTGCATGATTAAGTTCACATCAGCTCTCTGAATGAAAATGGATGTTTACTTTTATAGCCACAAATTGGTTTTAGGTAGAGTGGAATTTATTCATAGCTGCCATGTAGTAAAGGATTTCTACTGAATCCAGATCTTCATGTTAGCGAGAGATTGATCAGAGAACTAAAGATATTTCAGAATTTTGAAATGTAAGTTTTCTAAATGTGCATCAGTTCTGAAGTATCCTTCCACAACAGCAATAAGGAATGATGTATATGCCTGTTCTCTCTGTTGTTTCTATAGAAATAAATCCCCATTTTTGCAGTAATCTGAATAAAAGATAAAAAAAAATAAAGACAAAAAACCTCCATGAATCAGTGTACTAAGTGCAGAGAGGAGAATAACAACTGCAAGGATGTATTTGTAGGGGCACTAAAGGATGATAAGAATTCCCTTTTATATTTATAAAGATTTGAAGATAAAGTGTGTGCAGCATTTCTGATCATAGTTAAGGTTGTAGCTTCCATCCATCACTTCCTTTCCATTGCTGTGAGCTAAACAACACATTTTGTTGTGTTTTGCAAATGGGAGTTCAACATCTTTTTTTCATGTACTCTAAAGTACTGAGAACATATAAAATTCTGTATTTCAGACAGTTCTTCTAACTGCACCATCTGAGACGTATTAACTGTTGTCTTTAGTGTATCAGCCTGATGATTGATGTTTAGCAAAGACTGCTGCCAAATCTCTAGGAGAAGTGTCAGATGTAGTGCAGCACCACTTACATTACCACACATCATGGTGGGCTTTGCAGACTTTTCACTGTTGATTTAATTGGTATTTACCTGTACACTTTGGCTGTGGGTTGCTCCAGTGATTCAGCGTGGGATTTCTGGTGCTTTCCATCAGTGAGCAGTGTTGTGATGTGTTTGTTGTTCTGTAATTCCACTGAAACTCCCTCTCCCCTCCTCTGCCAGGTACTTATATCTGAAGGCCTAGGAAGGTATGCAAAGGACCCTAAATTTGTTTCGGCTACGAAACACGAGATTGCTGATGCATGTGACATGACTATTGACGAGATGGAGAGTGCAGCAAGTAACCTTCTCAATGGAAATATCAGCAATGGGACCAACGGGGATATGTTCCCCATTTTAAGCAGACAAGATTACGAACTTCAAGATTTTGGTCCTGGTTACAGCGACGAAGAGCCGGAAACGGGACGATACGAGGAAGACTTAGCTGATGAAATGATATGCATTACAAGCTTATAGTATTTAGCAAGGAAAATGTTCTAATAACAGAAAAAGTGCCTCGTAGTTTCAAGATGCTAGGCACTAGCTGGAGTGAATAACCAATCCAAGTTTTGTATGAGTGATGTCACACCTCAAGGAAGCCATAACTAATAAATTTATTATCTCCAGGTTGCCGAAATGTGAACAGAGCTGCGGTAGGTCAAGTCTCCTCCCACAGAGTCTTCAGTTCCTCTGTAGGAATAAGGTTATTTTGAAACCAAGCAGATTGTGACAATCAGTTTTTTGAGGGCTAGAGCAGGATTCTGAGGTGTAATATCTTGCCTGTCTTTCAACCTTGTGCTGCTGTCCTTCCTAGTAGAGCGGGATTTTGTCAGTGACAATGTCTGTAGAGGTCTGGCACAGGATTGCGTGGGAAACAGCAACATGAGATGAGTGATGACAACCAATAATGTCATTACCTCAGTGCTCAAAGCATATCAGCTACCCCTTGCATATCCATTCTAACATTGTTTTCAAACTTGCCTCCTGATTTCTTTTCTTAATGCTCTTCTAAAATACAATTTGTCACGCTCTACCTGTTAGAGATCGTTGGAAAAAGAAGTTATATAAAGAATAATCCGTCATATGTAACATCAGTTTACATAGGAAAATATCATTCAGATGGTCTGTTTTATGACTATCATGTTAAGGGCAAAATATACTGGAATAATTGCATTCTTACTAATGCACTTGCAACCAGGTTATAGTAGAACTAGATAAGATAGTTTGCTAAAAATTATATAGTAGAAAATATTGTAAATTAATTGTAATATACAATGATTTGTATTTGTAAAGAGATGTTCTATATTTTGTAATTATTGTACCGTAATTGAACTGCAGCAATATTTATGGACCCTAATTATTGTAACTCTCCACAGAATTCTAGATAGAAGTATTTTTACTTGGAATATATAGATCTATAGGATAAATATTTAAATAGAGCCACCTCTCAGTGTAAATCTCTTTTTGGGATAAAGTGTCAAGTTTGAACTTGGCAACAGATCAGACTTTTTTTAAAAATAATTGAGTCAAAAGAATCTCTCTGCATAAGGGATGTACCATTGACTACTCAGTCTTATACTTGGAAAGGTAAAAAATTTAAAGTAATTTCAACTTTTTTTTTTTTTTACTGAAAAGTAAGTTCTAATTTTATTTTTGTAATAACCCCATGCAAAAAACCCCAAAACCCAAAGACCTTGTCAAGTTCATGCCAGGGTATTCCTGGTCATGAGGCAATTAGTTTTGACAAAATGTAATACCTACATACCCTAAATTGACACAGGAAATATCTGAGGCAGAAAATACTTCACAGGTAAATGAAAATGCTTTACTTCAGTACTATTTACTCTGCTTGGAATGAGAAGAAATGTGATAGTATGATTCCACAGAACCAAAAACCTTGATATAAAAAATATTTTATTGCCTCTACCCTTCTGTTGTTCTATGTGTACTATTTCAAAGATTTATTTTTATGCAATCAAGAGAGGGCTTCGATATTGTTCACAATGCAGTAAAACCCTGAAATGTCTTTGAGGCTGAAATGACCTTGGAGGATAATTAAAACACCCTGAAAGCTACTGTCTATTTTGTTAGCACTGGATAACAATGACTTGTTCTAACAAGTTATCTTATCAGGTTTTACCTGTAGTTCCTATGCTAGATAGCAATCCAGTTCACATTTTTACAAATGTGATGTTTAAAACATGTCAATAAACATTTTGTACATAATGACAGTTTCCTATGAATAGCTTACAGACTTCCTCTGAAATCATTCTTATTTCAAATGCCAGGATAAGAACTTAAAGGTTTGTAAATTATTTCTTGACCTACATCATTTTGTATTAAAAACAAATGCAAAATGTTCTTCAAAATAAAACTGTGTAATAATTTTATTATACTTTGGAGTTCTTTTACTAATAATTTTTCACAAAGAAGTTGCAAAGGTTAAGTTAAATTTGCAATGTTATGAGAATGGGAGGGAATGTGTGAAATAGGGTATCAGTCTGCAGTATCACCCTGTGCAAGTCTTATTTGGATGGTTGCTGTTAACCACAAAGAAATAAAGTTATTAGAGTATTCATGTGCCAAAGGGACTACTACTTCCCTAAAGACAAACCTATGGAAATGATTAGGAAAATTTGACTAAAATACCTGAAGCATCTAAATAAATTTTCTATGCTGTCTTGGGAAGCTCTTGGGTAGGTTACCCAGCAATATTCACTTTGTTGCACTTTCCCAGCTACAGAAACAAAATCTGGGAGGCCAGAATGGAGCTATCCCTATGAAATAACAATGAGTAGATTTCAAAGTTCTACCTACTGTGGTAAATCCACTTCTGATAACCACCTTCAAGGCAACTGAAGTTAAACTTTAAAAAAAAAAAAAAAGAAAAAAAGAGGAAAGCAATCTCAGACTTGTATTTTGTCCTGCATGGATGTTTGATAGCAGGTCAGGTTTAGCAGATTGAGCAGGGTGACAGGATTTATAATTAGTGATTTCTCCAAGGAGACAGAAAACAATATGCTGACCTCACTGTATTTTCATGCTCTTTGTGCTCAGCCTTTAGCAGTGAGATGAGAGAGTCTTTATGGTAGATAAGAAATTTTATGAGAGAAGTGTTTGCAAAAACAAACAATTGAGGAAATTTAGTTGCAGACCATGATCTACACAGTTATTGGCTATGGGGAGAACATTTGTATAGATTCAAAGAATACTTGTTCAGTTTCACTACAGAGATATGTGGTAACAAGTAATCAATATAAGCATAATTACATGGTAATTGGCACCCTTAGAATGCTACCAATCATAGTCATTAGTACAAAAAACCTAGAAGTTCTCTCAAGAACTAAATTATCATTTATGAGACTCCACATTTGTTTATATATATATTTAAGGAGAGAAAATACTAGTGAAGAATTAAACACTGGTAAGGATTCTACAGTAAATTCACTGAAAAAATGAATGTATAAAATATATTCTTATTTGAACAGTGTCTTCTGTTAGATCTTGGCTGACAGAAAAATTGATACTAAAAATTATGAGAGAGTAATAATATATACTTGTGTTCTCCCTCTTAATTTTAACTATAATATAAAAAGTAATTACATTATTATTTAATGATTATATATATTATTTATTTGTGCTTTTATTATTCCTCAAAATCTGTTTCTATATTTATTTTATAGAGAATGTGTATTCCAAGCCCACCTTTCCAGTGTTCATATAGCTGCCTAATTTGGTTACAGATCAATTAGGTCTTAGAGTAATTGAAAGGAGGCACTTGGAAAGGATTTTAAGGTTGTGGTGTACAAAATCTTACAGAAATTAAATACAATGCCATTTTACAAATACTGTTATATTCTGCTACTTTCAAAAGCACTTCTCATACTGAAACTACAGCTGAAACGTGTGTACAGAAGAAATGCTTTTGGTCACTTTTCTTTCTTAATGTCATTGTCCCCAGCCTGAGACCTTCAACTGCCTGAGCATCTGCAGCAAGCCATTTCCATGGAGATGCTGGTGTTCTCTCTTGCAGTACCATTGCTGGTCCAAGCCATGCTGGCAGGTCTAATAATTCTTGAATCAAACAGCTTTTACTGTTAACTGGTTTTGAACACGTAATATATTATCTGTATGTTTATAGAATTTATATATGAGTAGAATTGGGAATAATCACACTATTGTGCTAAGCAGGTAAAACTGTGGAATTACAACCTGTGTTCTGCAGTCCAATATGGGGTAAAAGGTGGTTAATTTTAGCTATGAGACTGCCAGTGTTCCTCAGGACGTGTTAGAATAACCTAGACCTGTTCTTAGGACCCTTTAGCAGACTTGACTTTGCTGCTGGAATTCAGAGAAAGTTTTAGCAGGAATTCAATATCAGCAACCAGATATAACACAGGAGAAACTAATGGTAAATTGATGCTACTTAGATTTCCCCAGGGCAACAAACCCTTCAGAACTTCATCAAAGGGATCTCATGAAGGAGCCTCAATGTTCTGCAGCAGCGAGGCTGGAATTAATAAAGCAACTGCAGTTTACAGCAGTGAAATTGTTTAAGTGTTTAGAAGGGGAGGAATCTGCAAGATGTCTGTGCTTAGAACTGCAAGAAAAGATGATGATGTTTCAGAGAAAATTCCTGGTAATCTGATTTCTCAGTGCAGCAATGTCTCCTGAACATAAGACAGACACATGGATACCTAACCTTGCTATTTACTCCTCTTTTTAGAGCTTGGTGTAAGAGCAGAGAAAAGGCCTGTGCATGTTCAGTGGTAAGTTACATAAGCCAGTGGCTAGTTAATCATCTGCAGTTGCATAATAACAATTCCCATCTTGCATGCCTTGAGTGGAAACCCACGTTGTAATTCTGCAAATGCAGGAACTTCAGTGTCTCATCTTGCCAAATCACCTCCCTTCTCACCCGCACAGGACTGTGGTAAGTCTCACTAGTGTATATAACTTAAAATATCCCAATTGTATTCCAAATGACACTAGAACTTAATGAATATCTTTAAAGAAAAATATCACAAGCATAAGTGGTGAGAAAGAATAATTTGCCATTAGGAAGTACAGAACAGTTGCACCAGATGGATTGTCTCCTTAACTCTGCTAATTGATCACCTATGATGTGAAATATTCTTGTTCCTCCCCTCATTTCAAAAGAAGGCATCACATACACAGAAAGGGTTTACCTGTCTCTTTTGGTGCAGAGTTCAGTGCTGTCATCTTCCATCTTCAGTGGTTTTGTTTGTGTTTATGCAGATGCTGTAAGGAATTAAGTTCTTTCCTTCAGCAGAGCTTCCAGTCAGTGCCTCACAGAGAGCAGGTACAAGTATCTGCCTAAAACATCTGCAGTTGTCCCTCCAGCCAACATCTGAGTCAGCAAGGTTTTCTACAGTCTGTTAAAACGGTGTAAAATTCCATTCTTTCTTTCTGAAAAAATGCTTATTCTCTTTGCCACAGCTCCTGAGCAATCTTAGGCTACAGAAGCTTTTACTTTATGATTTGACATCTGCTTAGTCAGAAGTTACTTTGGAATACTTAATAAATACAAAATAATCAATGGAATCACCTTCTTTCAGTGAGTTCAGTTTCTTTAGTTTCTTTTTTTTAAATCAGTACCTGACAGTTAGTTTGACACCCAAAACAACCATGAAAGTTCAAGTATCTTAACTTACACATCTGAAAATTAAAAAAAGCAAAGCTTCAAGTCCTAACTAGAATATATCAGTGGTTCACTGAATAAAGTATTTGCCTTCTAATTTAAAAATATATCATCAATATCTGATCTTATACAGTTATTTTGAGTAACATTTCATTTTAAATGTAGTCTGCTTGTGATTTTTCTAAATAAAACTTGAGTGATATCAAGGCACCATTCAAAATATTTACTGATAAATATCTTTTGTAAACAATCATCTGAGCCAAGACCAGTCACTTTAAAGATGTTATAGGAAGAGCAGATCTCTTACTGCTAGAGTGGTACAACTACATCAGCTTAAATTGTGAGCAGAATTCTACTGAGCTCCTTGTGGACAAAGAAAAAAAAAAAAAAAAAAAGCAAGCCAGAAATAAAAATTTTTCAGTATATTTTTATAAATATCAACTCCAGTTCTGCATTTTTTAGCAAAATAAGTTTCCAATAAATACACTGTGTCTTCTCCCTGAATGCTGTACAGTTGGAGACTGCTGAGCTTAGTGAAATCTAACTTTGAGTGAGGATTTGTAAACCATGCATCCCCTTTGTAAAAACTACATTTGACAAACTCTGAGCACATGCAGGTTCCTCCATTTCCTATGAATTCTGGTACAAACTAATTCAGCTCTTGAATATGAAGTTCAGATGGTCTGAATTCATCAAATAACAAAATCATTTTCAAAATAGCACTCATAAATCTCTTCCATCCCTTGTGCAATCATGTGGTATTTCTCACTGATGTGTACAACCATCTTGTCATTTAGAAACAACTTCTCTCCAACAGAAAATTTGAATTTACCACAAAAGGTCATATTTAACTAGATTTATGATTCTTGGAGTGGCCTGCACAGGGCCAGAGCTTGCACTCAATGATCCTGATTGGTCACTTCAAACTCAGTATATTCTGTAATTCTAAGAAAGGAACTTAAGCCAACTCATTAAAAGAACAGTAGGTACAAAAAAAAAATTCAAATTAATAGTTATTTTAATAGGATATGTTGTTTTGCATGATTCAGTATGAGATACCAACATTCGGATGAAAGCCTAAATAGCAAATTTTATGAAAGGATGAGAATATTTACTTATCTCTGTGTTTCCAAGGTCTTGGGCTTATATACAGGAACATTTTTCTCCTGAAGTGATGGGAGACCCTTAATTATATCTGCAGCTTTCTCTGCTATCATGATAGTTGGGGCATTCAGGTTTCCAGTGACGATGCTGGGCATTATTGAAGCATCAACTACTCTCAGGTTTTCAACACCAATTACTTTTGTTTGGGGATCCACTACAGCAGTGCTGTCTGAAGGCTGACCCATTTTACAGGTGCAGGAAGGATGATAAGCACTATCAGCCTTCTGCCTTATGAAAGCATCTATTTCTTTGTCAGATTGAACATGACTTCCTGGTTGAAGTTCAGGCCCACGAAATTTTTCAAAAGCTTTCTGAGCAAAGATCTCTCTGGTCAGCTTGACGCACTGGCGGAACTCCCAAATATCTCTTTCTGTATAGAGAGAAAACAAAAAAATTGTACATACACATTTAATTTAGCAGTAATGCAAAACAGAAAAAAGCAGCATTGCAGAAAAAAGGCTGGAAGGAAAGTCTCTCACTTCTTGCTGAAAGCCATAATAAAGCAGAATATTTTTCAAAGTCGCAGATATTTACATTCATTGTGAACAAAACTGTCACTTATATTGCACAACCCCAAAAGAGGAGATGTGAACTATGAGGAATTGCACTTTATCTTGCTGTACCCACTGTCTAGGAAAAGGAAAATAGTCTCAGCACAAAGAAGCAAAAGAAATTCTTTCCTTCACAAGCAGAGGTGGTGATGAAACAAACAGCAAGACATAGCAGATACTGACAATTCTGATGTCATCCCCTACAGGAAATTCTTCCTAGTTTACACAGTGCTTTGCATAATCACCTCTTTTCATACTAGTTGACTTATTTATAAATGAGAAATAAATAATGATGTACAAACCAGCACTTCTGAACTGGTATTGAGTAGGTACAAAAATCAGCTACTGGAACAGGTGGGAAATAAGCTGACACCAGAGCAAGGAGAGGCTGCATTTACCTGTTGACAGGTAGTTGGGCTCAATGATGGGGTGCTCGTTTGGGTCTGAGCTCTTCAGCTTCAGCCAGCCCACACTTGTGCTCCTCATGGGTCCCACGTGGACCTGCAACACCCACACTGTGCTGGTGACACAATCCCACCTGATCTACTTCCAAACTCAGCATGGGGGATTTTTGGTAAGTTTTTTTTTTTTAATTTAGACAGACTACAAATTCAGCAAATGTAAACATTATCCAGAGATAGTGGAAAATACCATTGAAAATTTTTCCATTTTATATAATTTCTTTTGTAAATATGTAGTTCCATTGCAGGGAGGAAATATGCCTGTCACATCAAGTCACAGCTGCTCTTTTCATTTAAAATACAACCATTCCAATTTAGTAGTATCAGAACAGTCTAATACAATCAGCAACTGGACCAAATTATTATGTCTCTGAAGGAAAGAGATTAACAAAGAAAAACATATATATTCAGAGACAGTTCCCCAGAACTGGAAATAAGAGTTTTGGATCAAGATGATAATCTGAAAATGGGCTTGGATTTGTGCCAGTGAATAAATGTGTGTTTCCATACATTTTCACTTAAACCTTTGTCTAAACTACAGTGCAACAGGGGACACCTGATTCCACTACAAAATTGTGTCCTAACCCACAGCTCTAGGGCACTTCAGTAGCATGAATACTTAATTCAGTTCTTGCCTTCTTTCCCAGAGATAAAAACTAACATAAATTTGGTGGCAATATCAAATAGCAAGGCTGTGTTTTTTTCCCCAATGAAGGAGGTTAAGCAGTCTGTTTCATATTATACTGAAAAAAGCATTTTTCAGTATATAGCCAAATTATCAACATCTATAATGGAGCCTAAAGCTCTGTGCCAATGTCTAGAAAACCTTACTGGCACATTCTCTCCAACTCACCTGGTAAGCTTCCATTGTGGAAGCAACCCGGCCATGGTCAATCACCTGAGAAGGAAGAAAGTGGAACTGAATGTCGGGGTGAGGAACCCCTGCTTCGCTTCGGATGAAACCACCAGATTCTAAGTGGGCAGTGGCTCCCTCACCTAGAGAGCGCAGAGGAGGGAGAAGATGCCATTAAATACCTCAGAAGAGCAACAGCCCACTTGTTCTTAACCCTTAGTTGCACTACTGTGAATGATTTCTATGTCCAGGGTCAATTGCAAGGAATGCAAATCCATTATGAACGGCTCATAGTTTAAGGAGTGTGCATCGCTTTCATCTGCTTTTTAATTCCTGGATAAATACAAATACTTGTATGTAAACACACAAAACTTGGGAAATCCACTGGTCTGAGAGTGGGGGTGTTACAGTTCTCTCACTGTAACTGGCAGGCCAAGGGTCTGTCTCCAGAAGCAGATTTGGATCCTAACAGGTGTGCAGGGAACCGGCTGCACACGCTGATATTCCTGCACTGCTCCCTCCGAGTTATCCCATCAATCACATGGAAAAGGCAGAGCCATCCACAGTGCCTGCCCTGAAGGGAAAGATGAAAGCCCTGCAATGTGCTTATGTTATTTTCATTTCTGTTTAAAACTGTGAGCTAGCCCTCAATATTTACTTGCATGGTAAAAAGCCACATATACCCAGAATAAGTTGCCAAATAATAACATAATTCAGCAAGTGATGTAGAGCTTGACTTTGGCCAAGCTATTTAACTGACATCAAGGGTTATGTTAACAGATTATTTTTAAGGTACAACTCAGGTACTGTAAAATGCTTGTGTCATTTTAAGGCAAGTCAACTCACATTTACTTGCAGACCAAAAGGATTCTGATCAGAGCAAGAAACAAATTATTTTGAGGTAATTATACAGAAAACTTAAGTCACTTCAACAATATGTTTTATTGACATCACATTGATTTAAAATAGAATACTTTCTCCATCTTTTTTGCAATAGCTTTTCTTAGTAGCACTGATTTTAAAATGTAGAACTTGTCTTTGCACAAGATCTAGGAATATTAAGTGGTGTATAATGATTTCTTCCATTCCAAAGATACAAAAATTTTAAAATATTCCAATGTAGAGGAAATGAAATAAGCCCATTTGCAAGTTCCAGTTATTTCCCAGAACATGAAAAAGATTATATATTAAAGCTCCCAGACTATAAAACTCACAGATAAAAGGCTGTCATAATTCTAAATCAGTCAATGGTAGAATGATTGCACACGTTGCTTCATACCTGTAAATTTCCAAAGCCATTCCAGACCAATCCTCACCATGTTAAGTGGCTTTTGTGCACTATAGAGAGTAATAGGTTTGGTGCACTTTTGCTGGACATACACTTCTAAATGATCTTGAAGGTTCTGGCCTACTCCTGAAAGGGGGGAGGGAGAAGAAAGTGAGAGGGAAAAAAAATGTTATTTCACACAGAAGAATTGCCCACTGTGTTTCAAGCAGAGAACATCTTGCAAGGGCAGTGATGACACAGACCAAGGCCATGAGTCACATAAGCCTTTTGCTCATGTCAGAATAAGGTTTTACATAAATATAGCATAACAAGAATGAAAATAGGAAGTTAAATCAGTTGTTCTAATATTGCCAGATATAGCTTCTAAATAAGGTGCTTACTTCTTTAGCTTTAAGGAAAAGTTCATGTAATTTCTTCTATGTTTGAATATTTATATCAGTGGGAGTTTATACAATCTGTTGTGGATCAAAACTAATTCAAAACTCATAATGAAAAGTGTGCTGCTTAACTATAAAAATATGCCTTCAGAAAGGCATTTTTCACTGTCAAATGTGGTGAAGGAAGAGTAGGAGTTTGTTGCTTAGTTCTAAAATCAATGCATGTTTCCACTGACTTGTACAAAATCAATACATCTTTCCACTGATTTGTAACAAACATGTTTTCAACATGTGTTTTGTAGCTTGATATAAAGAAAACTCAATTTTATGATTAATTTAATTTAATGGTTGTTCACTTGCATCCATAGGAAGATGAAAGAAGAAAAATAAATTACCAGGAAGATGGCAAACAACAGGGATCCCAAGTTTTTTTAGATCATCTGCATTTCCAATTCCAGACAACATAAGCAGCTGGGGAGAATTTATGGCACCTCCACTTAAAATAACTTCCTTATTGGCAAAAACCTAAAAGGAAGTGAGCACAAAAGCCCTAAGATTATTAAGCCTGAGCTGAATGCAAGCAGCATCAGGGACTGCTCTTTGGATATTCTGCTATGGAACAGATTAGACACCCTTCCCTCACATTTTCCTCATTTAAATGTATTCCTGTCTTGTCAGAATTTTCCACAGAGAGAAGTAATCAAGCTTTTACTTTGATCATTCCTGTATTTATTCCCATCTTTACAATCCATTCAAACTGTATGGCACAGAAACATTCAGCCCAGCTCCTGTCCTACTTGTCAGGGAAAAAATACCTGTGGCACTTGGATCAGGCAGCTAAGCTTCTCTGCCATTTTCAGTAACTCTTTATAAATTAAAACTGAAACTCCTAAGGAAGATTTGAAATTCATAGACATGGTCAAAGCTCAAAAATTCTCAAGAACTTGTATTTTTTTAATCAACCAACTTTGATTTCATGGTAGTCCTCAAAAGCCCCTCCATTCACTAAAGCACTACTGATTAAATTGACTGCAAGCATAGATTTTGTTTTGCTGACAGTCTTGTCGTCAAATGGTTTGGCCTGAGCCCTGAGCTGGTCATGATACAGGCTGCTGAATTATTCCCCTACTTTGACTTGGAGTTTTAACAGATTAGCATGGAATGCATACTAATTTGTAATCCTGTCCTTTTTGAATGACACCTCAGCTGTACAGAATGATGGCAAATGAGATTGTTGCTACAGTAACATCCAAGTGTAATAATAATAATAATAATAAAAATAATAAAAAGCATTTTCCCACTATTTATCCCATATGGCCAACAGATGGCCAGTACTGTTATCTTTTATTTATTATTGCTTTGCTCTGGGAAATCTTTAGTGTGCTAAGACTAATAAACACCTTGTCAGAGTCTGTCGAATCAGTACCTAGAGCTGTGTTTTGCACGTTATACAAACTTATTTAACTTATTTATATTTTCTATGGTACCAGTTTTCTCAGAGCAGCATTCAAATGATGCTTGCTCAGTCTAAACCCACTGCAAAGTCAGCACTGTAGTTATTCCTAGCCCACACAGAGTTTTTCAAAATGTCACAGCTAACATGCTAAGAGGGAAAAGTGACTTTGATACACTTTTTTTGGGTTAGTCTATAATACATTAAAACATCCATTATATAAAAATATATCATCCTTTATATGAAATATAAAGTATAAATATACTTTTCTGCTTGAATCTAAACTTAAATATCTTCAGTCTACCTTTCCTACTTTTGTCAGAGAGCTTACTGAGGACCTGGGAGTTCTCCAGGACTTCATTGTAAGACAAATAACAAGTCACTGGCTGGTGAATAGGTTTTGAATCATTTTTGAATCAGGTTTGGTGATCTTTTCACTATGCTGTTGACTGACGTAAAAGAGATTCTATCTAAAATAGACTGTAAAAACAAAAACACTTCAGTCTCGTCAATTGCTTCACCTTGATGTTTATAATGCAATAAAATTATTAGTTCTTCCATCCTGACAGGTATAAAATTTTTCAGAAAGTAAAAGCAGACTAATTCTGCAGTTTTGATGCTGGGGTGGGGGGAGTAGGGGAGAGAGAAGGAAGGGAAATACTTTGAAGGTGTATTTTGTACAATACATGATATAAATATATATTATTCACTATGTAGAATTCATACATATATTAGTATGCATGAAAATTCATAGCAATTGAAGAATTTCACAATTAAATGGTCCAGAGTTAGGAAAATCTTTGATCATGTGTAATTGGGTTTCCAAGACTTCAACAAAATTGATCTTGATAATGGCACAAGAACAGCAATTAGAGTTACTGTTTTCACAGAAATTTAATAGCTTATGAAATCAGTTACAGTTTCTGCAACTTCTATTTCATATTGGTAAAATGATTATAATTTGCAATCCAGTTAGAAAGCAGCAGATTTGATCTGTGCTTTAGAAAATCAAAGAACAGCTTATTTATACTGGCAGGTGCTCAATCACAGAACTTGTCTGCTGCTTTATAAGGCTTACTGAATTCAAACCATCAAGATTTATACTCAGCTCTCTCTAGGATATTATTATTACACTTTGTATTTTTTTTATAATAATTTGTGACTAAATATTTTAGGTTATTAGCAGACAAACCCCTTTTGGGCAATATCCTAGTTACAGACCAGTCCATAATCAGCTCTTAAGGGAAGTGAGGATGGTTTAGGTCTTAAAAAAGTCAATGGATCGAAAGAGGCATAAAATGAACCACAGAGTTTTGTAATGGCAATTCAAGCTTCCTCCTACACAATCACATTTTCAGTGGAAGTTAGACTGAAACTCAGAAATATTCATTCCACAGCCAACCATAAGGCAAGTTTTATCATCTATCCCTTGAGCCATTCAGATTTCAGTATCTGGCTTTAACAGATTTTCCTCTGACAGAATTGTTTTTCAGACACATCCCCATTGCAGCACTCTGGTGAATGTGCTGGGGTTGCACCACAGGCTCCAGTCAGACATCTTACACAACACTCTGTGTAACATCAAGTTATGGCCTGTCCCCTCAGCACTGGGAGATGGAAATGGGATGATGAAGTTAATCTCTAAATCAGTACCACTGGAATATCACCCACTGTAAGATAACTGACAAGGAATTATATACTGAAAGAAACAATATAACCTCTAAAAAAAAAAAAGAACATTTTGCACAGTAAAGTTCCATTTTTAATAGACTTTTAAAAAATTATATAATTTAGCTTTGATTCATACCTTTCATACTAGAAATTAAAAATCTCTTACCTTTTTCCTTTGCCCATTTTTCACATACTCAACACCAATGCATTTTGTTCCTTGGAACAAGATTTTTGTTACAAGTGTCTTCTCTGCAACTGAGAAATTTGGGCGTGATATGGCTGGGCGAAGATAAGCACTAGCTGTGCTCCATCTTTGACCTACAATGTATATTTACATTAAACATCAAAATAGTCATGCTCAGGATGCTTCAGATTTTGGCCAATAACCACCAGGATTTCCACAGAGGGAAAGTCTTCACAGAGTTTATAGAGTTCAAAGAAAATGTGATTTGATACAACAATTAAAGCTATTATTTTAACAAAGCAAATTTCAGAATGGCAGAATTTAACTGAGAATCAGGACTTTCCTACCACTGTAACTTGCAATGAAACGCACGGCACACCGACAGCAAACTGCTGAGTGGGGTGTAAGTGCAGAGTGCCAGGGCTGGCTACTAACCTAAACACTCAAATGGCATTCGGTGCAGATTACACATCCGTACTTCAAAATCATTTCTGGGTCAGAAATAGAAATTACTTGAGGATCCCTTTATGTTTTACCTCGGTGTATGGTCATGTCCATCCAGCCGAAGCCCTCCTGCTGATATCCGTTCATGTCATCCGTGAAGGGGTACCCTGCCTGCTGGGCTGCCTCCAGGAACGCCCGATGGAGGGGATGGTTTGTTTTCCCTCTGGACACGTGCAGGGGCCCGCTCCCACCTCTGTACCGATCCGGCCCCAGTTCGTGCGTCTGTGCCTTCTTGAAATAGGGCAGGCAATGCTCGTAGTCCCAGCCCGGAGCCCCCTCCCTGCTCCAGCGGTTGTAATCCTCGGCGTGCCCGCGGATGTAAACCATGGCATTGAGGGAGGAGGAGCCGCCCCACACCCTGCCCCGGGGCCAGTACAGCACCCGGTTATCCATGTGCCGCTGGGCTCTCGTGTGGTAGTACCAGTTGTATTTCTCATCGCACAGGTTGTAGGTTAGCGCAGCCGGCATGTGGATCTTCCACATCAGCCTGGTACTGCCGAGCAGGGTGTCTTTAGGGCCCGCTTCCAAAAGCAGCACGGAACTCTGCGGGTCCTCTGTCAGCCTGTTGGCCAACACACAGCCCGCTGAGCCAGCTCCTACAATGATGTAGCTATAAGAGTTTGCCTTCTCAGAGCTCAGCTGAGATGATGCACGTGAAATTTTGAATTGTTGTTCACTGATGCCTAATGTGTTCTTTAACGTGTGTGCTTTAAACAGGTTTCCTGCTACTTTGCACATCACAGGACTGTGACCTTTAAATCCTTTCATTAAATATGACATCTTTAGTGACAGTCACTCTTGAAGAATTTCTGTCAAAAACACAGTGGTTTACCCTAGAAAAAAACCCAAAGATACCAATTAAGATGTAAGCATTACTACCTCTAAAATGTCAGTCATTTTTAGATGACAATGGTATATACTTTAACAATTTTCACTATCCAAAAAATTAATAAAAATATCGGTAAACCAGTAACCATTTACTGTCTTTTTATTCTTTTAATGAGGTCTATGCAGCAGTCAAATATACTATCCTATATTATATGTAGTCTGATTTTGATTTGCTTCTGGATCCTGGGGTAGATAAACATTTTCAAGTATTTGTCAAACCCATAAGAGAAGGAAACTTTTGCATTACTTGTAGTCTCTGTATCCATCTCTAATAGGCAAGAATTCAAGAACAACAACAATTTCAAAAACTTCTCTGTGATATCACACAAGGCGATTCACAATGGAAATGGTGAGTATTCTCACTGCACATTCTGCCAGAGGGTGTCTCCACAAAACAAACATGTAACAAACTCATTTCCAACTACCCTTGCAGGTGTGTCTCCTAACACAGGGAACAGCAAAATCTGTTCATCTGTGCCTTTCTACTAAACCTCCAAGAGTACAGGTACAATCTAACACCACCAGATCCTTAGGCTGAGTAGGAATGGCAAGTTTTTTACTTTCAGAGAAGCTTGTGAGCCTTGGAAATACCACAGGTTTATCTCTGTGTTGCACTGGTTTGGGCACAGGCACTCAGTGCCAGGTTCTCTCTGTGTCACAGGCCTGCTGTCCAGCCTGAAGACCTTCTCCTGCTCTCTCCCCCTGAAACCATTCCTTTTGGTCTACACAATTAGTGAAATGGGGTGTCCTTGGGCAGTAAATAATGATACTTCCTGGCTGATGTCTAAGCTGTTGTCAGGTATTCTAGAGACAGCAACTTATCCAGGGTCCATTACATTTATCTCTTCCAGCACTGTCCAGCTGAAGAGAGAAGCAAGCATTCTCCTGAAATATGTTGAATCCTCTGTAACAAAATTAGGTGTAAAATTGCTGCTAAATGTTAAAAATTTCCATGTACAATTACAATTTTAAACACAATCTCATTTTTGAAAGTATGTTCCTTTACTCTTGGGGAACAGATGGAAAGAAGCATAATTCTCTGACCTTTCTTAGAAAAACTTTAAATAAATTTGTTTGGGGTTGTACAAACCCCAAAACTTCTGAATGAACAACCAGCCATGGAGAACAATTTGTTCTGTATAAAAAAAAAAAAGATGTTGAGCCTAAAGTTTGTACAGCTGATTCTCCTTACATGGACAACAATTCAAAATTGTTCCCAGCTGAAGATGGGGACAGTGTCAAGGTTTTTTTTTTTTTCTTCAGGTGAAGTCTATTAAAGGATTCTTTCTTCAAGAAAAAGGTTTATCAGCTTCTTGTGATGCAGCAGAGGATGCAAAGGTCAAGAGGTTTTTACTTGTTTTGGTTGTGGTGAAGAGGGTTATGGTTTTGCAGTACCTGTGTTTAACATGCAGAACTGGTGGGCCACAGATTGGTGAAGGGGTTGGTAGAATATGGGCCTGGGCCCTGGCAATCTGGGAAAGATACTCTGTCTCAGTAAGGAACTATAAATTTATAGCCAACACTTCTAAATATTGCAGTGGCTGTGTCAAAAGGAAAGAGGTAGAAGTTGGGAGGTTTATATGTTGTGGTCCTACAGGACTTACTACCTACAAAAAACATCTTTTGGATCTTACTGGATGTCTTTTTCTGGGTCCCCCCTATGTCATGACCTCTTTATGAAGATGCAGTAAAATGTTCCTCAGCAATCAGTGAGCAGAGTTGCAGAAACGCATGTGACAGCAACATAAAATACATTCCCAAAAAATACAATGTATTGCAGTAGAGCTTCAAAATCTGGAGCTTGTTTTAAAAACGCTTGTATTTAGGAAGCTGCTATTCAGCAGGGCCTGTGCCTGAGTACAGGACTCAGGAGAGCAGGAGCATCTCGGCAGGAAAACTCTGTTGCTACAGTATAATAATACAGCTAATCATACAGTGGTTAGCTAGAGGTGGGCAGTGGAATTCTGAAACCAGGTGTTGGGGCTCTTTGTGTCATTGTAACACATTTCTGAATACTGTGTTAGGCTGATGTAATCCATGGGTACCTACAGCTGCAACTCTGTCTGGGGTCATAGGTGAAAACTGACTTCTCTAAGGGACTTGAGACAGGTCACTCTCAGTCTGGGATAGAAGGCTGAACTGCCAACCAAGAAAGCTAAACCTAATGTTCCTTTTAAGTAACTTAAGTAGTACATTTTAAATCTTCTCCACCATATATTTTTCAGCTATATAGTTAGATGTTATTTCATGGTTTTCTTCTCATTTTGTTGTTTTTTTACTTCCAATGGAACAGGCAGAATAACACCTGAGGGAATTTTTATCTTGCAAAGAGAGCAGGGAGTGAAGTCAGTCAGCAGAGTCCTGGCTGTAACAGTCAAGTGGCTTTGAAAGTCAGTGTGTAGATGATTCACAAACCTTGGTGCTTTTGAATTCTTAAGTGCAGAGGTCAAAAATCAAGACACTCTGATTTAATATAAACCTAGCACACGTTTTGATTGAATGGATTAAAACACTAATTTCAATGGACTAAAACGCTAGTTTCAATGCACAATTCTTTTTGCCATATTGATTCACATCCACTCTGCTCTTTCAGTGGCTCCTCTGCATGAGCACTATCCTACCCCATTTCTTCTAAACTGATCTTGAAACGAAAAGGAGAGGGTCACTGTGCCTGAAACACTTACTCCCTGTTCTGTTTACAGAGGAGAAACAAGAATATCCTCTGGCAGATATAAAACATGACCCTCTCCCAGGGATGTCCACAACATAGACAACACAATGCAGAGGAACAATGGGGCTTTGTCAGGACATTAACCCTTCATGTTACCACCAAATGCTGTCGGGCCTGGCTGTGTAAAGTGCAGGAGGAAGAGCACCTCAGGCTGCTTTTTGTTTGTCTGTTTGTTTTTCCCTGCTGCAGGCTGTGTAACACGTTTAAATGTATCTGCTGCAGAATGTTTCGGACTAACTTTCCTTTCCGTCCTGCTATGGAGAAAGTTCATTCACTTTCAAAAACTTTGTGGCGAGTTTCATTTCCAGGGCTGAAAGCGTTGAAGCCGACTTACCTCTCTGCTTCCTGCTCTGTGCACAAGCGTGTCTGGGAGCTCTGGGGGCTCCTGCACCGCTCCGGGACCGCGGAGCGGGAGGGAGATGGGTCTGTCCCGGTCCACGGGGCACCCACAGGCCGCGTCTGTCTCAGCCCAGGCTGGGGAGGCCGCTGTGTGTGGGGGCTGCCGCCGACCCTCGGCAGCCGCCGCCCAGCGCGGCGGGCGGAGCGCGGGGTGGTCCCTGCGAGCGCGGGGCCGCGGAGGGAGAGCTCGGCGGGGAGGCAGGGCAGGAGCTGGGCTGGGACTTCCCCTCGGAATGCACCCTTTGGCCGCTGTGCAGGATGTGCTGGAGTGGCTTCACGCCGTTTCGAAAGCGCCCAGAGGGGCACCGGGCGAAGTCCTCAGCCTCGCCCATCCCGCCGGAGTCTCCGGGCGGCTGCGCTGCCCCGCCACTCCCGGACCCTGCCGGCTCCTCCAGTGCCCCGGGACGGGGCTGCCGGCTCGGCCAGGTTCCCCCGGGATGGGTTTGCTGCCGGCTCGGCCAGGTTCCCCCGGGATGGGTTTGCTGCCGGCTCGGCCAGGTTCCCCCGGGATGGGTTTGCTCCGGGCCGAGGGCCAGACCCAGCCCCGCGCTGAGGCGACCTCACCCCGCTCCTTCCCGGAGCGCTCCAACTTCACCCCGCTCTTAGTGGGCCGGAAAAAAACGTCTCCCCCACTGTCGGCTGTGAAAGCTTTCCAGAGGGAGCTCTGGGAGCTGCAGCGAGGCTGGGGATGAAAGCCCCAGGTGTCCCCGCTCCGTGCCCCACACGGTATCTCTGTGTGTGTGAGCGCTGGGCGCTGCGCTCGAAGGCAGCCCTTGAAAGCTGAGCTGGAATTTGCAGCCAAAGGCTTTCATTGCCATCCTTACCTGTCCAAGGCGAGTTTCCAGCAGAAAGCCTTGCCTTGGAAGGGAGAGCAGCAGACGCGCTGTCCCGCCGGGCCGGTCTGTGTTGACTGATTTGTTACCTCAGCAGTGACGGGTTTCGGGTTTGGTTGTATCATTGATAAGTGTGCGTTCAATCTTAATGCTGAACAGTTTCCCACCAGATAGGCAGAACAATTAATATTTCCACAATATAACTCAGACAAGTTACTTCTCTATTGGCTTTGTCCTCTGAATATCTTCAGGATATGCTGATGTAGTGTGTGTTGTGACTAAACTGCGTTAAAACGTGCTGCTGGTGAGAGTATCTCATAATTCCCTGAGAAATGGCCAGCGACTGGATTGTGTGAAAAGTCAGTGCCACTCTGGAGGGTAAACCCAGGAGTCTTGTTTACACTTTCAGAATGCTCATGGCAGAACAAAGCTGATATAATGAAGACAAACCAAGGTTGTTGTGACATCTTGTACTTTTTCCCGAAATTAACTAAGGACTGTAGTCTCTGCTGCAATATCTTTGATGTTGCTTGTAGATGCTGGGTTTTTTCCCAATCCTTCTTTATGACTCAGAATGTATTGAACCATTAATAATTTTCTAGATAAATTATATTAATGTTATTGTTCTGAATTAGCTAAGAAGACTATGGATAGTCTCTGGATGATTGGTTATTTACACTCAAGCACCACATTCCAAACTTCTGAATAATTATTCATTTTTACTCAAAAAGTTACTCCAAAATTACTCAAGAGTAAATGATCCCTGTGGAACTGAGTAAATGTTTACTTGATATAAGTGGTCTTTAATCTTTGCAGTGATTAAGAATGCTTGAAACCACACTGATGTGTATTTGCAGTGTTGAAATAATTTTGTACACTTTCAATGCTCTTATTCGGTAAGCAAATAACAAGTCTATAGAAAATATGCACTAAACATGTAAGAGTATAAAAGTTTAATGAAATAACTGAGTAATTTCAGCAGTTAAGTAGGGGTAGATGTAGAGCACAAAATTCTAAGTGTGTTCATTGTTTGGAATGTGAAAAAATAGAGGAGTTTTTACTTCACTGTAAGAGCTCCTGCAGGTGTCCAGTATTTCATTGGTTTGTGGACTTGGAATTGGTGATGATATCCCTTTGTTGCCAACTGAATAATGCACATGGCCTTTAAAAAGAAATTTCAAGAATTCTGTGCAGGTGAATTTGTTGTTTTTTAATGCATGGTTACTTGAATATTTATCATTCTCAAGTCAGTATTCACTGCAAACTAAGCTAAAACTACTCATTGTTTTCTGTTGCAATGTTTATCAGGTGTATTCATGATATGATACCTGAATGTTTGCAAAAATCTGGGAAAAATAAATGCTTTGGTTTTACAGATATTTGAATGTTAAAATTCTGTTAAGATGTGGATGATTTTGGTCTTAGCTGACTTTATATATACTAGCCTTGGCAAATTTTGCCTTTTGACTTCCTTCTCTTAAGTTTCATGCCTATTAGAGTAATGCTGCACCTCAGGAATTTGTTATTTTTTAGCTCTTGCTCAGGGTAAAACTGAACAAAAAGGGAGATGAGACGATAACTGATGAGACAGCAGTTACAGGGGGAGGTACATTCCAGTAACATGGGAGGAATTGGCATGGAGCAGGTTCAGACTGATCTGTCTTCTTTCTTTCAAAGTAGGGAAGAAAACTCAGTAATCAACAACTCCAATATTGATGATTAATCATTTTGCACTGCTTTTTAGCACACTTTCTATATACAGACATTGGAAATGATGATTTCAATAATTCTGTGTGCATTTTCTCTAAATTCTATTAAAATACACATAAATGAAACCATAAATACCATATATTGATAAGTACTATTACAACTGACAATAGTTTTAAGAGACTTGTTTTGAAGTGATTTTTTTTCTTTCAATCACTTGTTAGAGGATGTGAGTGTTTTCTCCTTGCTGCTCTATTTGTGACTGTCTCATTGCTATGGCAGCTTGTGCCATCTCAGACTGAGGTTAGACTTCTCACCTTCTTGAGCTTTTGTATTCTCTAGTTTTGCTGCAAGCAGCCTTTTAGATAAGGTCATTCAAGACTGCCTTTGAGATATTTTTATATATTTAGATATATACTGCAATAGGAATGCCCTCAAGTTTGTTCAGGAAGCTCTACAGCTTCAATATTTCAGTTCAAACCAGTCCCTGTGCTTTTGAAGGCAGCTGCCCAACCAAACCAGGTTTGGTTGTTGCTGCAGGATGGTTGAGGAGCACAGCCTCGCTGCCCCCAGGTGGAATGAAACTGGAAGATGTGCTAGCTGTATAAAACTGCAGCAAGATCTTTTGGGTGTATTAAACTGACTTACTGTATTGTAAAATAGGGAAAAAGGTGGACTTTACAACAAATAATGAAAAGCTAACAAGAGGTTCTGAGGGTAAGTACAGGGCAAGAAAAAATTACTCCACTTCCAAATTCTTTGTCTTTCCACTGAATAAAATAATTTATTACATAAGTAAAATACAAACAGTAACTGCACTTTTAGTTCTTCATTTCTCTTACCATAATGATCACTTATATAACAACTTCATCTCCTGGAAACATTAGAATAGGAATCAGAATATTACATTAAAGCCACAGCTGCACTCTTCAGCTATTGCTTCTGTGTAAATGTTTCTGGAATGAATCTTGGCTTAATATCTGTCACATAATATTTTATACCTTGAGTTCCTACATTGTGCAATTTTAATATACATAACCTGTATAATATAAATATAGTTATTTTGGAGATGACAGTGGTATTCTGTATGCAGAATTCAATGCATACAATTCAAAAGATGATGGGGAGCTGAAGTCAAGTGGATTCAGTTTTTTTACAACACTTCCAGAAAAATCTCAGTTGAAGTTAATACTAATAAAATACAAAATATATATATCATCAGAAGATCAAGTTGTGTGCACTGGGAAAAAAGGGCATTTGGAGAAAGGGCTCTTCAGTGAAGTTCCTCCAGGTTCCTCTGTAAGCACCTCTGTTACCACACAAACGCAGCTCGCTCCCGTAACATCCTGACACCAAAACGCTGCCACTCCCTCTGGTATATCCACAGCTCCTGAGTTGTGTCCAGACAGGCCAAAACTGCACCCCCTTTCCAGGCAATTAAACGTGGATCCATATCCTAAATTCAAAACACAGATTGTGCACAATCATTGGTCTCTTTTTGCATAGTTCTCCGAAGCTGTATCCAACTTTTCCAACAGTATTCACCAGGTAGAATATGGTGGGGTAGGGGAGGAGAAAAGTTTTTCAGTATTATCCAGGAAAAAATAGTAAGATAAAAATATGTAACTGATATTCAAGATGCTTAGAGAAGTCACTTTTTAAGATGCTTTCTAAGCACATAATGAAAATCTTGCCTTCAGTAATGGAGGCTCTGAAATAGAAGTATATTTACAAGTCTTGCCGGATTAATGCCAAATAAAAATTTATCTCAATGCCTGTTTTTCTACTATCTTGATAGTACTAAAAAATAAATTGTATACAATTTCTTGCTGAGGAGACAGGTTACCTTCATGGGCCAACACTAACTGCTTCTTTATGAATAGGGCCTTGAGGTAATAAACACTTCAGTGATCTGTACCAGTCACACTCTTGCTATGCCTTTAACTCCCTGCCTCTAACCAGCCAGTGCTATGTTCCAGGCTGAAAGCTCCCTCAAACCTCAGATATTCACCTGCTCTGGGATGTTAAAAGATTTTTTTTCTTTTACTCTTTCAAAGATTTCAACCAGTTTAATAGTTACCTTAGGCCTTGTGATGACCTCAACATTTTCAACAACTCTTCTGAAAGAAGGTGGCATTTTGTTGAGAATTCGGTGTTGAAGAAACTCTTGAGCTTTATGAAACATAAGGCCTCCTCCCACTACTAAGATGGAGCTGTACATCTTCTTTTTTGTATCATCAGATGCTGGAAGGAATGAATACACAGAAATATATCTGTTTTTTAAAGTTAATATGGCCTGTATTAAAATTAATTTAGTGCAAATCAAACCAGATAGAAACCAATTGCTTCTAAAATTCTTCTATTCCTTGGACATGTAGCTCGAGAAATATCAACAAAGATGGAAGCATAAGAAATGGTGTAGCTACTCTCCCTGTGATAAAACCTAGAGACACATCTTTCTTCGGTGGAATATAGGAATTACATAAAATCCACCCTGAGGTGGATTTTACAGACTTGTACAAATGTAATTCTTACCACAGCAGTCGATACTGTGAAGGATGGCTTTGTCCAGGCCCAAGGCTTTGCCTTCAAACTGAGAAATTGCAGTTTTCCTGGACATGTGTGCAGTTAAAGGCTCCTCTGAATCATTGCCAGGTATCATGCAGTCACCCTGGGAAGATCCCAATTCCACTTCTTGTGGGTACATCTTCTCTGAAATGTCTGAGGATTGACCTCTCAATTCTCCCTCAAACGCACCAGGCTTTGACATAGATTTTCTGTCAGCTGTAGCTTTTGCAGACTTAAAAATGAGAAAACAAGTTGAAATATGAAAAATGCAGAAAGGTTACAGCAGATTACAGAACAGTACAAAGACTTAATTAAGAACCATTGTACTTTCCTTCACCTTTTTGCACAGCAAACCTAAGCCCTGCATTATTATCATATTTAATTTTCATTGTAATCCTCATGTTCTAAGTAAGGGCTTGTTTTGAACTCCATCAGATTGATCAATCCCAATAATATGAAGCCTTATAGGACTTAAAACATGCATACTTCTAATTAAAGAATTATTTTGGCATCTGTAACTACTTAAATTTATTCTTTAATACTTCTGACTGAGGTAACAAACTCTGATTTCTGAGATGAACTAACGAGTCCTCACTCCCCAACTAAATGATAGTTAATGAAAAATAAAACCAGCAATCACACACCTGTTCCTGCTTACTTTGTGTGGCCAGCAGGTAATGTTCATCATGAGGATCCTCAGGGTCACCTTGTGACCTGTGCTGCAAAATTGTCATTTTTTGTCCAACAATTCCAAAAGTTGCTGGATAAAACAGAGCCATGGGTGCCTGAAGAGAGAATTGGCATGTTTTTACTACAGTACTCCTTCTTTTGGCATTTACTACTGCTAAAAGAAAAGTCTTGTTTTATTTATCTCACAATTCAAAATTACATAGCAGTGTTTTTTTTTCCAGGTAGTTTGTAAAATACTAAAGTGTCTTCTGTTTTTTATAATTAAAAAAATCCCAACAAATACACAAGTTTTTTTACAGATTTAGCATTGTATGATAAATAAGTACCCAAATGTAGTTTGTTACAAAATTAGAAAATTCAGTGGTGAAAAACTTACAAAATTAACATTAATGCTTTGCACTTGAAGGATAATTATCATATTTAAATGGAGCAACAACCATTGTGGCTAAAGCTACTTAGAAAGTCTTGTGCATCCACCAGTGCTGCATCAGGCCCACCTGTCCATATAGGAATTAGTTTTATCTACAAGCAAAGTTTAAGAACAATCCATAAATCACATGGGCTTAATAGCACTGGACTGAGACAAATTGAGGCTTTTAGGCTGAATGCTCAATATACTTGTAATTTAATCAAAAATCACCTGTAATTTTTCATCCCCTAATCGGAACTGGTACAATAAAGCTGGAGAATCTGGATGCCGAATTTGGAACTCATGATCTTGTAATCCAGAAATATCCTAAGGTCAGAAACAATGGAAAAAAAAGAAAACAAGTGTATTTTATATGTATCAAGCTGCATAATCTATTTAACTACAGAAAACAACAAAAAGTAACAAAATTATTTTCCAATGATGGATTTTATTTACCTATTCTTGAGTTTTTTAAAGTCTTTTCTATGTATTAAGATGTGCCAGACAGCTTTCTACATGCCCAAGCCTCTACAATGAGTGTTTTGCAGGAAGAAGAGACCTGCTGGCAGATCTTACAGAACTGAAATTGAAAACCAACAAAGAATGCAAGTATCAGCTTCTTTCAGCAATAAGAACAAAGAAGCTATCTTTCTATGGTTTGGAAATCCTTTTAGCTAGAGGAAGAATAAACCAAATTACAAACATTTCAAGTCTAAAGCTTCTACAGCTTTTGCCAGTATACTCCTGAGTAAAATATTTACAATTAACCTGGACTCACACAAAAGGGCTCTCCAGCGTAACATTCTGTAAAGGAAAAGAAAATTACTTGGATAACACACAATAATGCCCCTTCTCACCTGATCTAGATGACAAAATGTCTCCTTTAGGTGCTGAAGCAGCAGGCAATCCAACTTATTGGTTAACTGGCAGTCTCTGTATGGGAATCCTGCTCGTTGCATAAGCCAATAAAAACACCTTGACACATCAGATCCTCCATATGCAAGGCACAGCCTAAAGCACAGAGAAGCAAAAGCTCTTTTAATGTAGTTGCTGAAATACTGGCTGACTGCAGTGAGAGGGAGAAAAATACTAGGAAGATTTTAGACATGCTGGGATCATGACTTCCACAGAATTTGGAGAATACAGTATTACTTCTGACCAGTTGTGCCTGTTCATTTAAAAATAATTCTTCAAGGTTCATATTGTAACAGTTGACTGTTAAATGCCTCAGAGTAAGAAAATCCCTAATTCATAGAAATTTTGTCTTCTTTTTAAGGTCAAGTCTTTGGTAAGCAAATAAGTCCATGATTATAATAGTTCTGTGCACTCTAAGGTACCTGGTGTTGCGATGGGAAACACCATCTTCTACACAGCAAACACTTGTCTTCTGATCTCCCACATCTACAATGCATGCACTGCTTAAACCACTTCCAAAGGTAGCACAGACTGACTCCTGGTGTACAATAATTCCTAGCAAAATGAGAACAAAAAATATTAAATTCATTCCAAACTTTACAGTCATGTTGCTGACATTTAAAGGACATTTTAATGTCTTTTAAGGACCTACAAAGAGCCTGACTTTGCACTGAAAGCCTGTATATTTAGTTAAGATGGGGTGGGGGTATTTAGAGATTTTTTTGTTTTGGATAAGGCGTTAAAGGTCCTGAAAAATGTTAAGAGTAGGGTCAAATGATCATTTCTTTGCAATATTAAAGGTATTGTCTCCAAATTTTAATTATTTTTTTTAATCTGGTAGTGCAGGGTCTTGGCTACCAGATGTACATAAACTGTTTTCCTAATTTTTTTTCAACAAACCAAAATACTTGTTTCAATATTAGCCAACCCTTTAGTCCCTTTAAAAGAGACAGCAGTTATGTAATTGGCAAAAGATGAGGGTGCTAGTCCCAGCTAACCTGGGATTGACATGCAAAAACGTGCTTTAAAAGAAAAAAAAAAATCTTTATGCAATTAATCGTTAAGTACTTGCTTCATTATGGTTTTTACCTGAGAAGCCCATCTTCATTAGGATCATATTTACCAGTTCTTTCACGTGTTGTTTATTATAGATGTCTGGAATTAGTAAAATGCATCTGTAGTACTGAAGACAAGAACAGTAAATTAAAGCCAGCTCTCAAATAAAGTTTAATATACAACTTATTAAAAAAAATCCCAAAATCTTAGGAAAGGTATAGGCTTTTAATACTTTAAAAAATGTTGTTCAAAGTAAGTGCCAAGAGTCTGTAGCCATTAGAATGTTTAAAAGTACATGAGGCATGAGACAAACATCTATTTGGCAAGGATAAGAAACTATAAGGGTTAGGTAACCCTTCCCCAGTGCTTTCTTTATAGTCAACAAAAAACCCCAATCAAAGAGTAAGACTATGAAATGTCTATCATGGGATTTCTAAACAGCCTTGTAAGAAGTTCTATCAACAGCTTTTGTCTTAAAAACATGGACAAAATTCCAGATGAAGTCTTGGGAATCCTGCTCACTAGCAGAAAGAAGGTATTTATTAGGAAAAGCACCAGTAAGAGGTTACCAATAACAGCAAGTTGCTTCTCTTTTACAATAACACTTAGAGAAATGGATACAGCCCACACCACATAAATGTGCTGTTCACAGCTCACCTTCAGGTCTTTCAGTGGTATTTCCAGGTATTTTTGTATTGCATGTGACCATATAACTTCCAGGTCTGCCAGTACTGCAGTGAGGGAGCCACCAGGTCCTGCATGGAGATTCAGCTGCCCTCTTCTAATGGGCCAATGGATATTATAACAATCTAATGGATTAACATACAGTGCCTGAAAACAAAAGATTTTTCATTGCTTTTCCCAATAAAATAGTATCAAAATGAGTAACAACTGGGAAGAAAAGTATTTCAGAAGCAGAAGAAGACACTGCAGAGCTCAGACTGATATAACAGCAATACAGTGGATTTCTTTGTAACAGGGTTTGATTATAAGCCATTAAAATAAAAAGACAGCAAATTCATCATTGAAATTGTCTGAATGTTCTTACCCACTGCCATCTAGTGCACATAAAGGTATATTCTTCCATGACCTCATATTAGAAACTAAAATAATTGAAACACTTTGAAGCCCACAAATATCAAGTTACTCAGTAGCAATTCCACATAAGTGATACTTTTATCAATTTCTTGCCTTTTCTCTCAATTGTACCATATGGGAGAAGTTCTCACCTACTCCCTGCAAAAACCTTGATTTATAGCAGCAAAGGATCCAAGGTACTTGTTAAGCAAATGGGGGAAACCCTCTTGTCTTGCTGAATGATAACAAATACTCAGTTACTCCACTGAGTAAAGTTTCTCAAGTGTGCTTGGTTAGCTTTCCACTCTTTAAGTACATACTAACTTATAGCAGACTGCAACTGATCAATGCCTGCATTAAAACACATGAAGCCTTAATCAGCAGGAAAATCAATCTTACCTCTTCTCCTACCAAAAATTCGGGATGATTTGATGTGTTTGTCCACTTGGCCCCAGAGCTGTGATCCAAAATGGCAGGCCTCATCTGTCTGTTGTATGACCTGGCCTGAAATGTAAAAAACAAACCAAATCCTGTAGATAAATATTTTACTGGTCACTTTTCATACGTGGAAGGAAATGAAACACCCCTTTGAACCCAGCCCTTGAGGAAACACAAACTTAATTTTCTCACCCTTTCAGTTAGATAGCACAACAGCACTTAGCCATATTTGGTCTATAAAGGGTACAAAGCCTAGCATCACACCCAAGGGCTGTATGAACAATTTAATAAGACCTTAAGAATGAATTACCTGATCAGGTGACACCGGTATGCGCCTTGCTCCATTCGACATCTTTTTGGACCATATGGCTTGGTCCACCATTTTAAGGCCATTTTGTCTCTGCTCAGTACTTTCAGGTTTCTAAGGAAAACCCCAAATATGCAACGTAAATACTTTCAAACCACGTCTGTATACTGGCAATACTGAAACTATTAGGAAACAATACAATCATTACTGTGGTTGATAGTATGTAGAAGGGACAGATGTTTGTACAATGCAAAATGGACTTAAGCTCATTTTAAAAGAAACTATTTTTTTATATTGGAGTTCCCAACACCTATTCAAGTCAACTTGAATCTTTTAACTGCCTTTAGTGGCTGCAAGACTTCATCTCTAGTGATGTGCTCAGGCCATTATCTACTTACTCTACAGACATATGAAGTAGGAACAAAAATATTTAAAGAGATCTCAGTTATTTAAAGGTGAGGTTTAATACTAGAGAGGTTAATTTGATTTTTACAGATTCAATTACAAATAAGATTATTATGTATGCTTTTTTTACCAGGCTGGACTAAAATGACTTGCTGTTATCCAAGTCACAAATTAACGAGTAACCAACACATCCACAAATTGAGAAGTCAGATTCTAATCCTACAGCTGGCATTCTATCAGAAGAAATACTGAGTGTGGCACCAGACCACAGCACAGGGAAATCAACACGTACAAACCCTCAACCTATCCATTTTCTAGTTTCTGTTCATTGCAAACAAATAAAATAAAACCCAAGGAGACTGGTGCAAGCCTACTGACTTCAGTAGGTGACATCTACAACCCTTAAAGGGGTCAAAAAAAGTTTTCCAGGAGGGGTATTATCCTCCGGTAAAGCACGAAGGATGAGAAGGACTGCACAGCAAACCGAAGGGCCCCGAACGGGCGCTGGCCCCACGGATTCCGGCGCGGAATTCCTGCTTACATTGAGGCCGTCCCTGAGGAGCCAGCTGTCCCTGTAGGCCGCCTGGCCCTGCTGCTTGTGCCGCCGCGCGATCACGTGCGGGATGCCCGCGGGCAGCGTGTCCGTGGCCCGCCCGAGCCGCAGGGTGGTGGAGCCGGGGTGGATCACCACGATGAAGTTGCTCTGTATTTGCTGAAAGCAGCACAACGCGCACGGAGTCAGACCGAGTCCCCGCGACCACCCGGAGCCCTCCCGGCGCTTCCACACCCCCCTCCGCAGGCCTTTAAAAGGCCGAGCCCAGGCCGGGCCCGCCCCGGCGGGGAGGGAGCAGCGCCCGAGCAGCCGCGCTCGGCTCCGGGCCTCACCTCCTGCAGGGACTCGGGCACGGCGGCGGGGACGATGGGCCGCTTCACGCCGCGCTGCTCGCGCTCCCGGTCGCGCTCCTTGTCCTTGCCGTTCTCCGCCTCGCCTTTCTCCGCCTGGGTCATGCTCCGGCCGGGCGGAAGCCGCGGCTGCCGGGCCCGAGCGGCGCCGAGCCCGGCGCGGGGCGGAAGCGGGCGGGCCCTGGCCCGGCACCGCCCCTCGAGCAGGTACCGGAGGGGGCTCGGCTGCTCCTGGGCGCTGCCCGGGATCGCCCCGCTTGTAGCGGAGTGCGGGGCTCCTGCCCCGGCGCTGAGGAGCCCAGCAGCTGCACAGGGAGCCTGGGGAGCAGCCCCGCCGATGCCGCGGGTCTGGTGGAGCCCAGCCAAAGTCTGTCAGCTGGGCTGGTACTGCTGTGGGGCTGCAGGGGGGGGATTCGGCCGTCCTACAGCTTAAAATACTCTATAAAAAGGCTGTAGTACACCTGGTGTACATGGTACAGCTGTAAAGGGCTGACGATGACCAGCATTCCTGTTTGTGGGCAGCGAGTTCCTTTATGAACTGTGCAGATAGGATGTTTGGAGCTGGGGGAGATGTGGGTTTTAAAGGCTGGAAGTTGCTGTCACACAGCCAAGCGCGAATTCAGTTCAGGTAGGCCGGGCTGCAGCTGCAGTTGGAGCTGCTCGTTGAGCTCGGGGCCGCAGGAGCCCCCGGTGAGGCCGAGAGCTGGCAGCCCTTGGCACAGCCAGGGCAGGGAACCCAGGCACGGGAGCAGCCCATGACCCCCAGAGTGTGCCATGCTTACACTGAGGGTTTAAAAGCCCTGGGGTTCCTTTGTTCGGGGTCCTTCCTCAGAGGCACCGTTGCTGTTATTTATTTATTGTGCCAAGATTCAATTATTTGAAGGATCTGCACTGAGACTCTGCTTTGGGAAACCTGGTCTGACTGTGTGTATGGTGTGTGTAAGGGAGTCAAGCAGGCAAGTTCAGATCTCAGCTTACTGGGTGTGGATGTAGCTGCCAGAGAGGTGCCTGGATGGTCAGACAGGAATGTTTCCTTAACAAGAAATTATTAAGGAGGCTTAAGTAAAAAATTTGCAGTGGCAATATATGGAAAATAATTTAATCTGGATTCTTGTCAGCTAATTTTTTCTCAAATAGATGCAGCCCTCTTTAAGCAAAAAAAAACCCCAAACCCCATAAGTCCCAAATGAACTCCATGAACACGGAGAAATTCCCATCCTGAAAACAGGTATATTAGATAAAAGATAGTTCCCATTTGAAAGAAAATAACTATTCTGGGATAGCTGTCAGTATTTGAGTTGACCTTTTTTTTTCTTCATGTAATAAAAACAATACTTAATTTTATTGTAAAAAACTCTCAAAATTTGTACAGTAAATTTGTTTACACATTTCAGTAAGTTTATAGTAGGGAATGAAGCTGTTTCAAGAGGTTTTTCTGTTATAAAACCCATTATGTGCCTTAGTGAAGCAAGGGTTGTAAACAAAGTAATTTGTTAACTGCATTTTTGAAGTGCTTTTAGAGTATCATTAATATGATGAAAATACAGCAAAGTACAGGGTGTTCATCCCGAGACAGTGAATACAAAACCTCTTAGGAAGTGCTGCTTTGGCTCTTGAGGGACCATCTGTATCAACTATAAATATGTATTTTTTCTCATCTGAATAGCAGAAGGCTCATTGTACTTCAGATTTTTCAGTTTCTAAAAATTATGAGAAAATCAGCCTTGTGACAAGCCAAATATAATTTACTTAGTACTTTGCAACTACAGTAAAATGTTCAGAAACTATACAAAGACTTTAGACAGTAAACATGTATTTAATGAAACTGTGGTTCAGTTACACCGGATCCTTGAAGAAGGAGTTCCCAGTACAACTTCATTAACCTGCTTCTATCACAGAACAGTTTCCAGTCAGGCATACACATCCCCATTTGGTCCACCACTAACTCTTCATCTGGTAGATGTGTATGCTTGTGCCTGCCTCTTCAGCAGGCATTTACCTGAAAGATAAAGTAATAACACTACATTTAAAGAGGCCTTTCTTTGTGAGATAAAATTAAGTAAAACATTTAAAATAATATTGTTTTTAATTTAGCTAAATGTGACATGCTAAAGACTTGCTAACTTTATTTCTGAGCATTGCTGTGATTACACAAAAGCTATCTCCAAAGTCTTTGCTGGCCTCGTGTCTACTCAACAAGAAAAAAACCTCACAATGTCCCAGGGTTTTTCTCCCACTGGGAAGAAGCTTATCCTTGCTCTAGTGTACTGAAATACTGGTGTATGTGTTTCCTGGGATATGAACTTTTTCCTACAAGGTTTATAGGTATTAACCATCTGCATGGGGATTTTTTTTTCATAGTAACTTTTATTATAGTAGCAATGGGAGTGACTGAGGAAAAACACGGATTGTTTACTTAAGTGTTAAATTAAACCATACTGTATATACACTCAGTGTCAGCTGTAACTCACAGCAGCCAAACTGATTATTAAACAGAATTAAATGATCAGGCAGCTGTAAGAAATTTAAAACCTTTTTTACCTTTATTTTTAACCAATTCTGATTTTTACACTTTAGTGGAATTCAAGATTGGTATGGCTGTATCATTGTAACAGGGGAAAAAACCCATTTTTACTCTCTTGGAAAAACTTTATTTTTTCTTTCTTTTCTGTTGAGAAGTATCAACTTTAACAAAACCCCTCACATATCATAGAACTATTAGAAATGCAAGAAAAAGCAAAAAATGCATTTTCTAACAATCTGATCTTTAAATTAGCAGCCAAAAAAAATTAGAAGCTATAAATAACTTATCAGCTAAAAAATCTTTGCCACACTTTGTCTATCAACTTCTGTGCAACTAAAACTGAAAGCCCACCATTCCTAAACCAAAATCCTTTTAACTTCCCTTCCCCCTGCTTTTTCTCCCCTTGTACTGGAAGTATCTTTAATTCTTTGATTATTGAATAATTTTGATTATTTTCCTGTTTTGGTAACTTCTGCAGCAGGAGGACAAAACTCCATTCTACCTTAACCCTGAATTAACACTGCTATCAAAAAAACCCCCAAACTCTGCAAAGCAGGATACAGCAGATTTGGAATTACCTTCCTCATCCACCTCCAGCCATTGGTGGTGGACTTGGGCCTCCACCCCAGTGATTTATTCGGCCCATCCTACGGCGAGGATGTGCTGGAGGCCTGAAAAGAAAGGAATTCTGTCATTAAACTTTTCAACTAAAAATACAGTAACACCATCTCTGAATGTCAGTAGTGAGAAAGTCTGAACCTCTGAAAAGCTGAGTTTCACCTGTAAGAAAACCCCAGCCCCACTTTCACAAAAATCTTCTCCTATTTCATTACTGCTGTGTGATGTGAGAAAGCTACAGATCACTGATGCTTTTACACAGTCCTACCAAACACTTAGGCTGTGGTGTTCATAGGAATTATACCCCTGTAACAGTATTTTGTTTTATCTGTCGGTAATGTAATACAAGAAATTACTATACTAATGCAAGTCAAATGCTGAATATAAACATGTCTAAGAAAAGAATCTTAACAAAGGTATATCTTGTCTCCTAGGCAGGCTTCAAAAGTATTTTCAGAGATGTGTTAGCCTGTACTGCTATTGCAGCTGTCCACAGCTGGGTATCATTACCAACAATAGTGCAGGTAACTGTGAGGTACCCCCGCCCAGGAAGGCAAAGATTTATTTTCAGGTAAGCACTATTAAAGTGAGAGGTGAGGCTTTAAAGCCCGGGAAGTGTGAATTCCATTCCTCTGCCTCAGGAGATGGACCCCTTGTGGGGTGCCAGCCCAGGGGTTCTGATTGGGTTTGAGCCCTGGGGTTTCTCCCTTACTCTGTCCGTATTAGTCCTGGACCTTAAACTATGCCCTGGTTCTGTCCCACAAAACCCATCACCCTGCTTCTGTTCAGTGCTCTCTGTCTCTGGATCTAAGCTGAATTTGTTCCTATGCTGAATAAATGGTTTCCTGAGCAAAAGCCTGTCTTGCTGGAGTCTCTCGTCAGTCACTGGAACTGTAGTCTCCCTGGACATGATCCTGCAGCCCTGGAACACTACAGATAACCATTTTAGCCTTCCTGGACAAACAAATTCAATGCAAATCACAATTGTAATCTACTCAGATTCATGTCACTTCACTAAGATAGGGGAAAAAACTGGTGTGAATATGAAAAAAAAATACCCTCTTCCATCATGGTATCCTGAGTAGGAGGAAGATGTGTAGCCTCTTCTTCTCAAATCTGGTTGAATAATGCTCTGGAAACTGAAAAATTAAAACAAGGGTTAGGTGAATTAATAGCTACATGTAGTTTTTTATTTTTTTTTTTGTTTGGAAGATAAGAAATGGCCTGAAAAACAGTAAGTAGTGTTCAGGAATGAAAAGTGTATCTTGTAATGATCACTGTTGTTTAAATCTTGGCAATTTGTCTTCTACATATTAAACTAAAACCTGAAATAATTCCAAATTACAGTGAAGCTTAAACTATAAAACCTAGTTTTCTTGTTAATCTGTATGAAATACATAAATGTGCAACTGAAACCACTAAGAACTGTTGAATACATCACATGAACTTTCTGTTTGTTACCTGGCTTTGATTTGGGGCCACAAGTTTGTGTTTACTGCTGTGTGATTACTTTTATGTAGTCAGAATCTATTGTCACTGGTAGAAATTATCCAAACAGCAAAATTATTTCATCAGCTGGTATATGCTTTTTACAAGTGTGTATTTTCTTTTTGGAGGATCAAAATAGATGAAATGTAAGAAAACTCATTTGAACTACCAATAAGTTAGTGTCACTTTTCATGCATTTTAATTATACTGTGCTTAATAAACAAATCCACATAGTTGTAGTAAAGCGTTTATACATATGGAATGCTAGAAAGTAAATACAACATTTTTATTGTTGTGTTACTGATAGCATGGTGTAACTCCCACAAGTTGTCAAATCTAAAATGAAGCTCACCAAAAGAACTAACTTTTACTTACAACAGAACCACAAAATCTGCTATTGACCAGAAGAAATCTGTTATAGATGACAAACTCCAGGGAGCCCGACTCTGGTTATCCAAAACTTGTCCTGTAACATATCCAGATACAAAACATCCGGTGACGTTCAGTGTGTATACTATACGGTATATTACATAAAACCAGATCTGCTAAGTCCAGGGTTAGCAGCTGGGACAGTGAAGCTACACTTCATGGCAGCGAGTTTCATTTCCTGCAGGTTACTGCCCAAGTACTTGAACCAAAGGGATCGGCCCCGTCACAGGGGCTCCGCGTCCAGGAAACCTACAGCAAGGACCGGCGCAGTGGCCGATTCCCCCTGAGAGTAACGTGCTGCCCTGTGCCGCTCCCGGTGTCTGCAGCACGCACTCGGACTCGTCAAAGTCCCTAAACCCGCTTTAGAAGCAAACAAGGCTCGGCCGCAGGGCAGCGGGGGGTGACGCGACACCGGCAGCGGGCGGACCCTGCCGGGCTGTCCCGGCGGCGGCGGCGCTGGGGGGCCGCGTTCTGCGCAGCGCGGGCCCGGACTGCCCCCGGCCGCTGCCCTGCCCCCGGCCCGGCCCCTCAGCGCTGGAGTCGCACACCGCGGCCGCCCCGGCCCCCCGGCCCCTCACCGTTGGAGATGTACACCATGGCTGCCCGCCGGCCCGGCCCGGCCCGCCCCTGCGCCTGCGCGCCCGCCGCGCGCATGGGCAGCGCGCTGGTGACGGCGGCGGCCGCCGGGCGGCGCTTGGCTCCGCGCTCCTCGCCACAGGGCACCGCTGGGAGGGCCCCGAGACTGACGGGGTTGTGTTACCCGCTCAGGACCGCCTGCTATCCGGGGGACCCTGTCAGCAGCCCTGTTACTAACGAGTGTTCCCTCGGCACCGCGGTCAGCGGGGAATCGCGCTCTGCAGCCGGAGTGACCCCTGAGCAGCCGCTGTTATAACGAGGCTCCTGTCAGTGCCCTGCACCGGGGTCCCCTCAGCAGCCGCGGCGGGGCCCGCCTCGGGCCGGACGGCTCCTCCCTCCCAACCGGCGGGTCCGCTACACCCTGAAATAGATTTATTTTAGGGGTTCCAGAGCTTCCCTGCCGCCTTTAGTAATAGTAACGGGAGTTGGAATAGTCTGTCCGGCTTTCATAAAAACTCTGCGTCCCTAGTTGCCTTCTGCAGTAATGATAGAAATGTGACCAAGTGCAGAGATGATTTAACACTTCTCTCCAAAGGGAGCTTCTGTTTAATGACAAATATGTGGCTATGCATATTCACATTATGTTCGTGGGACTGTTCAACTCTAAGTCGGGCTTTTGTTTTAATTTATTTGATTTTTATAAAAACCTTGCCCTGCAAATAGTGGCTTGCATTCCTTTTCTAGGAGAACACATGCTTGTAAAATTTGGGGTAACTATACCGCTTTATGGGCAAATTCAATATAACACCTTCTCTCTCTTAGTTTTTAAGCTAAACTAATAGAGAAGGGATGTTTAATTCTGATGTGAAACAGCGGTAAAAAAATTTATGTAAAAATGTTTTCATCCTTCCTTTGCAATAGCTGTATTTTCTTAGTGATGGTGAGGTAAAATCCTTTGCTAAGAGGGGCATAACAGAAGAGTGTTTTCTGAAGTTCAAATTGTAATACAGTGTCTCTGACAGTGCAGCTGTTCCCCCGGTAAAGAAATTGTTTGCAACTGACAGGTGTTTATAAATGTGACCCCTCATGCATCTGAAGATCTCTTTATTGCAGGGCCTTCTTAACAACTTTAACAATTATAACCCATATCCCACATGCCAGAGCATGTAGTGTGTTTCTGTTATCTGTAAAAGCTGTCTTAACTGTTCAGCATACATTGGACTGTCTGATTTTGGTGATAGCTTGGTTGTAAATACATTCGAAAGAGGGAAAAAAAGCTTTAGCACACTGATGCTGTGAAGCTGCTTGTAGATAGCAGGAACATTCTTATCAGCCACCTGGTGGGAGAGGTATGGGCTGTTTGACTGAGGAAACTCCTTCATGAAAAGTGGGAAGGAAGCTGGGAAGACTGGCATTCCTAGTAGACAAGGTGCTACTGTTTGTCATTTATTTTTGTGTCTGAGGAGACTACAACACAAAATAGATGCTGGAATCCTCTGTCCTCACTGATGTGATAGCCCTGAAAATATGTGCAGCTGGGATATCCCAGTGCTGTTTCCTGCTGGATGTGCATTTACACTGATGACTGAGCAAGTAGATGTGTTTCTTCTTGATTCATATTTGCTTTGCTCTGTGTTTGGAGCTTTGTGCCTGCATTTGGAGCTTTTTAATGGGCACTTGAACATGCCATTGCTGTGGCAGGAGTGGATTCCCCCTGATGAAGCAAGGCTGAGATTGCACAGCAGCTGGAGCTCTCCTGCAGTGTGGGCATGGAGCGATCAGCTGTGCTCTGCACACTGAGGACTGGCAGGTGGCAAAGATGTCATGTGGATAAGCAGTTCTGGAATCAACAGATTTCAGCAAATGAAACCCTGTTTTTCCTCTCTGTGCAGCAATAATGGCCAGCAATTTCCTAATGGCCAGCAGTTTCCTCATCAGTGGAAACTGTGTAGAACAGTATATAACAAGATTAACAGAAACTTTGAGAATTTCACTTACTGCATTTTAAAGGGTGATGCAAATAAGGTGACAAATTCAACAAAGTTCTATCTGTTGCTAGAGGCATCTCTGATACTCGATACACCTTTTTAGCTGTTAAACTTCAACTGCTTCAGACTTAACAGCCAAGGTAAAAATAGCACCTAGGATACTTTGCAGAAGTAGGTGGATGAAGCTAATTCCATAATCTATTTGGTGAATAAAATGGTGATAACTGGAATGTTGTTCTAAAGAGCTTTTATGGTTCTGTTGTATTAATATCAGTTTTTTGTCTTCCAATGGAATATGTTTGTGCAATCAAAACACTTTTGAATGGGTGCAAACTGTGTAGGTATTTTAAAAGCACGTGGTTTTTGAAGATGGGATAGACTCACACTGGCAAAGTTGATGCAGGACTATATTCCATGTAAGGAACCCCATGCTAGAGGAGGGAATGACTCTTTGAGCAGTGGCTGAAACAACCTGTAATGAGCTAACCATCAGCCCCATTCCCTGTCTTCCTGTGCTGCTGGGGACAGGAGACAGAACTTGGGAAGGAGAGAGGAGTAGGAGGAAGGTAGTTTTAATGTTTATTTTACTTCTCATTATCCTGCTCTGATATTTGTAAACAATAAATTCAATTAATATGCCGAATCTGAGTTTGTCTTGCCTGTGATGGTATTTTGTGAGTAATCTCTCTCCTGGACTGTAAAGCATGAACCTTTCATTATATTTTCTCTCCCCTATCCACTTGTGAAGGGGAGTGAAAAACTGGCTTTGATGGGTGCCTGGTGTCCAGCCCACCACACAGAGTGAATTGGAGAAGTGTTGTGTAATATCTGGTTGTGGAACACGCACCTCCTAACAGATTAACTTGTATCCAAAAAATCACATTTGCTTCTGTCATTATCGCATGATAGAGGACCCTAAAGATACTGATTTTTAAATACAAGTGACACTCTTTATTATCCTATTTACTGCATTTTCCACTTTTTTTCTCATTTAATGCAATCCATTGCATTATACTTTATAATCTAAAATATAATGTACGTGGGCTCAGTGCTATCAAAGGCAGAACTAGCCCCCAGTAAGAAACTGAATATAAACTTGAATATTTTGTTCATTTTCATCAGACTGCATGACAAAACCATGGTTTCAGTTCTTTACGGTCATATTGTCATGACTTTCAATATTCTTCCTTTATGCCTGACTTAAATGGTTTTTAAATTCAGAAGGAGCAAATTCAGAAGAATTTCCAGTAACTTCTTTATGTTGAAAATGAATTGCAATTGAATTATCCTGTTTTTCATGCTTAAGGAAGCAGAAAAGCCTACCTGTAAAGAATTCTGAAGTGCTAATTTTATTCATCAATAACTACAGTAAAAATTAAAGTTCTCCAGCAATCTAGTCAATGTGAAGCTGAGCTTCAGTGGTAGAGAAAAAGAGTGCAAGCCAGACTAAGTAGTGACATGATAAAATTTCTTGAGTTCTTCCATAAAGTAATATGTTGATTCTAATTACTGCATTAAAAAAAAAAAAAGGGACCTTATAGTGCTATTGAAGAAGATAGTAAAAGTGCATTTCTGTTAGAAGCAAAGGCAGTAATCTATATATTTTATATATATTATATACCACCTATCTATATAAGTGGTATCTGAAAAAATAAATAATGTGAGAGTTGAAATATATAAACATGTAAATGGATTAAATTTTTGATTTTCTTTGGTAACAGAAACATTTGATGACAGTGAAAATTAGTGGGTGCTAACAGGTATCTCCTGACAGAAAAGCACTTCCATGCAGAAGGAAGTTTTTCTTCCCCCGCCCCCTCCCCCAAACCTGGTCAGACTGTTTTTCTTGAAAAAGACTTTAGAATGAAGCATTTTTATAATTTTCTTTCATGGTAGGATTCTCCCATTCTAGGTTGCTGTCAAAACTAAATTTCTTTTTGGAAGAAGTGGACATGAGTTTAAGGAAAGACATTTTTTCCTTAGGCATGGGATTCCTTCAGTTTTCTTGCCCTCGGACAAAAAAAAAATAAAAATCTGTGAGAATCAAGAGGAGTTGGATACTTTTGACTAAGAACAGTGTTTAAATTTGTGCTTTAGAACCAGTCAGGGATATAAGCAATCACCTCCTAGAGTCTCCAAGCAGTAGGAATTAAGCTGAGATGTTTGAGTAAGTAGCTTATTCTCATATCCCAACTGGTATCTCTTGAGCTTTTCTTTGAAGTGTTTGACAGCAGGTACTGAAAAGAGCTACAGCAAAGCATTTTATGCCTGGAACCCCTTTCAAAGACTTTCCAGTCATCCTTGCTGCTTTCTGCTTACCCTCCTGCTGTGGATCTGCAGCCTTTCTGTGCATATTAGAGGGAGTCATTGGGCTGCAAGGTTTGCTTCTCTCTGTGTGTGTGTTCCAGCTTCATGTCTCCCATTAGTAGCAGAGGTTTTCACAGTCTGTCTCAGCAGGGTTTGTCTAACTCATTTCCAAGGCAAGGTAATCCTGTCCTGCACTGTCCCACTGTGACATGGTCTTGCAGAGAGCCACTGAAGACCAGTTCATTGTGAGGATGAAGACAGGCACCAGCATGAGCACGCGAGGATGTTAACAAGCAGGTCTCATGGCTGGTTTCCTTATGAAGGATATACCCCAATCCAACTTATTGCAGTCCCGTTGTTTTGGCAGCATTTATTTCCTGAAGCTCGCTAAGTGATGTTTGGTATCACTTGTGTAATGCTTTAGGTGGGTGTGACTCGTGGAGAAGGTGCTTCTGAGCAATTCCCACCTGCACCGTGACCCTGGGGGCCGGGATCTGCTGCTGACCCCGCACAGCTCACGCGTTCCCGACAGGTAACAGGGAGAGGGGCTCCGGCTCCGGCTCTTCACCTGGCTGCCAGAGGAAAGGACAAGGGTGCCAGGCTTGAGGCAGCTGCTTTTGTTTGTCGTGCAGAAAATCTGCAGGGGTGTGGCAGCGAGGTAAGCAGGAGACAGTCGGTGATGAAGTTCTGTGTTTAATTGGCTGTTTTCTTCTCTTGAACACCCGTCCTGTACCCTTTAAACCTTTCATAATTTTAAGTCATTAAGGAGAGAGAAGTGGTAAAGATTGTTTCTCTGGGATGATACTTTCACCCTGTAACATAATCCTTTATGTTACAAGGCTTTCTTCCTGGCTGTTAGCCAGGTACACGAATCACTGTAGCCTTAATCAAAGAAAAGAACTAAAATGGTCTAAGAGAACCTTCCAAAAATTGAATTCACAGTAGAATACAATGGTTTATTAGGCTGATAGACTTTAAAAAGTGCTTGTTTCCAGATTCCCCTTTTGAAGCTGTTCAAAACATGCTCCTGAGAGCAAGCAAGAAAGAAAAAATAAATCAATAGAGAGCAGTTTTGGCTATCGCTTGCTTTTCTGCTGCAATGTGACTGATCCCATCAGAATTCACTTGTTCAATGCTGAGAAGCAGAATGCAGGTTCTGGAACCATGAGCTGTGTTTTTTCAGGTTGCTTTCTTTTGTCAATTACAGCTGTTTTGAAGACACAGAAACTTCACTAATAGGCTAAAGTTCCTTCTGGTACTTCGGGTTAGTAGCTTTCCATATGTGGAAAACTGACACTGTTGCCTTCAAATTTAAGCTGTGTTCCATTGTTTGACAGTTTCATGTGTTGATTTTGAGATTTCTTATTTTTTTTCCTCCCACGGCTTATTTTCTAAATCTCTTTTTCAGATGACACCTGATTACACTAATAAATCTTTTTTAAAAAATAAACATTCAATAGTAGCTCATGCAACCTATGCTTTTGCATGGGAATGGCATAATTGGACAGTAAATAACCTGATTTGCATAGAAGTCACAGATTCTTGATAAACTACTGAAAGCATGTGTCCTTTGGGAACACAAATGCAGAGATTGCTTCTGAGTGTTTTCTTACCAACAATACAAAATGTGGGGATCTCTCCCAATGGGTAAATTGCTTATATGGTTCTGTATCTTCCTTGCTTCAGTAGTTTCTGGTCCATTTACAAATGCTGCAGTGATAACATATCCAGGGGGTGATTATATCCAGTGTTTGGGCATCCAGAAAGTGATGTGTCTGCAAAGTGATCAAGCACAGGGGAGTAATTTGTTATTGAACTTATGTAAAAGAAAAACTAGAAGACAACTTCTTCCTTTGAGTCTCTGAAGCCATTATTTGAATCTCTTAATGTTAATATCTCAGTCTTTTTCTAGTCATTCTTTCTGTTTGATCGACTTGAGGCAACTCTTGATACTTTTACAGACAGAAGCAGGGACAGTGTGCAGACTTGAAGGTGTGAGTGCGTTTCAAGATCTGAGTTTTTGGTCACAGCATTCTTCACTCCCTTTCCATTAACTTTCTGATTAGATTTACATTACAGTTTTCATTATTGCTATCATTGAAATGTCTATAGTCAGCTCAAGCTATGTATAAAATAAAGACAGAATATTTAACTACACTGCATATTTCATTTTAAACATGAAACTGAATAAACTTGATACTTCTGGCAAAACCAGTTCCCTTAATAAGAATAATCAATTACATTTTCCTTTCTGCCACATGGCCAGACATGCAGAGCGATTCTTTCCACCTGGGTTCTTCATGTCATTTGAAAAGCCAGAATTAAAAGGGACAGAGGAGGGATTGCAGCCCTCTCCATGTCATTACATAAACTTTCCATCTGTGCAGCTGGTACACTGAAAGCAAAACTGCTTCAGGATAGACTCAACAGATCTTAACTGTGAGAGCAAAAGAACTTTAATTCTACATTGTGATTTTTGTCCTAGAGAATTAGTATTAATGTTATTATGGGAATCCATAATCACCTCAGTACATCGATGTGAAATGCACCTATGTCTTTTCTTCCCCTCCCTCTTGCTGTCCTCCCTGAACCTGCCATCCCCTGGCTGTGTAGATTTTCTTTTTGCAATATGTGGTCTGTAGTAAGAAAAACCCTGAAAATAATGCACTTACCCTCATCACAGCAATTCATTCCTTCAGTATTTTATAGCATCTCTACAGCCACTGGTAAGTTCAAAATAGTTGGGATAAGCAGGAATTAGAGGAAGTATATAAATAAGCAATTAAATATAGAAACAAGGGAGAAAAGTGTTTTCTGTGCAAGTGGGTTTTTATGTACAAGCTGCAGCTACTTGTTTCCTTGCTGAGAAAACTCAGATCATCTTCAGAGGTGTGAAGACCCTACCTAGGAAAAAATGTCTTTGTGACTCTTTCTCTAATGCTGTGTTGCTTCTAGCAGCTAGAGCAAGGCAGAAGTGTCTCTCTCTAGGCTCAAGAGGTTACTGTATGTGTTGTACACAAAGAGTTTTCCCAACCTGTGTTCTGAAGCCAGTTTAATTTCACTGATTCATAAATCTTCATGCATAGTCTTAACAGAGCTTCTTGAGCTTGGTCAGTCCTTTATCAGAATTTATTGTATTTGAAATTATCAGGTCCTTTGAGGTGCTAGGCCTGCTGTGACTCTGCAAAATTTCAACAGATTGTTGCTAATTTTTTTGCAGGAGCTTTCCTATTCTTTGCATATTGATACATTGTGTTCATCTCTCATATAACTAGTGCAGCATTTTGTTGTAAAATATTGTTGTAAATCACTTTTATGTTTTAAAATGTCTTTGCAAGGTGGTGGAATGACTTAGCAGAAAATATTGCAGCTGCTGACAGCAGATTCTTTCCCTTAAGAGATAATGCTTGCAAATAAAAAAAAAAGAAAAAAAAAGATAGTGTAAGCAGAAAAAAAAAGGGAGTCTCATTGTCCACTTTGGTTCCATGACCTTGGATGTAATTAGAAGACTTCTTAGCTTTGTTGCTTAAGCAATGTGTAGATAGTCCTATACACAAATTTGACTTATTTTATGAAAGAAAATGATCTAATCTAGGATCTTGAAATTAAGGGTAACTAAATTGATTTTCCTTTTCCTAAGAAAATTTATTAAAAATTTATCTCTCTGAGATCTGAACAAATACATATTCTTTAGGTTTTTTGTTAGTTCCATCTACTAAGGAAAAAAAAAGTTGTTTTTTTTCCTCCTGAAAACCTTTATCTAATTAAAAAGGTGTGACTATTGCCTTTATTCTGCAAGGTTATTTTGTTAATTATATGGTCTATTTTACTAGAGAATATGGTCCTTAGACATTTTTGAATGAAAATAGGACTTTTAAATCTGACTGTATTCATTGCATCACAGGAAATCCTATTCCAGTTTTTTATCTTTCTCTTTTGTCAATGATCCTGCTCTAAATATCTGATGTCTGTGATAGCAGCTGTTATGTGAATTCTGGTTTTTGTAACGCACGTCCTGTTTTACATACCTTTATTTTATTATTGTTAACCAATCAGACTGATGATGTGTTTTGTAGCATCCTGTCTTAGTTCATGTCTTTCTTGCCATGTTTGTTTTTTCTATTTCTTGCGTAGAAGTGAGAAAGATAGTGTGACAGTGCTGTATATTTATTTATATTTTCTTTAGTCTACTTATTCCCTGTTTCTGAACCTCTGGAGGAATGATGGGAAGGCTTATGCATTGCCAGCCAGTTGTGAGGGAGGGCCAATGAATTAACTGATGTACTTAGACTGAGACTGTGGGAAAAAGAGTCCCCCCAGCCTGGCAGAGGCTGTTCAGGTGGCTGTGGGCAGCATGAGACTGCAGTGGCACTTGGACTGCTCTAGAAGCACAGTGCAGCTACTCTTCATCACCTTGAAACTTCACATAAAAAAAGGCTCTGTCAACTTCCCAGGCTCCTGACCATGGCAGAGCTGAGGTTACTTTTGGGGGAATGGCTGTTGGTGCTTTCTGACAAGTCCAGTGCCTTCCTGGTGAATTTTTTTAGGAAAGGGAAGAGGACACATACTGAAAACTGAGTGCCAATCATCTTAGGGCAGTAGCACCAGATGACATTCTCTCTCCTCACCATTTTATCCTCAAACCGGTAATAGTCTTTGACAAGCATTGCTGTGATTAAGTAAAGAGAGAGATTGCCTTGTTAAAGGTACTTCACAGAGTAGGAAAAAAATACTTTGAAGACTGATTAGATTAATAATTCATAGTTAGCTGATGTAGCAGGACAAACAAAGTACACTCAAAGTTCCAGTTACTTGGAGATCATGAATGTCACTGCATCCTTAACATAATGGACAAGAATGCTGCTTCAGGACTTCCAGGGACAATGTATTCATTGTTCTCCACTTTGTCCAATGTGGCAATTAATGTGATTAAGCTAGCGCCAAATCTGTTTTAAATACTATTGCGCTGGGTCGTTAACTTTAACACTGTCATCATGTTCTCCCTAGTGCATTTGCCTTATTTAAGGAGGTATTAATGCTTAGCATTCACTTGAATCAAGACTATATTAATGCTTCTCTAGTTTTCAAGATATTACTCAGTGTTCTTGTATTAGGAATTATATTGGAATAACAGGAAAAAAATTCAGCCCTATATCCCTAAGCCTCTTGAAACTCCCACTGGCATAGTAGCAAGCATCTTTATACCCATAGTTTGGAAACCTATTGGTGTTTAGCTAGTTGTGTGTGTTGTTTTTATCTTTTACCTTTAATCTTCAAGGCTACCTAGAATAAAAGAAAACTGAAGCTGTTCATAGGTCCTATAAAGGACGTGATGCAGTGCAGCTAAGCATTACCTGGTAATTTTCAAGCAGTTCCTTTTATTCAAAAGATCCATCAAGCTGTGCTGGATTTTCTAGGGAGCACTATTGAGATTGGCTGGACACTACTACAAGGGCTGTCTGAAGATGTGGCAGTAGATCTAGACACCAGTGAAGTGGCTTTTAGAAATAGCTTAAATAGAGGCACAAACTGCATGTAAAACTGGTCAGGTTTGGAGAACTGACTTAAGTTTAAAAGAGTCCCAGTGATCAGAGTGAAGTAAAATGAATACTGCAGAGACTTGAGAAAAGGTTCTGGTGCTAGTTCCACAGCCATGAACCCACAGAAACACTTATTCAGGCAGAAGTTGGTGCAGGTGGCTTCTAGTGTTTGCTTGAAATTCCTCATATACTTGAAACAATGAAATGATTTAATATCACATATAACAGTATCTCTGTGCTAGCAACTTAATGGAACAAAAGAAGAAAAAAGAATGCATGGATTTTTTTTTATTAAAGGTATCAGTCTGTCACTGCTCTCATTGTTCACTTGTGTGAGCAAGGGTAAGAAAAGTGTCTAAAATAAATTCTTATTATGTAATTGTCAAGTATTTGACTTTAGGAGAATGAGTCCTTGGCCTTGAGCTTAAAGTGAAGAGGAAATGCACTCATGTGGGTCTATGTCTGAAAAAAATTCCTAGAGAAGTGTTGAATAAGCACATGTATCTGCTTCAGACATGCTTTTTAAATGTTCATGTTGCTTTACTTGGGAGAGTTTTAAAAGTAGTCAGGTATTAAATTGCAACCATGTTGGGTTCACCAATACGTGAAGGTGATATGTGAAAGTCTGTTAGGAGCTAGAGTAGAAACTGATCTGTGAACTCAGTTTCAGTGAGATTAGAATACATTCACAACTTAGGGTGCACAGTTCCATGTGCAGAAAAGCATGTGGCTGTCCAAGGGCTTGTATACCTAGGAACAATTACTGAATTAAGGTAACTTTGCTGAATAAAGTTAAGACCTCCATTAAGTGTGATTTGAACCACACTAAATACAAGAGGGGCTCTCATCGAGGTATAAATGTTAAAACATTTATTTTTACTTTTGTGACTACTTTTTAAAGATGTGTAACCTTCTCTGAAGTATATAAAGCACTCAGATCTCTTTCTGGAACAGGCAACGCTGTATTTTTATGAACCAATCTATATGAACAGCTACATGTCCATAATTATGCTTGCTTTTAACCTCTTGATTATTCTTTTCTTCTGAGTTCTTGTAATTTTCAGAACAATTCTCTATGCTTTGCAGTTTGACCTGAAAGGTCAACCTGAAAGTAGCAAGCTACTCCTATAGAGCTGCTAAAGAATGTAGTGGATTCCATCTCCCTCGAGTACAGCAGGAGCTGTGTTGTGTTAATTAACTCTTTTCATAGCTGCATCATTTCCTAAAAGAAGTTTTGGAGAACTGGTTGTGGCTGTGGATAGAAGTTAACTTCTTCATTTTCAGTCCTGGTACATACCATAAACTGAATTACCTCTAATAGCCCTTCTGTTCCAAAATTGTTAAATTTTTGTCTCAGCAGCCTTTGAAAGCATATGTCTGCAGCACTTGCTATCTTGAAATAAACTGAAGGAACTTTCACACTACTGTAGAATCATCTGACTTGATAAGTACCAAGGAAGATGGAATTTTTCTTGTGCACGAGGCAGATGGATCCCACAGATTCCATACTGCACAGTCTGGTCCATAGTCTTGGCAATAGTTAGTTGCTAATGTACCTTTGAGCTTCATTGTTTAATTTGTGGTGACCTTCACTTCATTAGTAAATGATTTTAAAGTGTGTAATCCACTCCCTGTTTTTCTTTTATTCAATAGCCATGTACTTCTAGAAATTGCTTCCCAATAGAGTCTCTTAGTGTTGTACAATTTTAGAAGGAGGGTGCCTGGGAAGACCACTTCTTACTTCTTGGACACTTTCAGAATTTTTACTAAGTTGGGGTTGAGAATGTATAATGCTTAAGAAAATTTCCTTTTAATGACCTAGTTGACTTCCTTGTGAGAAAATTAGACCCCCTCTGTGCAAAATCCTACACAAAATATAATTTTGGGCAGAGTAGGTGTATCTGCATCCTTTGCATCTTCCTCAAATACTGATTATTTTTCCTATTTTTAAAATGGTAAAACACAGTGAATGTTCTTTGGACATTCCCTTTTCCAGGTACTTGGGAAGATACATGCCTGTTTATCAGCTGTTTTATGTGTGCATTGCTCCTGCCCAGTTCCCCAGAGGATTTCCTAACTTGACCTCACACTCTTATTATGGTGTGTGCCTGTCAGGAGGAACTTAGGGGGCAGGTGGGAGGTGAGAAGATACTTCTCTAAATAAGGCACCCTGTGAAATCCTCACCTGAGACGAAAGAAAGACAGATTTGTGTGAAGCAACTGTGGGATTTGTTTATGGATGAAAAGAGGGGAATCGTTTCAAAATGTATCCCTCCAAGATAAAGTGGTAGCAGCCTGTTCTGACTGCATTCCAAAGGACTTGTGGCACATTATATCAACTCAGGGAAGTAAGAGGGAACCCAAGAGCCTTAAGTGTTATTTCATGTAGGCACATGTAAAAAAGTTCCAAATTTTGTGTATGTATTTTTTCCATATATGATGGGCTCATTTGTTCCTCAGAGAAAACAGAGCTATCTGAGGATAAGAAATGTTAGCTCCCAAACTAGTGTAAAATAATTCCCAGGATGACTTTTTCAATCCTTTCAGATGAAAATCATACAAATTTAAAAACAAAAAAGTGCATTTCAAGGTTAAGAGATTATTGCAATGAGATGAATATACAAGAACATGCATAAATGATGCCTACTACATGAAGCCTTTTAAGCTATTATTCTTACTAGTGTTGCATTCAGTATTTGTAATATAGAATCTAAGGAATTCTTCCTGATGCTGGTATTTAAATTAAGGTGGAGTAGTTTATAAGCAGAATAAAATGCTCAGTGTTTTGTATTAACAACAAGTAAAATAAAATATCTGCCATAAAAGGGGATGAAAGAGACATAGAATCTAAATTGTGTACATTGTCCCTTCATTGGGAAGATCATCACTCCTTAGGGGATTTGCTTAGTTCACAGCAATTGCTAGCACTTTGAACTGCATTTTGACTTTAGTATAAAATATATTGGACTATTTAGAGCTTAGTGACCATGTCATGTAAAACCTACATTCAGTAAATGGCATGCAAGGACAGTATAAATATCAGTGTGTATGTATAGATAGCTAGCACATAATTATCAGTAAGCTGTCATCATGAATATAAAATTATGGTGATTACGAGAACAGAAAATAACTACCTTTCTGCATCTCTTTTTAATACTAGTACATATTCTCATGTCAAAGCCACTCAAAACCACAAGTTCTTTTCCAGGTCACTTTTGTGTGTGCTGTTCCTTTCTGTGAAAATCTTGAGAAAAAAAAAAAAATTCTAAAAAATGGAGATTTTTCAAGCCCTCATGGACTATCCAGATTTGACATTTTCCAGCAAGTTAATCTCCTTTGCAAAGAAGATTCATTATTGATTAGACAGTTTTAGGCATAAAACACAGTAAAGCCTGTGCAGAATCTATAATAGATTTCCAGAAAATTAGCAAGAGTGGGGTAGCATGAAACAAATCAAGTACACCTTGTGATTGTTTGTTGCTTTTCCAAAGAAGAAATAGATTTTTTTTTTTTTTTTTGCAGTAATGGAAAATTCTCCCATAGCATGGCTTGTCTAGTATATGTTTCCAGAGGATATCATTACAGATAATTGACTTTGGTTTGCCCTTCCTTGGGATGCCAGAATTTTGCAGAGCTCCAAATTTGATTGCCACGTTCTCAGTTCATCCTTGAAAAGTTCATGATCGAAGCAATATCAAAACTGTCAAAAGACCCAAGGAAACAAAACTCACAACAAGTGTTAAAAGGCAAAGTATGTGTTTGTGTAAGTGATACTGAACTTCAGGATTTCATCTGCAAAAGATCCTGCTGCTTGTGGTCTCTAATGCAGAATAACAGTTACAGAAAAATTGCAGAATGGTCAGTAAGGCAAAATTGTCAGCCCTTGGTGTTATTTGAACAGGCCTGTTGTAATGATGCTCTTTCATGGAGCATTTAGATGTAACGTGAAGCACTTGTGGATGCTGGATATACATTACAAACATGAATATCCTCTTCCTTATCTACTCTGAAATGACCTTTCACACTATCCTACTCTCATTAGTCTTTTTGCTGAAAGGATTTGCAGGATTTGCTGAAATACATCTCTGCATTTCAGACTGTGGTTAATGCATATGCATTCCCTGCTTTGGCAGGTGCAGTTCCTGATCTCAAGGACAGTGATCCAGTTATGTGCTAAATGTGCAGGTCAGCTGTGGCACCACTTATCCAACTGAGTCCTGGCAGATTCTGTACAACAGGTTTTCATTGCAGAGATCATCTCCAATTACTGATCGAAAATTTGTGTATGGTACATGCTGTAGTAGTTCCATTATAACATACACTGCAGAAGGAACTCCAATCAGTTTCAGGTTTTTGGCACAGAAGGGCTGCAAAGCTGTATGTGGTTCTCACCATGGAATTAGGCTGTGGAGCCCTTCTACCATGTTGTAGATTCTCTGTGAATTCAAAAAGTGGCTATGGAAATTTGTGAAAGTAAAGTTCTTGAAGAATGGGGAAGCACAAATATATCAACTCTGGGTCAAGATGTCTAAGGTGCAAGCTGGTGGAAGTTGTGAGAATATACTCTAGTGTTATCATTCCAAGTTATTTTTCTTTTTTTTTCCCTTTATCTTCACACTTGGTATCTGTTGGAGCTGGAGCACTGAGTCGGGCTGGCTGGCTTAATGAAGAGATACTTATAATAAGTTCTTAAAATCTTTAAGGATTTTTTCACTAGAAAAAATGATTTAGCAACTGTCTTTTTCAAAAGTCTTAAGGGTGCTTCAGCCCTTTTCAGATAGGGGGGAGTTGGTGATAACCTCCAAACTGAGGTCAAATATGTTTGTATCTTCTTGAACCTAAATCTCTTTGTTGCTGTCTCCCTGATGGCTGTGCCTGCTAGGGTTCTAGCAGCAAGCTTAGGCTACCTGATTAAAACTGATGTTCTCCTGTTTTAAAAGTGGTGGATGAGTTACTATCCTGGTGTGGAAGTAATGTGAATAATTCACTGTATTATGTAGAAAAACCAAAAAATTGTAACACAGATGGAACTCAACTGTATCATTCCATCTCCTTCCCTATAGGTGCTTGGACTTGTCTCAGCATATTGCCTGGTTTCATCAGAGTAACAAATCCAAAAAACTGTCAGGTTTCCATTATCACCATGTCTTTGGCACATGAGGTAGATTTTAAGTAGATGATTCATGAGAATACATTGTTGGAAAGAGCTCTGCTGAAATGTGTGTGACAGATGTCAAAGAAATATTGCTGATGTATTTTAAGTGCTGCTCCCAATTGAGGCATTCCCAAAAGTGTAAATATCCTATAGCAACAAGGAAAAAATCCTTATGTTCTCATCAGGAAGTGCTTTGTATATGGTTTTCTGGAGCCAGGCTGAACATTTATGATGTTGACAATAGACAGATACAGAACAACAATATTAAAGTCATCCTTCAGGAGAGCATTCTGGGACACATGGCTGTGCTCCCATGCTGCTTTCCAGCTTTGTGTAAAGGTGGCTTCGTCTTCGCTGCCTTTTGTCATTTCTTAGTGCTGTAAACAGAACACTTATTTTTCAGCTTGCAAAAAAGTTTGTGTAAAATGCACAAAAATTCACGAGTGCCTTGTAAATGCCAGTTACAATAGCAGATATGCAAGCACATCAGCGGAATTTCCTTGTGTGTGAGTAGGACCAGCTTGGGAGAGTTATTCAGGGGGAAAATTTGCCACAGATGCAAATGGAGGATTGGCATGCAGGGGTGTGGGTGCCAAGCTTAGGACAAGGACAGCCTCTTGCTCTTGTGGCTGCTCTCTAAGAACCACGAGAGGAAAAAACTGAAATTAATAATTTTGACCAGAAAGATGTGAATGGCAGTGAGACCACAGCTGTTTGCTAGGATGTTCCCAGGAAATCTAACAGCATCTAAGGAAAGTGACAATAAAAGGGAAAGAGCCACCAAAACTCTGCCAAGACTTTCTGACTCCATGAACTGTGTTCAGTTTCTGTTTTTATTGCAAGACATCCTTGCAAGTTAACAGATCTGAAATTTCCTTATACTTTACAATATTTACCAATCATTATGGCTGAAATGACACTGAAATTAAACTTTTGTTTTGTTTTGTTTTCTGAGTCAAATAAAGTTGCTGGGAATTTTTTTTGCACTGCAAAGTATTGAGGGACTTCAGTGGACTGAAATACAAAACTACTTTCAGCTGCAGTGATACCAAGGATAAAATATGAATAAAGATGTATTAAAGTGAAAATAAACATAATAACCAGATACTAAAAATCCCCAATTAAATATACAGCTAAATCACAAATGAAATTTTAAAAAGTATTTTCCTGATTATAATTTATCTTAACAACTTGATATATTTACTCTGTGCTACAGAATCAGGTTTGTCTCAGGACAACAAGCAAATGACAAATTTGAGATGTGTTAGTCCCCCTCCTAAGGAAAATCAGAAATGTGGCTTTGTCATCTGAAATTTTCCTCTTCTGCACAAATTATAAATGATATAAAGAAATATATGCCTTAAGCACAGGGAACTTAAGCATATACTAACATCAGAATCAATGATTTCTGCCTAGAGAAGTGACCTTTTCTACAGCAGCCAGTGTTCTGTTTCATAAATATTTGATGAAACACTTTAGATTGTGCTTGTTGTTAACAGAGGGGATAAGTGGGGTGAGTGTGCTGTGCTCACCGTGGGCTCGCTGCGCAGAGCTGTCCTTACCAGCTGCTGGACCTTCTAAGAGGTCGTGTGAGGCTGTGAATTTGGCTTACACACCTTGCTGTAGCAGTAAAATAACAAGTGAAATATATATGTGTGCCTGTGTGTGTGTCTATTTCTATTCAGAAGACTTAATTTTGGCTTTGTGTCTGATTCTATAACGATGGAGTTAAAAATCCATTTCTGTGTTTGCATCCAGTATAGGCCATGCTCCAAGCAATGGCCACAGAAATTGTCTTTCCTCTTGGTCTGTCTGCAGGTTCAAATGAATTCCATGATGTGATACTGTCTGCTAGTTCTGTGCTTTCATGTATTTGCTCAAAAAGAAGTGCACTTTTGATGTTGTTCTACTTATGTCTCATCAAAGGTTTCGTAGCAGCTGCATTTCATGGTTCTGTGCAAAACCACCTGGAAAACATCCATCGTCTGAAAGTGATATTCTTAAGAGCGCCTTGCAGACTCAGATTTGCAGGTTGCTGAATGCTGGTAAATTGAAAACGACCCTATTTGAAAGGAAATGGATGCCGTCAATCCTTTAAGAATATCAAAAGCTACAGTACAAACAGCTCACAAAATGTAATGGGTGTCTTGAGATCCAGCTGTAAAGCTGCAGTGTAGTACAATCTGTTAAATTTTAGTTATATAGAGTAAGATTTTGCATATCTCTCCTAAAATGATTTTATAGTGAATGGCTATTTTAAACATTTACTGAATATATGATTACCTGTGCTTATTGAAAGAGACAAGACCTGTATTTAAAGGAATTGTAGTTAAATTCCCTGTTACCTTCATGTCTTCCCCTATCAAGTTGTCAAAGGGAAAAAGCATGTGCTTTATGTCTGCCTATCCAAAAGTAAATGCATTTAAAGATAATTGAGAAAGGATCATTGCTGCAGTTCTGAAATGGTTAGAAGAGTACTTGAAATACTATTTTTAAAAGAGAGATGAGAAATAAATTATGCATGTTCATGATGAAGTTACCCTTGAGGTCCTCAAGGAACTGTTTGTGTACTTGTGCTAGTTTATATATTCTATATATGCATAAATTATTAATAAAAAAGGTAAATAGTACTATCAACAACAAATTTTGTTTCCTCAATGATCTTAAACAGTGAAAAACTTAATTGGACAGCAGAGAGTTTGAGAAGGATCTTTCAGAATTGTATGGTGCAGTAATATGATAACAGTTTTTAAAAACATGCCAGATAGTAAGTAGAGGAAGTTTTAATATGATTCTACAGTGATCTCTCAATTGGCTATTGCTATTCAGGGTAAAAAAAAAATTTCAGACATATTCTTGATGGTTCTCTAAGAATGTCAGCTGAAGGTTTACACTGGATTATTCCAAGTGGCTTTAGAAAATACTCATGCTTTTTTTTAGCAAATCCATTTTGAAAAAAAACAACTTTATTAAAAGTGTTCTCATATCCACCTTGTTCCTTTGAAGTAGATCAGTCAGATGAAATTAAGATCCTTAAGGAATCAAAATTAACAGAAAATACTAAGTTAAAGGAGAAGCTCTGTTGTCCCTTTTTTTTGTTGATTGCTATTATTCTGTAGCAATCTGCTATCCCTTTCTATCAATAATCTGTAGTGGCAGCTAATTCTGTGATTCATACCATTAATTTATTCCAAGAGTTACATAGCTAGTGTGTAATAATTAACTACTACATGCTGTAGTATTGGTTTCACTAACTGCTACATGGAAGGACAGATATCTCCATACTGGTCTGACATTTTTTGCTGTTCAGGTGAAACAGAGGAGCCAGATGCTGGTTGTAATTAATCAGGAGAGAATTGTTCTGTTGATGGAGAGCTCTCAGCTGGAATAAAGCACTCAGAACTGACTTGTGCACCAAACACTTCTGCCTCTCTGACATCAGAAGAGGGAGAACATTTTGATCCATTAATCCATCTGATATGTAATGTTTTATGGAAAACATGTGTTTCTAGGACATTAGATTGCTGTTGGCTTGCTGCAGAATTGTGGAGCTGTAATTATTTCCTTGTTTTTCATCTGCTGCACTGGTCAGATGAAAAATTTCAGGAGATAGCATAATGAAAGAAGAATTTGGACTCTACCATGAGTAATGGTTATCCTCTTAAAAACAATTCCAAGAGGTATTAGAATGATGTGAAACTAAGTCCTTTAAACTATTTCCTCTACTACATTGACAAAGATTTGTCAGGATCTCATTAGTCACAAGAAGTAGAATAAAGGAGTACTCACTCAAAGAAAAATGTTTCTTTAAAAAAGGGAATTTATTGTTTCGGATTTACACAAGCAGCAGAGGGTGAGGTGCCCTTCTCTCAGGGTCACCCAAGTAAGTAGCATGTGTATGTTTTTTGTTGAGCTGCTTCACCTGTTTCTGCATTTACAGTATATTTTAAGGAAAGGAAGATAAATTCGTAGCGAGAAATAGAATACAAAATGAAGCCTTTATTCAAAGTATAAAACCAAAATATTTTGTGGAGATTTTTTTAATGATTGCTAAAAAATTACTAAAAAAGGAAATTACGGGTTTTAACTCTTCCTTAGTTTTGTATCATCTCCTACCCATCCAAATCACAGCAAAAACGAAATCTCCGAGAAGAAATCTCCACGGGGACGACGCAGACGGGTGTTTTTGTGGGGTTTAGGGGGTAACGATGCGCGTTTGTGTGCGGAGCGAGGCCCGCGGTTGTGTGCGGTACACGCTGGAACACACCCGGGGTGCCCGGGCCGCGCCCGCGCTGCGCCCCGCGCGCCACCAGGGGGCGCCGCAGTACGCGGGAACGGGCCGTGAGGGACGGCCGGGAGCGGTCGGGAACGGGCCGGGAGGGACGGCCGGGAGCGGTCGGGAACGGGCCGTGAGGGACGGCCGGGAGCGGTCGGGAACGGGCCGTGAGGGACGGCAGGGAGCGGTCGGGAACGGGCCGGGAGGGACGGCCGGGAGCGGTCGGGAACGGGCCGGGAGGGACGGCCGGGAGCGGTCGGGAACGGGCCGTGAGGGACGGCAGGGAGCGGTCGGGAACGGGCCGGGAGGGAAGGCAGGGACCGGNGGGCCGGGAGGGACGGCCGGGAGCGGTCGGGAACGGGCCGTGAGGGACGGCCGGGAGCGGTCGGGAACGGGCCGTGAGGGACGGCCGGGAGCGGTCGGGAACGGGCCGTGAGGGACGGCCGGGAACGGGCCGTGAGGGAAGGCAGGGAGCGGTCGGGAACGGGCGTGAGGGAAGGCAGGGAGCGGCTCGCCAATGGGCTCCGCGGCACAGCCCAGAACGGGAGTCCCTCAAACTGCCCTCTCTCTCAGAGCTGAGCTTACTGCCGCTCACCCGGAGTTCAGAAATACGTGCTGATAATTATTCTTTCTGTGCCGATCCAGCGCTCGGGCGTGCCAGTCCCACTGGAGTACCGAAGTGGCTAGGGCTGGTGGAAAGAGAAATAGGGAAATTCACAAATCCTGCTTTCTCTCTCCCCCTCCCCACCCCCTTTATGGTTTTTTTTTTTTTAATGTTTTTTTTTTTTTTTTTTTTTTTCCCTTAATCCTCTGTACATTAGTTACAGAATTTCGGTCCGGACCCATCTTTTGAATTTGCTTGTGCTTTCTGAACTTGTTTCACCTTTGGCTACAGAGTCGTTCCCGCTTCACAGTCCAGTGACAATGACCGATTGCTTTGAAATGATGCAAACACCTGCACCCCGTTTCTCCCAGGTACAGGTGCTGACCACATTTAACCGCAGTCCTCATGCCTACACCAGAACTGCTCTTTAATGTTCTCTAGAGATCCATGGAAAAGAGACTGCTGATTTTTTTTTCTCTTGGCATCAACACCATCAAGACACACAGCATCCTTATGCTGGCTGCAGGGAGGTGCAAAACCACCTACCACGTTATTCATCCACTTCAGCTTTTAGCTTGGGATCACAAAAAGTTGGCGTTGCCTCTTCAGGATGTGGTGAAACCAAAGTGCATCGGTGTGGCAAACAGGATGCTGTTGTAATCCAGTTTCTCTTTGTGGTAATCAATAATTCTGGTCATTAGAAAAGGTATAATTTCATTATAGTTGCCAAACACAGTGGAATTCTTAGAGACTTTCCTGATGGGTTTGACCCTGGCATCAGCTGGGTTACTGTTGATATAATGAATTTCACAGTCAGTGAAACACTTTGCACCTGGGAATCCCTCCAGCCCTGTGATGAAAGGGGGCAGCTGTGTCCTGGAAGGCCTCTTAAAGCAGCATTAATCCCCACTGCACGTTGAGGACATTTTTGGGCAAAAGAGCCCACTCAAAACACCTATGTGGATAAGAAGCTTATGCCAAACACCTCTGAGGAGAGTAAATCTTTCCATGTCTTGATGTATTCATATGTGAGTACTGGATACTTTTAAAAAAATGTGTGGTTTTTTTTTTTTTTTTTTTTTTCCTTTTTCTTTTTTCTCTTTTTTTTGCCTCTTTTTTTTTTTTTCCAGGAGAAAAATTGTGTGTTTTTTTTTTTTTTTTTTTTTAGCTATAATTAGAGCTCATTAAAGAGCTAAGTGGATCAAAACCTATGGGCTATGATACACTTACAGACCATGTGTGTGGTAGTCTAAGAATCTATATTCAGTTCTTGACAACACAGACTCGACAGTTTCTGTGCTTTCACTCCCACTTGCTATAAATACACAATGGAAAAATCTAAGTGTTAGATTTCCCAGGCTGTTCCTGCCATGACATGAATGTGCCAAAGTGGGTCACAGGTGAGAGTGGAGAATGGGCTCTGCTGTTCCATGATCTTACTGACTTGTAGTAATGTTAAAGGTCAGTGTTGTAACAGTGATACTGCACATCCTGACAGGCCAAACAAGTGAGAGCAGTGCAAAGAAAACCACAACTCATTTCATTATCGAGATTTAAAAAGTATTAAAAGTAGGGTTTTGTTTTTTAAGTTGAAAGGTTTTTGAACTGCCTTTGTAGTTATTTCAATTTTGTTTTATACATTTACCTACCTGCCAAGCAGCTCACAGATGTAGGAGCACAGCTGGGCAGCACTTTTGGTTTTGCTTCTGAGGAAAGTCTGTCTTAGAGCTGGCAAAGCAGTAAACCCTTGAGTAGCTATTGAACATTTGAACTTTTAATACTGAGCAAAGGAATCCTTCAGTTCTGCAGGACTTTGTCCATAGTTTCTGCATGGAATTTCATGTTTTAAAAAAATCTACTGGAAGAAGAAAGCTATCTCTACATGACTCCCCATAAGAAGAACAAATGATTTCTGATGTAGGTATTTTCCTCATCCCTTGTTGACCAGTTTTCATCAGCCTTTTTTGTAATAGAAAGACAATCTGCTGTGTATTAACTTCCCTTTGGGGTCTGCCATCTTTCCCCCTCCCTAATGCCAGGTACAAATTTAATATGTAGAGGTGCTCCTGCAGTCCAATGGAAGTTGCAACAGAGTTGGTGTTAAGAAATGTCCAATCCTCTCTCTTACAAGTATACATTGTGTTTTTCATTATCTATTTTTGCAAGGATGGTAAAATACAGTTTAAAAATTACTTGCTCAGCACAAAATCACTTCCCTATTGATTTGGTTACCTTGTAGCTGCTATTGCCATGCAGGCCAGCAAGCAGTTTTGTTTCCTTTCATGAACTTAATCAATGAGGAGAGAGAACATGGAAGAAAATATACTTGTTCATATCAAAAAACTTCCCATGAGTTTCAGCAATGTTCATACAAAAACAATTACTCTTCTTTTTCATGAATATTCCTGTAAGAAAAAAGCAGTCTTCATCTAAACGTGATTATTGATCTTCCTCATGAAAGTTTGGAGTACATTTATCAGGAATATTCAGATATGCAACTGGTAGTAGTGTTGTGAACCATTGGGAAGCCCTTAATGATTGGTTCCTGAGAGATCTCTGTGCTGTGAATTGGTGTGGCTGAGAATAATTATTGGTTTAAGTGCAATGTGTACCAGTGCCCTTTTGAGCAGAGGGTTCAGGCTGCAGTGTGTAATTGCTGGATAGATGGATTTGTAGTGAGTTGTGGTCTACAGGGCACAAGTCTTACTGGGCACACCACCCCTGCTTCTGTACAGCTCTGCAGCTGCATGCTCCCAGCTTTATTTTTACAGAAGTTGGGTGCTGCCATTCTCTGAATGAATCAAAAAGGAAAAAAAAATCTTGCCATTAGTCCCACTATTAGTTTCTGACTCTCTTATTTGATACACTGGAATTATTTTAAGCTTTTTTTTTTTTTTTTCCCTAGATACCTTTTTGCCCATATTCAGTTCAGAGTCCCACAAGACACCTTAAATGCAAAAACTTATATGTACTTCAGAGTGTCAATAAGGCTTTGTTTATTACTGTATCACTTTGTTATCTCACCAAGAACGTGTTATGATATTTTACATGCCTAGTATTTTCTAAAAATATAGAAATACATCTGAAGAATAATTTTTTTGATTCCCCTTTCTCAGATAGGAAAACTGAAGCATAAAACCAGAAAGATTCACTCAGGATCCACAAAAAGGCTGCTGTTAAGATAGAAATAACCTGAAGTCTGGGCTCTTAGAATCCTATTTTATTATTCATTACTGATCCATATCATGGCCTATTTGAAATATATCGGAATCAGGACTTCATTTTCTGTTACTTTAAACAGAAAATATTTCTCCTAATAGAGGACCCTGTGCTAAATACAAATGATTGTAAGTTACTGAATCCACAGCAACTGAGTTCTTTCCTTGTTTGGTTTGGAATGATTTTTTTTTTTTTGTTCCATGAAATTACAAATGATTTGATATGTACATGTTCATAAAAAAGCATTCTTCCTTAAATAGTTCTTGTTTGCATTTCACTGTTAATTAATGTGAAATGCTTATGTTAAACATTTAACAGCTTAACTTTAAACAGCTGTTTCCTCAAGTCTTTTTTGCATACCTCCACTTTTTTATGATGTGCTTATAAAGTGTTTGAGGTTACAGGTAATTGTCATGTTAGATCTTGAATCTTCAGTTTCTGACAGCACTGTGCAGTCAGCTGCCAGCTTTTATTAATTATTTCAATTTATTCTTTCCTTAATATTTCAGCTTTCTCAGCTTACAGCTCAAACTTCTGAGAAAGTTTGGTTTGCAACTCCAGCAAGTTCTTCAAAAGCTGCTGCTGGTTAGTCAGCATTTTATAGGTGATTGTCATTGTATAGTACAACAATAAAAATGCTGTACTGAATAATGCCATATATTTATTAAACTTAAAATTTTTGCAAGCAACATAAACCTTAAAATTACTCCTAAAAGAGGGATCTTTCTTAATATCTTTTCATCTGTAATACCTAGAAAATATAGTGCATGGTATTTTCTGAGGCTTCTTTTAGAAATTTCCGTGGTCAACAACCATAACGGTGTTTTGAAGTTCTGCTTTGCTGGGTATGAAGCTGCTCTGTGTTGAGGTGAGAATGCTTTCATTTCCAGCTTTTATCATGGGGCAGGGTTTTATTTCACAAGAAGGTTATTTGTGTGGTGCTTCCGCAATGAGCTGTGAAAGTAACTCTGAAATTTCTCTTTGAGAGCTTTCTTTTCCCAACCTTAGGATCTGATCTGACAACGCCTTGGCCCTAGTCCTGACTGCACTGCAGGCTCTTTGCACCATCCAGAGCACAAGGTGACTCTGGAGCCGGTTTAATTGGCCATGGAGGGATGTGCACAACAGAAGGAGCCTCCCTGGAGGCTCCGCTCTGCGTGGCTGGGCCACGCTCAGGGAGCTGCCAAGCTGATGGTGCAGAAGCCTTTGGGAATGTTGGCAGCCAGAGAAAATCCGATTAGACTTTGGACAGCTATGATTTATGTGAAAAGGCTACACCAATAAATGTGCAGCCAGTCCACTTGCCAGCCAGGGTGTGGGGAGAAGTGTTTACAGTGAACTCGTGTTCACAGACTGGTTTGCAGTTTTAATGTATCTCACTTAAAGACATGATAGTTTCAGTTAAAAGTCTAAGACAAATAATTTAATCAATGTACTCATGGGGGTTTTTTTGCTGCATAATTATCATTGTGACAGAAATGTCACAATCCCAGGCTGTGGATTTAACTTTATGCCTAGGCTCATGTATGACCCAGTGTAAAGAGCTCCTCATGGCACTGGAAAGGGTTAACAGGAGATGAAGAATAAGGGATGTGCAGTTAAGGTATTTGCATGAAATTGTTAGGGGAGTTGTGGGAAGCATTTTAATCTTCTAATTTTTCACCAATTATTCCTTTTTAAAAATAACATCACAAATTTGAACACAGCTAAAAGCCCCCAGGCTTTACCACACATCCCAACTTTTGCAATCACAGGAGAAAATGTACCCTTTCAGATTTTTATGTTTTCTACAGCCATCTCTTCACTTAAAAAGTAAAGGGAAATAATATATAAGCTTTTCTCTTTTCTTTCTCATTGTCCTACCCTAGAAAATGATGGCACTGAGTCAGGTGGGTAATTCAGAATAAAAGGAGTAGCTCTTGTTTACATTCTTGCATCTAGTTTTCAGAGCTCTTTTTATATTTCACAATTATTTTCTCTGATAGTTCTGGGTGTAAATTTGGCAGACTATTCACACTGCATTTACTGATGATTCAATACTAATTGTCCTCTCAGAAGGTAGTAATGATTTTTCATGCTTTTTCTTCTTTCTTTTGCCCTTTTTTTTTTTTTTAATATTCAAATCCTGGCAACAATTGCATCATTTCTCCACTAAATTTTGAAAAATATTCATTACCATAAGGGAACTATAGTTAAGGATCCCTTTGTGACTTTTTATAATAGAAATGCACAAAAATAATAGGGCTATTACATGTGTAAAAGGCTATGTTCATCCTGTATGTGTCTTAGAATTTGAATAGATGAAGTATCTATGATGACTCAATGAGTTGTCATCTTCCCCACTACTGAGTCAAAATAGCAACAATGGAATTTTTGGGATGGCCATAGGATACCCAGGATGCCACTGTTTGAACTGCTTTTACTTTGGCTTGAGTTGGGCACTGGCTCACTGGAGTGTCAAGTAATAACCAAATCGGTGGTTTGCACCACACTGTGGCAAAAAGAGAAAATCCCTTGGATTACCAAGTCCTTTTTGCATTAGGCAAATTATGTTTATTTTAGCAGAAAGAGCAAGTAATTAAATAGGCTCAGAGACACAGTTACCCTGGGTAACTTGCTACTCAAAGTACCTCTAGTAGCACTTATGTTTGTATTTTTTAAAAGCTTATTTATTACTGAGAAAAAGAAAATTGTTAGATATTGTATATTTAGGAAAAATAAGGGCTTAACCACATTGGAATATTTGCTAATCATCAAATGGTCAGTATTTTACATCCCTGCTTGAGTAAAGATGTGAAATATGCTTTCTGCAAGAGGTACAAAGGCAGACATGAGGTGGAGAGCAGGTGATGTTTAGAGAAACAAATTCATAAAGAGGCGGTTGAGAATAGCCTGTGTTAGTTACATATCATTATTTTATGTAACATTTCAAAGCCAAGTGATATAGATATTTTTTTGTCTTTTTAAGAAGTGTCCTGTCAAAAACTTTGTCTCACAACTTTGTGTTTCAACTATATGTTTGTGACTGTAGTTGGAAATTTTTAAATTTGAGTGTCCTAACATGAAAGATTATTTCTGTGATTGCAGTGATGGCACTGTACCCCTTTGGTATTTCTGCTATTGGTTTCTTAAGCAGTCTTGTTCTGTGTATTTTGTCATTTCCGTAGGAAAACCTAACACATTTCTGGAAGTTTTGATAATATGTTAAGATATATATATATATATATATATGTATGTATGTATGTGTGTTTGTGTGTTAAAACATATATTTTATTGATTTCTGTATAAAGGACATATAGTACCTTTTGCCATTGTGTTCTGGTTTTGACTTCTGCCAGAAAAAAATTTTGTCGAGGTTTCTCTCATGTGTTTACCATGTGTCTTATTTGTTAGTTCAATACAGAAAATTAATTTATCTGCTGGACATAAAATAAATGATGGTAGCAATCGTGCTTAGCATTATGAGATTAAAAACAGCCTCCAATGAAAGTGTCCCATTCAAACAGCTCGGCTAACATTTCTTCTCTCATCCCAAATGCTAATTGGACTTAAATCTGGAGCAAATAGTCCAGCAAAACAATGTAACATCACATGAAAAATATGCCCCTGCAACATTTCACAGTGGGGGACGCAGCCATGCTTGGCATGTGAAATTAAAGGTATGTCACATCCTGGCACATCAGCCGTGTCACTTCACCCACGCCGTAGCAGTGCAGACTCGAGGTGACACGCCACAGCTGAAAAGCCAGCGTATGACAAGCTCTTCACTTAAACGGGGTGCCAGATGCCAGGAAATTCTGCAGTCTCCACTGATGTTCTGTATAATCAGTCTTCAAGCCGCTGTGCTCTCTCCAGTGTGGTATTTTGAAGCAGCACTTAGGCAGAACAATGATTATCTACACTTTAGGTGTGCATCTGGAATAAAATAATGGCAATAACCCTCTCCCCACTCTCCTGCCCCTACGTCTGTAAATCATTTAAATATAGCCCTTTATTTCAGAACTCCACATTTGCCAAGGAATATCAGAAATCCACATAAAGTCCCAAGTGCCAGATTTTGTGTCTGGATCTCTGATTTAGATGAATAATGTGTAAAAGTTCATGAGGTGTGAAACTGCATATAGATAGCTCCTACTGCTTTATGCACATGAGGACATTAAGGTTTCTTCCAAGGTCAGTTTAATTTATGCTCACCAAATCCTATCAGAAATGTCACCTGCCTTCAGACAAAGCACATGACTAAGAATTTTGTTAATATTAGCTTACTGTCCCACCATACTCTTGAAACCCTCATATTGAAAGGGGGATGATGTGAAGACCATACCTTCTTAAAGATCTCATAATATATTGTAATTGTAATTAAAAAGTAAGGACTGCTACTTCATCTTCCGTATGCTTAAGAGCTATGAGCTAGGTTTAATATTAAATTTGGTTCTAAAACTTGTAGTTTAAAAAATAACCACAATGGCTGCAGTCATACTTATGTATTTTTTTTACAAGTTTCAAATATTCTCACCTATTATTTATTTGGACTCATCCATTCCATTATTGGAAATCATGTTTACAACAAAATGTTTTTTTCCCCTTTCAGAACAATTAGTTGATATTATAAATTGGGCAGTGAAATTTTTTACTAAAAGTTATATTGCAATTAATAGAACTGTCAGTCCTTGTAACTGTGAATTGTTGATAACTGCAGGCTATTGTTAATGCCACAACAAAGAGTTGTTTTTAAAGCATGCAGCTACATACTGGGTTCGATTAAACTGTTTTGGATAAAGAGTAGGCTTACACAAAATGGAAACTGACCAAAAGGTGTGATCACTGAAAAACATGAGATAAATAAAACTACCTGTTAGAGTGGTCCAAGGTGAAGAATTCATACCGTTATTTAATGTTTATTTATTATTTATTATATTTCATTTATAGCTCATTTGTTCAAATATATTCCAGAAACAGAAAGTTATTTACATTTGAAAATGTCGAGCTATACAGTGCAAAGTGATGCCTCTGTTCATGTGCTTTGTGTCATAATAACTTCCACATTTAAGTTTTAGATCCCTTGCTGGTAGCTCATCAAAAAGTGTAAGGATTAGCATGAGTAATACAGATTTATGTCTACCGTGATCCAGGAATGTTCTTTTGTGGAAGAGGATAAGACATGTCATGTCTTACTTTCCATCAAAGCTTTTCTTTGTACCCGATCAGGTCTGGGTGTTACTGAACCTGAATACTACCAGAATTCTAAAATGATACTCTTAATCCTTAGTCACTCATTCCTCTTTGTGACTGCTAATAACTTGCAAAATTAACTGTTAGTCTTTGCTACGTTAGGATTAAATCAGTAGCTAACACAACATATAACAAATGACCAAATAAGGCATTATTTATATCTTGTGTTGACATAAAGATAAGCTGCTACCTGCTGTATTATTTCTGCACTGGAATTTCTACAGCACTTTCAAACCCACACTAAAGTGAGGAGCCATAGATATGGAAACTTTAAAGTCCAACACAATCCATGACTTGATAATAAGTACCCTTGAAGTGCTTCAACTTTAGGGTAAGACAAAAAATCGTAATCATGGTGGTTAGACAAATTCATTTCACTTTTAGTGCTATTTGGATAGTCAGGGAGCTGTAAGCTGCATAACTTCCTAGAAGCCATAAGGCAACAGTGGATTGAGAGAACTTTCCTGTGGATTTCACATTTTAGAGTTCCAGTTATTGCTGTGGCCCATCCCTTATGTGCAGTAGTTATGAGTAAGGTCCACCAGGCACACTTAAAGACAGGAAGTTTTCCATGTACCTGTGATCCCAATTTTTCAGATTTATCTATGGATTCTTTCTGGGCTTTTCTTCCCCTCCCTGAAAGTGTGTTTGTATTTCTAAAGCACAAATATACTATATTTCTAGTCAGGAGATTAAAAATGTAAATGTGTTGTTCCTTAAGATGTTCCTATCATTTTGTAGGTTTACTGGTGGTAGAGAAAAGCTGGCTAGAGTTTTAAGAAATATTTACATATGTGAGTTGAAATGTTGCTAACTACATGAAGAGACTCTCTGCTTTCAGCTTACAAGAGGCATTTTAAAAGCCAACTTTAATTACATTTTGCAAATGCTATATTACTAAGGAACACAAGGTTCTGATAAGAGGGAAATTTTTTTAAGGCTGGAATTATTCTTTAAAGTCTTCAACATTTGAATAATTAGTAAAACATATATTGTTACAAAATAAGTATCAGTGCTGTCCCTTTGAAGATCACAAGAAATATCTTCAAATTCCTGCAGAAGTAAAGCATACTTCTTTTGATCAGAAAATATATATGCATAGACTTTGTTTAAGAAATAGTATCTGTGCTAACCACAGTGAATTTAGAGCTGTCAGAATTTCTGCAAAAAACCCCAACATTGGCTCTACTTGCTTGACCATTTGAATGAAATTTCAGATATGTATTTCCTGTTATAGCTGTATAGGATATAAACTTTTCCTGTTTTATCTTAAGTCAAATTTCACAAGAATGAGCTTTGCATGCCTAATGAAGAACAGCTCAGAAGATTAGGAACAAAGCATTTTTGTAGAACTAACACAAACTTCAGGTATGTGAGTGCAGAAACTGTTGCTTAGCCACAAATGGTTTCTGTCAGATTTAGCTTTTATCTTGGATATTCCTGAAGGAATCTGGATTAATATAGTGAAAATGTTCATGAACCATCTCGTCATAATTTTAGAAATTTCAGTGCTGAATAGTACACTAGGCTTCATTATAAAACTTTGTGACTGAGTCTTTTTATTTTATAAAATACATTTGCCCTGTATAGTTTCATTTACATTTATTTTTCTGTTTGTCAGCTATTTTTTTTTGTTGTCTAGAATTTAAAAAAAGGAGACAAAGTACCTGTAAAATTCTGATCACCAATGTTGATGATTATATCATCCAAAATGGCAAACAGGCAATACAGGTTCTCTGTCTTTCCAGTGCCCTTTGTACTGGACCTGTCTAAGGGAATGTTCATTACATATGTTGGGAGTTACAAGTATTTACAATTAATTCCAAGAATTAATGGAATTGAAAATATCCTTTATCAGGATTTTATGGTAGGATGAGAAGCTGTGCATCACTTTTAAATTTGGCAATCAAAAGAAACCAATCATAAAGGAGTAAGCAAATATAATATGCATTAGTCTTTGATGAAACTATCTGGAAGGAAGTGTTTTTAAAATATGAAATATTTGCAGTGATACAAAAAATCTGCTAAGATTTTTCATAGACAGGCTTTTTTCCTTTCCCACATCTAAAACACAGCAAATGTGATATAGTTGAAGAACTGATGATAAAGGGTTTTTTCTGTTTCATTCAAGTTATTGACAGCTTCTATTGCAGCTTTATATCTCTACATGAGTGTGCAGCATTTCTCTTTATTCTTGCTCTTCTTATAGCTTTTAAGCTATTTTCCTTCATGTAGGCTATGATTCCACTACTCTTCTATTAAAGGTGGAGACTGATCCTTCACAAGGGAAGCAGGGTTTTTTTTTTAGCACAATTTAAATGTTTCTGTTAGTAATATTAAAAATATTTTGTATAAAATAGTTTATTTTGTGAAAGAACTCTTTTGGAAATTCATCTGTCCTCCAGTTCAAATATGTCCTTACCTCCTTTTCTTATTTATAGAGGAATTGTAACTCACCTTTCTCTAGGCCCTTGTGGATAAAAGTAGCATTACTTGTTGCTGATTTTTTTGAATGATGTTGTAGATTAAAACAAAACAAACTCTCTCTGAAATATTTAAGAATTTACAGGGCATGGAGGGGTTTTAATTCTTACCTTGACTTGCGTATCTCAGCAGAAACAATGTATTTAATGAAGATGTCAACATGATTTGCACAGACAGCAGTGAAGAAGATTTTTCCCATTGTGAAAAATCCTGATGGCAAGTCCTTCCTCCTTGCTGTCCTCTGCAAATTACTTCCCCTTCCTAAACTCTTGATTCTTCTTCCTGTGAGAAATGTGTGACATTACTTACCTAATATTTAGTGACATGGGTAAAAGCACACATGGAATTTTGGAGGTGTAGGTGAGCTCTGTCACAGACACAGTGGGAAGAGTGGAGCCTCAGAAAGCAGAGTATGCTGTAACACAAGTCTATGAAATTATGTCCTCAGAGTATTAAAGGTCTATGGTGACTGAATTTTTGAATTTCTTTAGTAATTTTACTAGTTGGCAAGGATATTGAGGGGACTTCGGTGAATATTGAAGTAAATTTAAATTTGGAAGTCTGAAATCTGTTCCAAGTCCATAGATTGGTGCATAAATATAACTGGCCTGATTTTTAAGAGGATGAATATCAGGTCAGTCATACTAAAGCAATGGGAATTGTTCCCAAGGGATGGACACCAGAGACTGGTTTTAGATGTCAGTTTGGAAAACAGACTTTGGGCTTTAAATTCTGAAATGTATACAACAACTCTTTTTTGTCACATCTAAATTTTTCTATTGATCTTTGTTAAATGCTGTGAATGAGAAGCTGTTAATGAACTTTTTATGTACTTTTGAATTGTGTAACTGAAATTCCTGTTCTCAGATGACCAGGTGTTTAAATCCAGGTGCTCTGTAAGTGCCACTTTACTGAATATTTATGAATTTCTCAAGATGTAAACTGAGCTAAATGGAATAAATGCCAGTTTGGCTTAGCACACAAGTAAACCTGGACAGAAATTGTCTAATATATCCCATTTCTGTTGGAAAATGCTTAGTAATGAAATGATACACCATAATTTAGTGATTTAATATTATTATTACTGTGCAAAGACTTAAAATGTTAGTCACTGTTGTGGTTCCATATTTTACAAAATACAAATTACAAAACATGAAACATACAATGCTGCACCAGTTTCTATCCATCCATTTTCATCTAGAATTTTCTAGGTTTTTTCTTAGCAAGATTTTGGGAGCAAAGAAAAGATCATACATAGAAAATCCTTTCTGAATTTTTACTCAGTTTGATGGCTCTTGAAAGCAAGCTTTGAGAGGTTAATGAGGGTTCTGTGACTTTTCACAGAGTGATAGCCATTAAAAAGATGACAACTGATGTGTAATTATATCTTTTTATGGAAAATTCTCTCTGCTTATCTGATCATTACAGAATTCATAAGTTTCTGAACCTCAGATCAAGAAGGTTTTAGAAGCTGAGGACCCATGACTGAATGCCTTGTTCCTGTTGCATTGTCTCCAATGCGTGCATTTTTCAGTGAGTACCTGCACAGCAATGGAAAAGCATATTATTGTTTTATCCTTTAATAGTTGCTTCTCCAGAAATTTGTGTTAAGCTGGAAATACGCTAATTTGATGTATCTTTTGGGCATATGCAGGCAACTCTGTGGAAGTTTGGGAGGCTGTGGAAAACAGAAATTTGGAAAAAAAATAGATTTATAATGTAAGCACAACACATGGAGATTTCACCCAACCCCCAGCTTCCCCCCTGCCCCACAGAAGTTTTCCTGCACAAGTTTAAAAATACTTGAATGCAGATATTATTAACTTTCTATTCAGTATTTGGCTGAATTTTTCCCCTTGCAGTTTTAACAGTCACATGTAATGAAACCTTGCCAAACAGCACAGGGAGGTTGCTAGAAAATGGAGGTCTTTACATAAGTAACATATGTAGATGAATATGTAATTATTTAAGAGTGTATGGGAGGCTACATCCTCTGTAAATCTGCAATATATTATTCATTTTTCTTTGCCTTTTCATTAGTTAACCTATTACTGTAATTATCACTCATCTTTTGTGGCAAGCTTTTTATATTAGAGTTACTCTAAAAACAATGCAGTCGCCTAAAATATTCACATCATCTAAGAAGAATTCCTTTCGTGGTGCTGCAACCTGATACACCTTGGTGAAAATTTGTAGATGTGGCATTTTATATACGTTAGGGAAAAACAGGCTGACTGCATGAGAAAAGGAGTGGTGAGTCAGAGGAGGGAGATAGGAGTGACCTTTTCCTTTTTTGTTCTTTGTCTTCGTCTTGCACTTGTGGTAGGTAGTCATCATTTTCAGAGCAGAAAAAAATGCCAGGCTAATTAATTCAGTATAATGTATTAATGCTTTCTGAAGTTATTCAGCAATATTATGTCATTTAATAAAATAATTGGGATGCAAGATCTTTATCTGTATTCAGATTATCAACAAATAATATTCACAAGTCACATAAAAATTCCTCCTTAGGGTCAGTCAGTTATCCAACAGTTTTTGGCCAAGAAGTTGTCTGATGTTCTTTGACTTGAGTTTCTGTAGCATCCAAATGTACAAAAAAACCCCCTAAGTGATGCAAAATATGTCTGCATTTCCTTCTCAATTTCTCATGTAGTGGTGTAATGTTGTGCTCTCAAGAAGTCATTATGACATCTGAGACTGGATTTAGAGGTGTAAAAGCTCTAAATTAACATTACTTGTAAAAAGGGACTGAGGACTGTATGTAATTTTCTTCTGTGTTAATTCTTTTAGAAGGTAGGTGAGTGAATCAGCCCCAGTTGGAGAGGTCAGCCTTGCAATATTTCCACCATCACTTGCACTTGGAATACTTGTGAGAAGAGAAGGTTTACATGGAAAAATATTGGAAGGAAATTATTTTGGATCATACAGCATGATATCTTTGTGCATGATGGGTAATCCTGGTAAGTGGGCTGTCAGCCAGGAATTCTTTTCCACTGCTGAAGCTTCAGACTGTGGCAGGACTTGAATTAAGTGCAGTCTACAGAAATATGATTTAAGATTAGATTTTCAGCTGTTTGCCCTGTGGAAGAAAGATCTTTCACATTTACAACTCTCTCATACCCAACAGGTCACAGCTTCCCCAGGGAGAAAGAAACATGGCCAACCTCTTTTCTTTTATCAAAGGTGGCATCAACGAGCTAATTGTCTAATTTGATTAACACTTTTATTATGTCTGTTTGTGCCAGCTTTTATGTCCATGTGGGAAATAAGACACTTGTCCTTTTTCAAGTTGCTTTGAAAAGGTCAGCAGAAGACAAGTTCTAATTGGAGCTCCTGCTCATCTTATATCTAAGAGCAGAGCAGGACACTTCCTGTATATCCTTGTCACAGCACATCCCAGTCTGTTGGCCTGCACACACAAACACTCTATAGAAAAGTGTAGGTAATTAATGCAAGTAGTGAAAGTCGTTCTCTGATTTGCCTTTATATCAATCATTTGAAGTTCAGACATCTCAGTAAACATTGCAAAATGACAGATTTTTAAAAAGTCTTCTGTGTGATGACTAAAGTTGTAGAACAACTTTGAATTCCTGGTAGTTGTAGTAGTACTTGCCTTTCTAAATATTGCATATTCCACATTAGGAATAACTTAGAGAAGGTATTTAGTATGAGTAAGTCAATTTGTAGAAAAAGATGTAAGAGGTGAGGTATCAGGTTCAAGGTAAATTTATGAAGCCTTTACTTGCTCATGTTTCAGTAGGAATCCACAGGGGCAGATTTTTTGTAGCATGCATTAAATTAGTTTTTTGCCTTAGTGCAATGAAAGATTGTTCAAATCATTGTTAATAAACCATCTGTCCCTGTGTAACTTTAAATGTTTGGTCATGAAATCTTTTGCAAAATCATCTAGCTGCATCATTTGACGATTATGACAGAACTCTTTCACTGATGCCTCTGATTTCTGTGGCAGCAGTTTGTATCCAAATCCATCATCAAAATATCTGTCCTGTGTCTCTTACTGACCTAATCAATCTGACTAATTTTGACCATGTTATTTCTTCTTAATATCTGTGAATATTCTATTTTCTAGAAGAGAAAAGCAGCTGCTTGGTACTTGTTTTGCTCCAAATGGATGTTTGAGTAGTGTAGTTCAGGCATATTGGCCCTGGAGGTTTTAACTTATTTTGAAATCAGGCAGATTTCCAAAACTGAATTTCTTTTCATTTAGACACAACTTTCAGTATAAGAGATGAAATAACAAGGTGAGAAAGAATAAATGTTGATAGGTGAATTGATGTATTTTTCCCTTGCTTAGGGACAAAAGGGAAAAGTAAGGAAATAAAAGTTACCATTTTCCATGTCTCAGGAAAATGAAGCATTTCATGTTCACCTGTTCACAGACTCATCTACAATACCATTTTCAGTGTGTGAAAGGTGCTTGGAGGCCTTTTCCTATGAAATACACTTGCTTTTACTACTCCTAGTGAAGAGGTAGGTAATGAGGAGAAAGTTTGGAACAATTAAATGAACTGCAGCCCCTTGTTCCCTTATCCATTAAGGAAAGAGCATTACAGGAAGCAACTATGGTGAATAATAACTCTGGAAAACTAAGAAGAGAGCTGACATTAGTGATAATGCACTTTCTGCCTCTGGAAGGTAATATGTCTGCAAAGCAAACAATTTGAAATACACTCAAAAGCAAGGGAATACTGAGAGTGGAAATGCTGGATAGCAGATAGAAGTAAAACATGGGTTTGAAATGCAGTCATTGACAGTAGGAAAAGACATCAATTGGTATATAAGTGCTCCTGGGATTTTCATAGAACATGAAAAAGTTTGGGAAAAGCAAAAAAGCATAGCTCATATGTCAAAAACATTGGAAACAATTTACAGAAGAAAACAATGTAGCTATTGATTCCCCAAAATGCCGTGTAAAACTTTAGGGTACTGGGATTTGAATGGGAACATTCAGATGGTTCTGTGGGCTGGATTTTGTCCTGCATTCAGTTATTTGGGCTTTATGGTCACCTCTAAGTTTACAAACAGGTCAGGCTAAATCTTACTACACCTGCTTCTGTAGAACTGGAGTTGCAAGGGGGGAATGACAGAATGGCTGCATATGAATGACCAAAAAGACACACCTGAATGGTCTACTGGAGGAAAGCAGGCTCTGCTGAATACATTTATGTCCTGATCATGGAGATTAGATTATATTACCCGTAACAGTGGATTTTTGATTTTACAATTATTTAATATATCAGAAATAAATAGATGACTGGAATAAACCCTAAAACTTAGGTACTTCAGAAATATATTTTTGCTGGATAGTTGCATCCTCTAATTAACTGCAAATCTAATGTAACAGCAATTCACATCTGTGTTCTGTGTGTGTGTTTATCTATTTCTGTTTCTCAGTTACTCTGAATGCAGAAAGTGAATTACTATCACAATGTTGCCTCTATTCTGTAAGTTGTTTCCCAAGCTACCATAAGGCTATGTTTTTTTGATAACTCACATGGAACTCCACATTTCTGTGGATGCAGTTAATAGATGCAGGGTGTGCATGTGTTCATGTCCACCTCTGCACACAGCACACACTGAGACATCCAGGGAAGCATCTGAAATATGTGTGAATAACTCATTTGATCTTTCAAACAGTGTAGCTGCTGTATTCTGACTAGCTCAAATGTTTAATTTAGAAAGAACCTTAGCATATAAACCTCGCAGGGATTTCTTTAGTTTAGTGGGTTCACAAGAAAGATGCTTGTGGTCATCAGGGAAATCTCTCTGCCACCTGCTCATGCTCAGAGAGTTGAGAGTTTTCTCAGAGTACAAAGACTTCTTTATCCAAGCTGGTTCTTCTTACCAGTGTCATGTTTGCTAAGCAGCTGAAGGCACCTGTGCTAAATGCACCTCCTCAGCTCCTTCAAGGCCACCAAAGCAGTTTGATTTAGATCATTACTTCAGGGAAGACAATGCCCTATTACTTTGGCAATGTAATCCTGATTTCAACAGCACAGAGCATGAGTATTAAAACACACCAATGTCCATTTAAGTTTAGATATGTGTGAAAAAGAAGGGAAATTGTATGGGGGACAAAGACACATGGACCTCCTTATGAATCTGAAAGAGTTCCTTTTATTGTAGAAACCACCTCCCTTTAACCTCAACCAGACAAAACCAAAACTCAACAGAAGAAGGGCACTCACGAGCTGGCTCAGCTGCAGTGCTGCTCTCCACGAGTCACAATTGCTTCTCACCCCCAGCCCACTGCCAACCATCCAGCCTGCAGCTGTGCCCTCCCACAGGGCCTTCTGGTGAGCATGAACCTTAACAACTTCAACAATTATAGCCCATATCCCACAGAAAATGAGGATAAAATATACTTCTATATATTTAACAAACAGTGCCTGTTGATTTGTGTCACTCATCTGGAGCACCTTGGGCATATGTTCCAAGCCTAGAGTTTGTAGAAATCACAAAATAAAAGCTGAAATTACTTTTAAGATCTGATTGAATTAATTCCCATTTATGTTACCATTTATCCCTCAAGGAGTTAGATTTTGGACACAAATGGAAATGCCCTTGCTGCTATGCCTGACTAGGTGCAGAACGCAAACAAAAATTAAAACACATTAAAAGGAATGAAGGATTTCCAAAATCTTCTCCGACAAAGGATTTAATGGGCAAAAGGAGGAGAAATAATGTGGGAGATTTAATTCCTCAGTAACTTCTGTCTCTGCCTTCTCACCTATGACACAGGGTAGGTGTTGGCTTCTGACACTCCAGCCTGCAGTATCTCCTGAGGAACCAAAGGCTACACAGCCTTGTGTAAGAAACTGAGAGTGGACTAGTGTAGCATGTGCACCCCTTTCATCTGGCTCAGGTCAATCCCTCACCCATCCCTTTGGTCAAACATTTTTTCAGTGTTTACATCAAAGTACCTGAATATCGTATTTTAACAAATATTTTCCAAGGATGGGTTAAAATTATGGCCACTGATATTATAGGTCTCTCGTGTTTCATGAAGTGCATGAGACTAACTGTGATTTAATCAGATCTTTCTTTCCTAATGCATCGGTTTGCACAGAGATAGTTCCCATCTGTGCATCTTTTATTTTTGCCTTAGGGAATTTAGCAGGAAACCTAGTACACAGTCAAACAGTGCAGCATAGTTTAGTGATTTGTATTCTGGTCACTTCATAAATAATCCTTCCAATGCTTGTTCCAATATGTAGTAAACACATTTGGGAAAAAATACACACAACTGCGTTGAGTGGAGTTGATTTGGAATCACTAAAGTGGTATTAGACCAGCATGTTGGTAGTTCCTTCTTGAAATTTTAACCGTGTGGGAGAGATTTCTGAAACTATCTGACAGATAATAGTGAACACTAATATTTCTTTTCCTTGAATATACAATCCTTTTTTGGATATCGTAAATTAATTTTATTTCTTATCTTTGTGCCTTACAAGCAGACAAAGAAGCCATAAACTGAAACAGCAAAGCAGAATCAAGTGCTTGAACACATTCTGAAAAGGCAAATACATTGTTCATAACAACAGCCAGAGCTCATCAGTAAAAGTCTCAGTACTTTTTGAAAAGCAAGGCTGTTAACAAAGAATTTAAAATTTGTTTTTAGTAGCTTTAATTACAGGTAGGTTTTTTAATGTCAAACCCATTAGCTGATCAAAGAGTAAAGTAAGTCAGAAGGAGTTAAATGAAGATTCCTTGTGCTGTCATGGGCCCAGCCAGCTAAACAACTTAAATGTTTGTACCTGACTATCTTGAGAGAAACATGAAAGCCACTGTAACCTCAAATTCCTTCCTTTCACATCCTGCTCCAGATAGAAGACTCAATCCTGTTTCCAATGCCATGTACTTGTTGCCAGTACAATGTGGTTTCCTATCTACTCATGAGCACTGTTTCACACTTGTTCCTCTGAATATCTTGATTCTCCAGGAATTTGCAAGGGTATAAAATCCCTGAAATGCCAAAGTTGTTTTTTAGTTGCTGAGGGCTGATTAGGTTCTTAGAAATCAACTTCTTACTTTAAAAAAAAGTGGAAAAATGTCTGCTACCTCCAAGATATGTTGCAATTATGTGTGCCATACATGGTGATTATTTTAATGCTTAATAAAAAATAGAGATATAAATTAATATATGAAGAAGACTAGGCAGCATGGGGCAGAGAGCAAGGCAGCTGCAAGACCAAGTAGTCTTCAAATCAAGGCTGGATTGCACCTCTGTATTTTATGGACAAAAATATAGTTTTTTGAGCCAGAACCTTACAAAAACATCTCGTTTATAGATCTATTCAATAGGTGAACAGTATTTTTGCACAGTCATTTTTAATACCTACACTCCTTTGGATGTCCTTCTGTGCAGGACAGGTCTCTTCTAAAATCCATGACAACATTTTGAAAAAAAAACAACCAAATTATCTTTACAGCAAATATCTTTTGTTCTAAAACCAGACATGAAAGGAGAACAAAGAAGAAGAAGAAGCAAAGAGGCGCAGGCTTGAATAACTCTAAATGCCTCTTGGCAGCTGAAATATTCAAGTGTTTAACAGAATCATAGAATAGTTTATATTGGAATGGACCCTTAAAGATCATCCAGTCCAAAGCCCCTGCCATGGGCTGGAGCATCTTTCAGTAGAGTAGGTTGATAGATGTAAATACTTTGTGATGTTTAAGGTCTTGCTTTAATGGTTCTGGCAGTTGTATTTGGAAGACTGAGCCTTATTAAGGGTCAGAGCAGTGGCTTTGGGCAGGTGCTTCTTCTCTGACCTTTTCCTCACAGACATGCATCTCTCTGGATCTAAATAAACTAGTTAACTCCTGCATTTCCTTTACAATAAGCCTCAGAAAGAAATGAAACATTTATTCTGTAAGGTGACCAGCATTTGCTAAAACAATAAGCTTGTTTTAATGCAATAGTACTTAGGAGAGAATTGTGCAAGATTTAGGGTAGGACAAGCATGTAAACTTGTGCTTAAGCAACTTGTAATGTTGCTTAACATGCACATGTTGCACAGAAAGGCTTCTTATTCAAGCCAGGAGACCTGAACACTGCTGAAATATTGGGACATGCATGTTGTGTGTTTAGACATGGGGTTCTGTGCTGACATACAGCAATAATGGCTTCAGATATTTTAATTAGAACACCCACAGCTGAAAAGTATTTACAACTTACTCAGTTTATTTGGACCCAATCTGTATCTGTTATGCATTTTTAGCACTTCCTATTATCACATGGTGTTGTGTTGGGATAATCCACATTCTCAAGCTCAGATTACTTATGTCCATGACAATAGTGCCTAGGGAACAACACAATTCAGGGGTAATGGTAGAGATAATGTATTTTGATATTTTATCACACATAACAGTTGTCTGTCTATGCCCCCAAAGCACCTCATATGTCTCTTCTGTGAGACATAAGTTTTTTTTTAGTAAAGAAATAGGAAAGACCTAGTTTTGCAGGACAGTCCAATTACACTTCTCTGGAGTCATAAAAGGAAGGACTATTACAAACAAAATCATCACCTAAAGAAAAAATAACAATAAAAATGTTTTTTTTTTTTAAAAAAATAACAATTCTTTATTGTTGTAAATCATGGATGCAGTAATTCCTGAAGGTTAATGAGTAATTTCTTGAGCACTCACAGTAACATATTCATTTATGTATTGGTTTTGTACCTCCTGGTTTTTGGTAGCAGGGGGCCACAGCAGTGGCTCCTGTGAGGAGCTGCTGAAAGCTTCCACCATGTCCAGCAGAGCCAAGCCCTGATGGCTCTGAAGTTGGACATGCTGCTGGCCAAGGTGGGGCCAATGAGAGAGGCTGGTGATGCCTCTGTGGTGACTTGTTTAAGAAGAAAATCAAAACTAAGTCTCAGTTTTTCTTCTAGTCAAGAGGAGAGGAGGAGGTGAGAACGTGTGAGGGAAACAACATGGAGACACCAAGGTCTGTGGAGAAGGAGGGGCAGGAGGTGTTCCAGGTGCCAGAGCTGAGGATCCTCTGCAGGTGAGGACCTTGGTAAAGCAGCTGTGCCCTGCAGCAGGGATGCAGAGATCCACCCACAGCCCATGGGGGAGGTGCCTATCTGAAAATGACTGATTTAAATAATAATGCACCTGTGTGAACTTCCTCTGTAACTTCTTCATAACCCCTTGTATGCTGCTTGGCTTCAATCAGAATCCCTGAGGGGATCTTGTCCTTCTGCCTGTAACATTCCTGCTGAATCATGTAAGTGCTTATTTTCTGACTTAGCAGTCAATGCCCTTCTGGGTCTCCAAATTCAGTTCTGAGACCTTTTTGTTCCTCCTTTAAAAAGCTTTTGTATGGCAGGTTTGTTCTAAAGGTCTGAGGCCCATCCAGATGGTTATGTGGTTACTCCCTTGGAGTTCCAATATGAAAAACTTGCAATTAGTGGGAATGACTTGCACAGTGGCATGTTGTTGGAATACATCACTCAAGATTTAAGAACTGAAGTCAAGCCTTGGTTGCTTATAGCAATCTCTCGTGTCACTATGCATATGAGTGTTTTTCACTCCTTTTTGTGATGTTTAGTAAGTCTGCAGTCGGACATGGACACACCTGAATTCCAAGTGTTTGAAAATTTCCGTGGTATAACAACTTCAAGTTCATCACAAGCCATCCAATGTAGCTGGGGCAGAAGCTGTTTTCTCCCCTCATCCCCATGCTAATTATGTCTCCTCCTAGAAAGATCTATTCCATTTTGGGTCCTACTGATGTGGCAATTCAGCCTGGATTGCTGCGTTATTGTTATGTTCAGTTATTATCCTCTGACTCTGTACTGCTGAATCACCCTATCTCACCTCAGAGTGTCTTTGCTTGTGATCAGGTGGTTTAGTGACCTTGGTACCTACAAGAGTTTGCTTTGGGTTGCTGTAAGAGATATGAAGTTAAATAGATGTTAAAGGTTCTTCAGAACAAAACTGTAAAGCTGTGACTCACTGAGCAATACAGACTGGACAAAGAATAGGATTTGAAAACAAGGTTTAATAATACCTTGTTTATGCCTGGCATTTCACTCCAGCCCTTAGATAAATATGACTTATCTTTGGCATCCCTTGCCCAGTTCTCTTGGGGCCCAAATTACAATCTGCTTGCTGCAGCCTCTGCCTCTGTGAGATTGCTGCAGCTGACAGCTGCAGAACTCAGCACTGGCCAGCGAGCCAACAGCAGTGAGTTTGCAGACGTGCTTGTGCTCTGCCTCTTGCAAACTTAAAATAAAATTCTGTGGGCAGATGATACTGATGGTGACTGAGGTTATGCATATCTGCTTTTAGTATGTCAGATAAATGCATCTATGTACAGATTTAATAACCTGTTAAAAGAAAAGTGATGTTTTCCTTTGCCCTTTTATTGTTGTCTCTTTTCTGTAATATGAAAGAATGGCTTGGGGGGACCATGGGGGGAGACAAACAAGAAAAGTATGATTTTTTTAAAGTTATGGCAGTAACTTTAGGAGTGCATGCTAACATATTTTGCTGTCTTAACTCCATCTCCTCTCTATTGACCCTCAACTGCTCAGAAATCAACGGTGACATTGCACATGTCTAAAATTTTAGATAAAAGCCCACCTGGAGCACAACCAGCAATTGCAAGAACTAGATTTAATAATATGCTTCAAACCTATGGATTTTCTTTGCTGACTGTATTGGAGTATTTATCAAGTCCTGTTTTTGTAAGGTTGATCTTCAGCTCTTGTGCCTCTGGAAATGTGTAAACCACAGGCGTTACTGACTTTTCAATTACAAAGTAGTAAAATACTTTTGTTCTACTTCAGGGCTTGAATAGTTGTGTGTGTGCTGAAAGTATGGTGAGCAGCTTTGTTGAAGAAACCTTTGGCTTGCTTGAAAAGAAAACAAGACATATTAATAAATTCAATGAAACTTTGCACACTAAACCTTTATATTGTTTAGCCATGTAGTGGTGGAGCCATTAGCTGGCCTTTTCACAGGAACCATCACATTTTGTAGAGCAAGATAATACTTTTCCAGGTGCAAAAATGACTAGCTAGTTTTATTCCATTGCTTCCAATTTTTTGCTACCCAGAAAATACTCTTCAATTTTTATTTTTTTTTAATAAGTGGTAGTCTGTGGACCAACATTAACCAGAGCTGAAAAAGTGATATTTTTTTTTTTTAAAGTAAAAGAGGGAAAATTATAGGCTGTAATTTTCTTTGAAAAGCAAGTAGGTTAAAAAAGTTACAATATGCTCTTTTATTGTCACTCATAAAAGCTAAACTGTTACTGGGAGTTATGTGAAAAAACATGTTTTAGTTTGGCAAACAGTATTATCAGTTTGTTGAGGTTTTGCAAAAATTTTTCGGGGTCATAATTAACCAGATTAATTAATATTAATCTTGGCAACCTTGCACATATATAGATTCATTTTTATTTTTGTGTATATTTTTAAAGTAAATGTGTCATCTGCAATGCTGGTAGCCTGCTTTTCTTTAATCTAGACCTGGGACACAGGATGCACAGACGTGACACACTTTGGTGGTGGGTAAATATTTTTGCTCTACAGTACTCATCAGAAATTTCTACTTGTTAGAATTTTGTGAATAAAAATTGGGGTGTACTTCCTTAACAAGGAATTATAAAAAGAGAATGAAAACAAAGAAGACTGGGAAAAGGAATTAGGGGATATCTTCAAATGTCTTTGGGGATTTCTCAAGACTAATATGTAAAGACCCCACATAATAAACAGTGCCTTTTGTAAAGCTCTTGAACCTGCAAGTGTCAGCATAGGTGTGTTTCCCACTCAGTTAAATAATGTATTCCTGAAATTGCTCTTTATGCAGAGAAGAGAGCAATGGCCAATAACTGTAATTATTATAATTAACATTATTTCAAAGCCCCCATGGCTGCTGTTACTGATATAAATTTACGAATTCTCTTATATGTACAGCATTATCCTATTAGCACCACCTGCTCGATATTCCTATTTATAGTCTGCATACTGTATGGTGTGATAGGTGATAACAGGGCTGTGTCCCTTCACAGAAAGAACCTGTGAGATGGTTTTGTTTGGGGAGTTCCACATAATTTAAGTAATTGATTAATACGTGGAAACTACAGTCTTATACCAAGAACTGTGTTGAATCATGCAAGACCCTTGGTCATTAATAAAGATAGTTAGAGCTAAACTATTAATGGCCAGTATAAAACAAACAAAAAAAACCCAACAAACCAAGAAATATAGTAGTATTTTATGCTAACTCCTTGGAATTAATGATTGAAAACAGAGTTTGCAGATGGCACTGAAACAGAAAGAAATATTGAGCAATGCAACTAGACATGAGAAGGTTTTTGTTCATAACCACCATGTGTGGACTGTTCATTTGATACAAATGCAACAACAGATGCTGAAAATGTCTCTCTATTATGGGATTATCACAATGAAACAATATTTTTAGTCTTGGTGTGTGCAAATGACTTGCATATTAATAATTATAATTTGTATCATGGTGAGTTATTACAATACACAATCCTCACGTTCCTTCAGTACCCACAAATTTTTAGTTCCATTGATATCAATGTATTAATAGTGCTTGAAATTTTACAGCAGCTCAAAAAACCCCTTGTCATTCTGAAAGATGACTCTAATTTGCATGAATTCTGTTCTTTGGTTCAGTGTGTTACTTGGAGAAGTTTATATTTTGAGATTTTATTTCTTAAATCCACAAAATAAAAGAAATCAAGGACTCTTAGCTAATCATAATTATTTTTTAATATTTATATTTTGTTTTGAGTGCAATTAAACAGTACAATTTGTGTTTGAGAGCCTAAGGATAAAAAAAGTCCTTGCTCCACATTAAGTATTTTCACTTGTTATAACCCAGTGACATTGTGCAGATCTTCTGCTGGGTGGCTTTTTTGTTTAACTGCTTGATATAAGATACCCATTTAAATATCAACTGCTTCTGGAGCTACCCCTTGCTCATGTCTGACTACTTGAAGCTTGCCTGTTTTCAAATTCTTGTATTGCTGTAACTCACAGAAATAACAACAGAACTAATGTTGTCTATTAATTTTCTGTTTTGCATCTATTATTATATTTAATATAAAAATGCTATATATGAGCTGTGTTGCTTACAGAATACTTGTTCTATAAATAACCATTTGTTCTTTGACTGGAATAGATGCTGTTCCAGACTTTGCCAGTTCATTTGAGGTCTAGAGTAAAGTTTTAAGGGAAGCTGAATGACATCCTGAAATCCATCACTGATTTCTCTGTTAAATGTGCAAGGCAATATTAAAACAAGAGCTGGCACCTTCTGACCTCCCTTATGCAGCTGCATTAACAGTTTAAATTAAAAAGATTTACCATTAGTGTCAGTCTTTGGGCTGGAGGCAATGGGTCACAACACTCTGTATCTGCCTTGCAGAAAGAGACAGAAAAGACATTGATATTGAAAAACTGCTTTTAAATTCCTGCATCTGGATAGTGACAATAAATAAAAACTAAACTGAAACACAGTGTAAGAGCTGTGGGCCAAGGTTACCAAAGTGACATGTTTTGTCCATTTCCTACACAGAAAATGAAGCCAAGAGAATTGGTCACTTACCTTGTTTTTCTTCCAGCTGCAGTTTTGAGTTTCTCCTATCCCTGCCTTTGTTTTGTACTCTGTAGAGATTCTTCCCAGATGAAATGGTTCTGATTTTTCAATAGGGCTTACTTTTGCTTCTGAGATTACTGCTGTTCAAAAATGAATGCACCTGGTAATTTTTATCACTGTTGTCTTTAATTTGAACTCAAAGTTAACTGCTCTTAAATTAGTAATTCCACTGCAAACTTGAAGAGTCTTTTTGAAGCTGTGAATAAGTGAAAATGGCAGGAAATGAAGTGTGGGCTTGTGTTTGGAGATAACAGCACTGTTTTTCTTGCAAGCCCAGGTTTTGGGTCCTTGCTCCTGAATTCTATTTCCCATTTTGCACAAATTGTAGACCTCAGTTCTGAAGTCTTTAAGTTGGTGATAAAAAATTCTGCCTAAATAAAATATCTCTGATATTTTTCTCCCTCTGAGCATTATGGGAATGTAATAAGGGCTATTAAAATAAATTAGATTGTATTTTCGATTAAAGTTTCTGTTTTGAATATTCAATAGTCACAATGTCCTTTTGAAGGATCACGGAAGCTGCTTGTTTGATGTCTCCTCAGAGGTATAATCTCAGCCACCACCTCTTGCCCAAGAAAGGGACACTAAGCCACCATTTGATGGAGAAATGAAGGATTTTGCGTTATGCAGTTGTTGTGTGACAAGAGCATGTCCTGTTCCAGATACCAGTGAGGTGTGATGTGACTTTGTGCTGCCTGTTTTTGCCTTTCCCTGCTCCCTTTTAAAATTTTGCCCTTGTCCAGTGTCCAGTGACCTCTAGTAGTAGTTTCTATTTTGAAACCTTGAAAAAGGTTTCAAAATACGGTGTGGCTACAAATGGAAAGTACTGATTTTTGTTTATATTTCTTAATGCTCTTTGTGACAAAGGTTCTGAAATATGTTTAAAAAACTCCAGTGACGAGCACATGTTAACAATACAGTGAATCACTAAGCGTTTTCTAATGGTACAGATTGTCAGTGATTACTGAATTTTCTGGCTCCTGCTGCTTTGGACGATTCCTGCTTTGTGTTATCAAGGGCCAGGAGAAAATGGTGGTGTTTCTTTTGTGCTGCTGAACAAAGTGCCATGTTTCTTGACTTCTGAAATTAAATCATTTTAAATTGTCTTTTTTTTTTCCCCTTCATCTCTTCTTATTCACCTTCTTTTGCACAGTAGTTCAAATTCCCACTAGAGAAAAGAACGTTACTAACAGGCTTTCAGCTTCCCAGCACTTGCAAGGCAATCATTAATGGAGGTATTTTGATATACTTCTTGCCATGACAGCCTTAAGCTACAGCCACAAATAGCTTTTCAGACTTATTTGAACTCTTGTCTTTAGTTTTCATGTTTTTGATGAATGGATGCTGCCTTTAAAGTTTCTAAATGTATGTTGGACATATGAAAACATATTCAAGGTCTCTTAAGTGAAAAGAAAGAGTAAAGCCCATAAATAAACCATCAGAGCATTGCTTTCGGAGACATGTCACACCTGTTGTAGAATTAACATTCTGAATCTTCAGAATGTCAGACTGTTTTTGGAAATATTCTTCCTAATGAAGAGAAAAAAAAATAAAAGAAAAATAAGGAAGAAAAAAATATGACTTCAAAGAGCTACTTGCCTGATTGAGTTGGGGTGAAAAAATGACTTGATGGCTTTGATCCTTCCATCAAATGAAACAACATGAGGGAGGAGGGGGGAGGGAAATGTGTGGCTTTGCAGAGTAATGTCATGCTATCAGCAAGGACCACTAAATATATTGATTGGCTTCAGCAGTCTGTATCATTTTCAGTCAGAAAAAGAATTTTCAGTCACTGTAGGGCTACCAATTTCCTCTGCATAAAAATTTGGTGGCAGGTTGTTAATAAATCAACAGTGGTTATCTAACCAACACTAGGTGAGTGGAGATTGATTCAGCATTACTCTCCAAAGAATAAGGGCTGACTACTATCCAAGGCTTATTTCCAGTATAAACAAACATTGTATTGGATAAATATAAACACATTTGTCTAAATATGCTGTGAATATTTTATGCATAGCTCCTACTGGGGAAGGAAGAAAAATCTATCAGACCTACAGTCTGAATTTCATTGAAGAAAAATGCTACAATTTCCATATCTGCCAGCAAACTTGAGCTAAGTCTTACTGAGAACAATTGTGGGGGGAGAGGGATTGATCTTGGGCATCTGGTTGGTGTTTTACATCCTGTATTCACCATTTATGATTTGCATGAAACAACTGAGGACTTTGAGGATGGATGGGTTGTAGGAAGGATAACAACATGAATTGGTTGGGAGAGGAACCCCTGGGTGCTGAGTGGTGTCAGGAGCTGGCAGCTGTCACAGGAGAGGTGTCAGCACAGGGTGTGAGCACTCAGAGCTCTGGTGAGAGAGCCACAGGCAGTGAGCAGGGAAAATGTGTCCTGTTCCTTAGTTCTTGCTGTCTTCAGGGAAATCGGACTTTATTCTGTCTCACTAAAGATGGGAAGGGTTGCATCAGGAAATATTTGGCTCTATCATCAGTTTTACCTGAAAACAATCATCTCCAGGATTCTGTGCTCATTTCTGGCCCAGGAATAGTTATTTCTGTTCTCTGATGTTGTGATTGTGAGCTGCTTTTGAAGCCAAGCTTTGCAGCTGACCTTTCAAATGTGAAGTGCTATCTCCTGTAGCAGAATACAACACTCTGTTTTCCAAGTAATGCTAGAGCATTCAAGGTCTGCTTTTTCTATTTTGAGACTTTTTTTTTCCAACCTTCTTTTTAGTCTTCCATAAAGATGATAGAAAAAGGAGGAGGGAAGAGAATAGTAGCAAATGTTTTAAAGATTCAAAGAAACAGCAATGCAAAATTATTTTTAATGCGTAGTCAAATCTAGGCACAATTGCTTTCCCCTCATCTTTATTGTAAGGCTGTAATAAATAATTAAGTTGGATGCACTACTTATGGACAGGTTGGTGTAAAGTATAAACAGCTGCTCTCTGGTATTTCAATCTCATTTTACTTACTCCCTTTAGTGAAAATGCTGACCTAGAAATTGTCATCTCTGACTGGAGCAGTGCTGCTTCTGCTCCACTACCTACATCTGATAGTGATCAGTGGCAGCTGTTTGGGAAAAAAAGTAGGATAAAACAAGGCTATACTGGGAATATGTAGAATAACTTTTGCATTTGGAGAACATTTCTCTATATGATGGTGTGGGAAACAAAAGAAGACCCTACAGAGTCAAGTAGCAAGATGTGTTCTCATGCCAAACAATAAAACATTGATTAAAAAATAAACTAATAAAATTTGTGAAAGATCTGGTTATTGGATTATGGTAAACTTTTTTCTTTTTTTACAATCTAGTTACTATTTAGCTACAACTAGTGCATAATTGGTACACCTTGCAATCAAAATCTGAGTATAAGATCAAGATTCAAATCTTTAGTACTTTCAGAGGTTGATCCTGGTAACATACAAATTTGACTCACTGTTAGCAAGGTAATAGCTCTGTCATTACATGCCCTGGGAACATCTCATGCTGACTTGTCTAAAAGATGTATGAGAGAATAAATGTATTTTCCTGCATTATGTGGGTACAGGACGTACAGGACATGCAGGTCTGGAAGTGGAGGCTGGTACAGTTTGTGGTTGGGGCTGTTCAGATGTGTTTTGTATGTTCAAAACATTTCATTGATGCCAGTGTATTGTTTTGGAAATGGATATTGACTTTAGAGCCTGTTACTGTTTTTTGTGTAGCACTTCAGATGAATTGAATATGAATTATTACTCTGTTGGGTTGGAAATGCTGGCTGCTGGTTTTGAGTGGAAAGCAATTGTAGCCAGTTCTCACCAAGCCAGGCATCTGAAGTGCTAGATGCTTTTGAAAACTCTAGCAGATGTCTATCTCTATTTTTAGGTGCTTGAACAACATTTTGGAATCTGGTCTGAAAAAGTGGAAAACCTCCTGTAGATAGCACTAGGATTTTCATGGCAGATTCAGGTACATAGATTATCTGGCTTATTAATATATTTTCTGTGAATGCTCTGCAAGCCTTGCAGGATGTTTTACTTGTGAGATCACAAGACACCTTCTGTTCACTGAAATAGTAATAAAGGTCCTTTCTCATGGCATTGATGGATATAAACACTCATAAAAGTGATTTCTGATTTTACTTTCATTTTTGCCTTTGGTGCCACCACCACCAGCTCTGGCTCTTCCTGCATGTTACCTGTCTAGGCTATGTGTACCTTTGAGTAAAAAGTAGGTCTTCATTTTTTTCATGATGGAAGTGTGAACCTTAAAGCCTCAGACATTTTTCTTCCCTTGACAGCTCTTTCCATGAGCATCTTGTAAGGCTCTGCACTCTTTTTCTACAAGAAAAAATAATTAGGGTATTTTCAGAAACGCTTCTGAACTTTAAAAACAAATAAATTAATCAAAACCTGCTTGAGTCTAGGTTTTCTTATTATGCTGGAAACTTTGGAAAGAATGTCTCCAAAGAGGTTTGTCCAGGACCAGAAAGATCTTATTACAGAATCACAGAATATGCTGAGTTGGAAGGGATCCACAAGGATCATTGTGTCCAACTGCTGGCCCTGCACAGAACCATCCCCAGGGGTCACACCATGTGCCTGAGAGTATTTTCCAAAGGCTGCTTGAGCTTTGTCAGACTTTGGTGCTGTGGCCACTGCCCTGGGGAGCCTGTTCCAGTGCCCAGCCACCCTCAGGGTTAGGAAACTTTCTCCAATATCCAACCTAAACTCCTCTGACACTAATTCAGGCCATTCCCTTGGGTCCTGTCACTCACCACTAGAAAAGAGCTGTGAGTCTGTCCACTTTCTGTATTTTGGTTAGCAGAGATTTAAAGAAGAATTTTGGAATGAGGGTAAAAGTGCCAAGCGTCTACAATGTAAATGTAAGTTAGTGAATATTTCAAATGGTGGTTGTAACTCCCAAGCCTTTTTTACTAACTCTATTTTCTCTTCTCCTATTGAGGGTTTCTCAAAATAATTTCTGTACTTAATCTTCCCATAGATGCTCTTGGTTATATTTGGGGACTAAGAGTGGATAGGTGACAGCTGTGAGACTTTTGGTGTTGTGTGGAGGGGTGTTTTTTATTCTTCCTTAAATTCACAGAGAAAGTGGTAAGGAATAACTGAGGAAGTACTTACAGCATAATTTGGGAAGGTATTTTGGCAGATAGATTCTTTGTTTCTTTAGATGAAACTCCTTTTTGGGATGTGAAAGAAGGCTTATCAGTGAAATGGAAAATTTCTGGATCTTGGCATGTGGTGACTCTGACCTTTATGATGACATTGATTGATGTTCTGGATGACACTCTCCAGAACACTCTGCCAAGCAACCTTGGCCATTGTTCCCCAGAAGAAAAAGCCAGAAAAAATGTGGGGGTTGGGTTGGAGCAGTGAGCTTGGTTAGCCAAGAGACAGCCCTGAAGCTGCTGCTCACCTCTGTACTGGGGGTTTAAAGCTTTAGGCCCTCAGTGATGTCCATACTACAATATTTATTTGTTCTAAGCCCTTTTTCTGGGAGATTCACAAAATAATTATCTGTTTATCCAGACAGATCAATTGAGAATCTGGAGGGTGGATGAGGCCTTCAAGTGAGTTGCTGTTCATCATCTGTTTCCATCTTATTCCCTCAGCATTCACTTGTTAACTTGTTTAAATTCTATCCCACCAACACTGTTGGCCATTCAGATGTGCTGCCACCTGGACTTCTCATTCTTAATAGAGATTCTAATTGGTTTACCCATTGAGATTAAAGTCTGTGTTAGTGCAACTTGTCTTGAGAAGGTAGGAATGGCCTGAGCTCTCCTTGCTGCTGTGCTGCCATCAAAGCACACTTGTGGGGTACCCCTGGCTGTTATTTCCCCAGGGTCTCCTGCAAACCTGGTGCACAGCTGCATGGCCAAAAGTTTGATGCCTTAAAAAGAGCAGAGTTATCTGTGTGGTGTGGAAAAGACATAGACAAAGCTAAGGCAATTTGCCTGGCTGATGTGATATCAGATGTTAGGTTGTTCTTGAGCAGAAATGAAAAGTTAATGACTGTGTAACACACAGGTTTGTGGTATCTAGGTTTAAAGAACTCTAGAACTCTTTGTTATGAAGACATTTTCTTGGCTGAAAATGATTATTTATTAAAAGTAGCAGAGATTCTTGTGTTTTGTTTTCAGTTTCTTCTGGGTTTCTCTGTAGTGCTTGAAGCAGAGATGCTGCATTGCTTGAGTGCTCTACTGTGGAGACAGTTTAATGATTCAATTGTGTTTTGTTCCTGTGAAAATGTGGAAATCTGGGAAGTCACTTAGTCCTGTTAAAAGTGTTTTTGATAAATATTTACTGTCTTGTAAAAAAGCTGGCCTCATCTAGGACTTTTCTCTACCTTTACATCCAATAAAGGAAGGGGAATGTTGAGGCAGACTTCATAAATAAAAATGGATTTTGGTTACACTAGAAGCAGCTCCTTTCAAGCATCCTTTTTTCAGCAGCTTCATATAATATGGAGCTACAGTTTCTAGTTCTAGCTTGGTGTTTTTTTAATAGAAAGTCTATTATTATATAGTTTAATATAGTTAAATCAGAGTCCACAAAGTGCCAAGTTTTAGAATGAACGTTTTATGTGGAAAACACAAACTGGCTATATACCATTAAAACCACAACAAGCTGGTGTCAAATAATCTGTATTCCTCCCTTTGGCTTGCTCAGTTTGTAGGAAGAATCTGATTTACAAGCTGTGCTTATAACCAGCTGATTTCTAAAGATCTTGTAGTGTAATATTTTTTGCTTGTGACTGTTTGCAAGACTTAACAGTGAATGAGATAATCTTTACAGGTTGTTAAAAGTATATAATGGATTTTGTGTTTTATATTTTAGAAGGAATTTTCCCAATATAGCATGTGAAACTAACAGCTTGGTAGTTAAATAATCTGCAAGGAGCTTAGTGTGTGTTGGGTGGTGGTCTGTGGGCTGGGTTTTTTGTAGCTGTAGTAAACAGAGAAGATCTGAAACAGACTGAAATAGGGAGGAGCATGCAGATGATAATAGATCAAAGCTTTTTCAAAATATTGTTTAATTTTCCAAATGTATTCTCTCAACACATTGTTTCAGCAGAAAAGGGAAAACCACATTGTACAGCAGGAAAAAGTGAACAAAAGTGTAGGTAATTAAAAGTGTAGTCAGATTATTTGATAGCAAGTTAGGTAGCATATAGGAAAAACAGAGAAGAATGTTGCACCAAAAGATGAGTGGTGGATCCAGGGGTTAATAAAACAATCTAATGTCTGAGAAGTAGGAAAGCTGGTAGGAATGATGCAGCTGGTTCACTCAAAACCAAGACTCTGAGCATGTCCTGTGCAGTGTGCTGAGCCAGGTGATGATATGGACTTTCCCTGGCAGAAAGCATTTCCGTGAGGTTTGGCTGTTACTGGATCTCGAGAGCTGCTGTTGCTCTGTGTCAATTCATTTTCCTCAATCCTGACAGGTTGGGTTCTCTGTGCACGAGGAATTTGCTGTGAAGGGTTGAACTCTGTGTCCCTTCAGTGCCCAGAGGTAGGGATTTTGTTGGGCAACCTGTTAAGTAAATATTTCTTAATCTTCCCAGTATACACGATCAGGAAAGATATATTTTCACAAACAAAAGCCAGCCACAGCTCTCCAAGCCAGCCTGTAGCACAGATGGGCACTTGGCATGGAGGCAGTGATGTTTAACGGGCAAATTTGTATCCTGGAGACTTGAATGCCCTTTCCCAAAAGGTTCATATGGTATAATATTTTTTATTTTTTATTTTTTTTTCCATGCTGGGAGGCGGGGGGATGGTTAGGGAACAGACTGTGGTGCCTCCCTGAGGGCCTATGAGCTACTGTTCTTTTGATGCCTTACTGGATCTACTGTGCTGTAGGATGGGTGCTGGCTGGAGCAAGGGTGTGCACAGAACTCTTCCTGCTTTTAACAGGATTTTCCTACATCGCACAGCATTTCCTTTTTCTCTTTCACTCCCAGAATAGGTGTGAAAACATCTACAAAGCATGCATTCTCTTTCTGAGTCTTTGGTACCAAAAGTTTGAAATAAATCGCAGGTAATGTGAGGAGAGAACAACTTAATCTTTCTAGGCAAGTCCTGGGGGACTGTACTAATATCTCAGTAATTACAGAGCAAGTATAATATGGCACAGAATAAAATCTGAAATCCATGAAAAAGAATCAAATAGCTCTTTTTAGTTTGCTGCCTTGCTTGGATTTTACCTTGTAATGGCAAGTTTTCCAGCAGTAAAGATCTTTTCAATTAGTGGCTTCAAAGCCTTGCAAGTTTTAAATAATATTTCCATTTTATTGATATGTGAGCTCCTGCTTACACAATAAAATGTTTATCCTAAGTAGCTGTGTATTGATCTGGCACTTCTAGTTCACATATTTAACATGAACTGAGAGGTTATTCTATATCTTTTATAGTCTCATTCTAGAATAATTCCATTCTGAAGGGGCTCAGCTGTTGAAACTGGAAAGTACAGCATATTTCTGACTAGGAAGTAATAGGCTTTTCTTGATTTGAAGGTTTACCAGCCTGCTTCCTTAGAGACTGACACATTTGATTTGTCTCCTGTGGGCATGTAACTCTTACTAGTACTGCTATTTGCCACTTTACAATTTAATTAACTCATAGTTGCCAAGTTTTTTTTTGAAGTAGCCTAAGGCTTCAGCTAAGAAACATGTAAAATATGCTCTGCTAATGCCACCTGCTGATGCTGAGAGTACATATCTGCCTGCAGTTTCATTTTATGCAAAGTTTTTATGTCCCATCCTGTATACATGTAATGAATAACTTCTCATATGCTTTGTCAGAGTGTTATTTTAGATCCATAATAATGAATTAGTTCTGGCTCTTACTCCTGTGTGCAGTAATTTCACTTTAACTCTTGTCCAACTCATAAAGTGCAATTCTTGTTGCTAAAAACAAACAAAAGAACCCAACTTAGTCCTTGTTCTCACTGTTGTGTACTAGTTCCATGCACAGTTAAACTACAGATTGAAAATAAGTCATTCTTTACATTTTAATAAAATGTGTCTTACTGTCTCAAAAATTTCATGTGTCTGTGGAGGTATAAACTCCTGGGCATGTGTGTCACACAGTGCAGTTGAACTTCATTTTTATGCCCCAACTTCTTGCTGCCTTTCTCTGCTGCAGAGGACACGTGTACACAGTGACCCTGGTGATGAGGATCAAAGGGGAGGTAAATAAACCTCTTTTGCTGGAAGAAGTCTTCACTTTTCTCACTGATGGCAGGCAGGCTTGCCAACAGCACTGAGAGACAGGGTGCACGTATGCTCCCCACTTTTTGGATGGGTTTAGCAGTGGATCATTTTTGTTTCAAGCCTTGTGTTTGGTTTTCCCTCCTTGTTCAGTGGGATGCAAACAACTGAAATAATCAGTGCTGGAATAACTTTGTGCCAACCTGTACATAAACAGTAATTGAGTGATTTTGAACAGGGCAGTGCAAAAGCAGGGGAACATTGAAAGTTTAAGTTACTGAAAACTTGCTTTTCCTATTCCCCTCCACTAAGGGCATGGTTTGGGAGTTGGGGAGGGAGAATTGCAATAGACTAGAGCATGCCAGGCATGAGCTTAAACTGCTGAAACAGAACTAATACCACTTTAGGGAAGAAAAAAAAAAAAAAAGCTGAGTTATTAGCACCATTAATTTCTTTCTGCAGTAGCATCTCCTCCTTTGACAGACAGCTCTGTATATTTTGTATCTGCTTGTTTCATTCCCAATCATATCCTCACCTTTGTAATTATGGACATAGCACCTGGAGCAAGTCTGCTTTTTGGGTTTAGTGCGATTTAAAAAATATTTAATTACTGTTTATGATTACGTTTTCTCTGGTCACTCTTAATTGTGTGCTCTGTTCCTCTCATAGGACCCATTTCTTTAGTTCAACTGATTCAAATAGTTGTCATCAAAATAATTGTGGATTTAATGTTTATATAATTTTTTTTCACTGTGTGTTTTTACTCAGAGTTGCAAACATCCCAAATTTCTCTTTATCCATAAGAAAATAATGGCTCTCTCTCTCCTTCTCCCTGTGTTCTCTTGTGGATATCAGGGCAGGTATCTTTGCCTCCCCCCAGGCACTGTGCTCCAACCCTGTGGGACAGTCCATTTGTTGTTTTGGGATCCTGGCTCTTATCTCCCATGGCTGTGACAAAATTCTGTTCCTGTAGAATATAATTCCTTTTGATTGTTCTTCATTGTTCTTGCTCTGTGTTAGTTTTTTCTCTAATTTACAGTAAGAAAAATGTTTGGACTCCTGACTTTTCTTATGTATTATTTCAGAAATACTTTTTTTGTGGTTTAAAGTAAAAAACTGAGTCAGGATCTCTGACTAGCATTGTACAAACCCCTTCAGCAAATGCAGTTGCTCTTACATAGATGGCCCTTCCTATGCAGAAAGGTGGGTCTATTTAGCAGAGATGATGAAGTTGCTTATATTATTTATGTACTTATGAAAGTGAAAAATGTCACTGACAAAAAATGAATCATTCATTTAATTGTTTGTATGCAAATTGTAATTTACTTTGTTGGGTATTTTTTGAGAAAAGTGAATTTTTTTTAACTGAAGGTATTGAGAACAAAAATTCACTTTTATTTTGGTAGACAAGTGCTTGTCTGTAAGTTAAATTTTAAAGTCATCTTTTAATCCCTGAAAAAGAAGCAGCTAAGGAAAGGAAGACTGATGAGTTGAAGCTGTTTATCTTGTGTGTGCAGGGGATTTGAGAATGTGATTCTGATGCATTTTAATTTTTGAAATTGTTGCTGCAGTAATGCTTTTCTATTTTTAATTTTGGATTGTGCATGTGTACATAGAACCAACAGAGTAAGTTTCTGAATTTAAAAGTCCCTGGTTCCAGCTTCTTGAAGTCCACTTTGCTTTGGAGTAAAACAGGTGCTTAACTTGTCTGTCTGCCTCTTATCCTGTCCTCCACCCCACATGGCTCTGAAGTGGACTGTGAAATGCTGTAGCAGCAGTTGAATATAGTTGTTAAAGAAAATGTAAGGAGAGACACTCTTGCTTTAGCACAGCAGGAATCTTTATATGTTGTGGAGACCTGCTGTACTCACACAGCTACCATGCAAAGATCACATATTTTAAAATACCATCATAAAGGAAAATAGTCCTAAATGATGGACTTTGCTAATATTGAGGAGTAGAATTAAGAAATGTTACAAAAGGTCTAAACATACCTGGATTTTTCATTTCAGTCTAACAGGAGCTGATTATTGTTGTTTTGGAGCACTTAAGAACAGTCCCATTCTGACAAGTCAAATGAATAGGTTATGTAGTTTCCCAATATTTAATTTTAAGGAGAAAGGCTCAAAAGTGTGGTACAGATCTGACATGCAAGTACTCCTCCTGAGTGATACTTCACGTATGAATGTACTACTAGAAGTCTAAGGTGTAGCAAAAATGTGCATACCTGAAACCGACAACGTTCAGATGTGTGCAAAAATCGATCAAATTCCTTCTAATCCAGAAATTGGGGTCCAGTTTGCTGGCTGCTCTTGTAGGCATTTTTGAATGTTGCATGCTCACCAACAGAAGGCTCAGCCAGCCTTACTTAGCCTGTGAACTCTGAACTCAGTAAGTAGAGCAGACTTTTCATCTGTCAAGTTTTCATTAAATTTTAAAATACATATGCAGGTTTGTGCTGTCAGCAAAGAAGAGAATTTCTTCTGGCAGGATTCAGCTCCAGGACTTTGTGCTCTAGGATAACCCTTGAGCAGGGAGCTTGAGCCACTGCGGTCCCTTCTAGCCTGACCCATTCTGTGACTCCAGAACTTCAGTACCTGTTTTGGTACACTGCAACTTTCTGTGGTGTTATTTCTATAACATGAAACCTGTTAGCCAGGAGCTGAGGGCCCTGCTGCAGTGAAGGCAGATTTAGTGTGTGCATACGCTGTAAACCTTGTGACGATCATTGTCACAGCACTTTCAACACAAAGGGTTTCCCTGCCTGCAACAAACCACTCAAGCTCGCTGCACATCTCTTCCTAACCTCTTGCTGAGCCTTGACAGTCTGGCACAATGGCAGATTCTGCAGCTGGTTTCCTTTAATGAACTGGAAATGGCATTACGGGGTGCAGGCTTGGTGTTAACCCGTGATTGATGTGTTATTTCACCAGGTAACTTCCTCTGTACGTGTATTAGTGCAGAGCAGACACGTTCCACTGCACACAATGGGTTCATTCTTCACTAGATAAATATAATGTGAGTAATTGCAGTTCATTATGCAAATACCTCTGTATGAGACTTTTATGGGGTAGTAATGGATTTTGCAGAATCTTTTTCTCCTACATAGAATGCTGTTTTTAAAAACAATGTAACAGTGTCCATCAGGAAGGAGGCTTCTAAACCTGCAATTTAGAACATTTTGTTATAACTTAGTCTGACTTGACTTGGAGAGAACAATCCTGACTATACAAATGTCTTACTACCTACTACTGAAAGATGAAAGGCTGTTTGGTAACTGTATTGTTATTTTGCTGTTTATTAAGCATCTACATCATAGAAAGGGAACATGTGTGGAATTTAAAAAGAAAGAAGCATGCAGCCCTAAATAAAGGGAAAGAGATGGGAGGGTTAAGAGGATGTAATGGAGAAGAGGAGAAATTGAGGTCTAGAGGCACCATTGCTTGTGCTACTACTGGAAAAATGTCTAAAACATAGGAAACCTCTTGGTAAATCCTACATTTATAGTGTTTATTATAAGTATCTCTCTCCCTGTGTGTGTTAGTACTGGTACAGAGATAACAACAAATATTTGAATGTAATAATAGAAGAGCATTCTAGTGTGAAAAATAGGAACAGATCTTCTGTTGGTAAAGGATCATTAATAATGAAATATTAAAGAACTGAAAGATATCCCTGTTAACTTGATATTATTTTTTTTCTGTCAGTATGGTTTAAATCCCATCTTATATTTAACTGCAGATTTCTACCTAAGTTTTGCATCCTGGCATGTAGAAAAAAACCCAAATGAATAAAGGAACTGGCAACTCTTATGCCTCAGATTGCAGGAGGTTTTAATGAATCTTTTCTATTTGGACTAATGTGGAATGCCCTTTGTTTCTGGGAAATAATACCTGAATGTGTGAAAATCCTGCATTTTATTTCTGTTGGGCTATTCTGTTTTGCAAATAGAGGAGAGAGTCTTTGATCTTTACATTGACTGATAACACCAAGATGTAGTCGTGTCAGTGTGCTCTGTGGAAAAATGGTTGTCCAAGTTTGTGAAGACAGATCTTTCTGTTGTGTCCTGGTGAATTCCAGCCAATACTGTAACATATCTGGAGGGCCCTGACAGGCTTCCAATCTAACAATGTCCCTAAAATATCGACATATACAGGATGGAAACCTTTGTGTATTTCTGCTATAGCTGAGCTCCCTGCATACTGAACAAATCCTGTTAATGAGGGAAATAGTTTCAACGTACTTAGAAAACCAGCTCAATTCTATAAATGAATGAAAGGAAAAGCCAGATAACACAGCTGCTCTATGTAATGGCTAGCCTGTCTTCAAACAACTCGACTGTGAAATGATGCAAGCCTTGAGATTATTACTTTTCCCCGTTGGCAATTTGTATGCCTGAGCAGCCTGTGCTCTACTATATTTCAGTCTCAGGATGGGGGTGGCAGGATGCTGGGGGGTGCATATTTTGCCAGTTGTGGTAAAAAAGGGCAATTAGGGCACTCCATTTTTAAAAAATAAATCCCTAGTCACTTCATCTACAATTCTTCAAAATGCATAACACCGGCTCTCTGGGTAGTACAGCTAAGGCAAGATGCCCAGAAAGATGACATGTGTTGTCTTCAACTACTGCAGTTTCCTGGTCTTACTGCTTCAAGAAATATGCAACTGCTGCTCTAAAAAGTGCTCCTTGAAGTGTTGGCTGTTGTCAGATCTGCCTCTTGCTGCCAACACGCTGTGGGATCAGATGTTACCCAGGGTGCTGTGGAAGAGTTCAGCTTGGCTGAAGGACTGCAGTTGACTCTGTGCATCAGTAGGTTAAAGACTGGGCATGTCCTGATTGTGTGCAGAGTAGCTAAATGTTGTCTTGGGAAGCTGAAGTTTTTTATTTACTCAGTTTGGGAGTATCTCTTCAGAGCTCTACAATTTCTCAGCTGTGTGTTATGACTGCCTTGCTTTGCTTGGGAGTAATTAGTTTGGTTCAGCAAACCTACCAGACTACTGATTACTAGGACAAAGCTGTTAAAAAGAAGAGCCATTGAACTGTTGCAGTTTTCCTTGATAACAAAAATATCAGAGCATTGCTTTCCCTTTTTAACTAAAAAAAGGTCTGACTTTAGATTTTAAAGCTTGAGGCAAAGTAAGGAGCTTCCTAGAACAGTTGCTTGGGAAGAGGATTTTAAGCAGTGGGAGTAGATGACTCCTCAGGTGGAGATTCCCTGGGGAGAAGTAACACCCCAGAGGATCAGCAGTGCTCTGGTGAGTGGGACAGGGGGCTCATGGCTGATGGATGGATGGCAGTGGTGCCCTCAGGGGCTTGTGGCTGCACCCCTTGATTGCGAGGGAAGTGTCACAGGAGCACAGGGCATCACTTCAGATGGCTTCTCATGGAGTTCTGGCACCTCCTGTTCTGCAGGCTGAGCAGCTTTTGCAGTTCAGGGTTATGGCAATTTGTAGCAGAATAGATTGTGAGAAATTAAGAATGGGGCTGTGGCCGAGACTTGTTCCTAATGGAAGATTAAGCAAAAGTATTTTCACAGCAAAAGGCCCTGAATAAAACCAAACCCCCCAAACTCCAGCCCACAAAACCACAAAAATATTGGGGTGGGAAAAATGTGATGACAAGTTTGACTCAGAACTTTACTTCTTTTTTCTGTGTTTTTCTAAAATCCTTCTCATATTGTGTGTTAATAAGTGAAACTGTAGTATGAACTGGCATTTGGGTGGCAATTTTTTCATTTTCTTTTATGGATAGGAAGGATGACTATATTATAGCCTGAACTTGTTAGTATTAATGTTTAAAATAGAGTGATGCATTAAAAAGTAATAAGCACAGCAGTGTGAGTGTGTCTGTTGCAATGTTAGTGACACTATGATGGATTAACAGCCTGTAAAATAGAAATGCATGCTCTGGCAAATATTTTACCTAACACTTATTAGTATATTTATGGGTATCAATTTTGCTTTTATTTTGCATCTTTTAAGCATAATCATGCTTTAATCTATTTTAAAAACCCACAAACCTATAAATCTGCTATTTTTCTGCAGGTGTGAACTTTGATTACATGATATTTAATGTCAAGTTATATTATTAAAGCAGAAGTAGAATTTGAGCATTATACACAAGCCAGAATTTGAAACCCTAGAATAAGAAACTGTCTTCTTGTTTTGGTGTTTTTTCCTGTGGTGGCATATTTTGTGTGATGTAGGAATCATTCATTATGCCCAAATCCAAGTCTCCACTTTAGAATGTTATAGAAGTGCCCTGATAATAGATGGTTTCATCTGTCTACATCAACCAGGTTTCAATTAATGCTCACCAGAACAAGAAGGCACTTGCACTGGTGGGAAAAAAATGCAGTCTTAAATTTGATTCTTACCCAAGGTGACAGTAACCCCTTAAGAAATAAAACTTGATTTGCATAAACCAGCAACTCTTAAATAGGTTTATCAGGTTGTTATTGTGACCTTAAGACAAATAATGACTTGCTTACACTCTTCTTGAAGTTAAATCAATTTCAAACTCTGAAAAGTCAAGAAATTTGCTTAGTGCTTCCTGGTATTATTTTAGACTTTATTGAAATCTGTTTGCCTTTTGGTAGTTCCTGGTGGCCTTCTCTGCAATTGAGATCTAATATGTCAGTCTAATAACTTCACAGGATGCTTTATTCTGTTGATATATATTATTTTTCCTTATGCAACAATTTAATGGAATTCATTACCACAGTGCATTACTTTTTAATACATGCTATTTCCAATTTGAGATAACTTTGATTTTCAGGATCAGTCAATCTTCACAATAAATGAAAAGGGCTCAACAATGTGATAGAGCAGAGGTGGATCTCAGGTTAGCAACTGCTGCCATGGAATTATACAAAATTCATTTTTTGTTACATCAAGAAGCAGAACTGTGGTGAATATCAGATCAAGAAACTGGCATTTTAGTCAAGACTTCATAAAAGTCACATTCCCACCACAAAATTCATACTTGTGATGTAGGAATTTATTGGAGAGTGACAGAATTATGGGCCTCTGAAGTATGTTATTGCTCTATGTAATTGCTTGACATGGCACTGTTTCTTGGATTAAAAGCCATGTTGTATTTTCCACTCAGCAATAAGGATGTTATTTTGAAAATAATTGCGTGCCAATTTAAAGTTTGCAGGTTGCTTTCAGCTGAGTGGCTGGAACCTTGACCTCCCTGATGACTGTGGGTCCACAGGTGTCACTTCATGTCCTGCTGCAGAAGGTGTCCCTTTGACAGTGGCTGCTCAGGACTGTTGCTTCTCCTTCCCCCATTGAATACAACATTTTTGGCACCCAGTGTTTGTGTCACCAAGCCTGCCAAGGTCAGAAGTAAAGGGAATGCATTTCCTAACCCTTGAAGTCTGTGCTTAGAGTTGCAACAAGGATCCCTTCAAGTGACTCTGAGGAATTTGTTAGTTTTGGGGTAAACATTCAAAGGCCATTATAGACATGACCAGGGGTTCATTCTAGAGTGTAGATAGTAATAGATAATAGTAATAGAACACTTAAATACTCTGTGACCTCTAGTCATGTTTTTCTTTTTTATTGTCAGAGAAAGAATACTAGATAGGTTTGTTTCCATAGCATTCTGTCCATTGTATCAGAGCTCTTAATTACAGTTTCTCATTTTTAAATTTTATCTTCAGTTTGCAGGTATTTTGAATTCATTGAAAGCATTAACATTTACAACCTAGCACCAGCTTTGGGAGTAAAAAAAATAGTTTATTTGCTTAGAGAAGTGTTCATTTCCCAGCATGAAACTCTTGAAAGAAACCAAAGGCAGACTTTGTCTTAATAGTTGAAAATTCAAAATAAATGAAGCTTATGTTAAATGGCAGTAACAGACTAGAGCTACAGTGGACTGCTGAAATTGGATTTGGGTAGCTATAAACATAATTAGCTTAAAGCATTCTAGCTTGCCATGCAGTGTGAGCTCTCATAGGCTGGGATGTGATAATGCTTTGCTCTTTTGCATTTTAACTCCTTGTGGAGATTCAAAAGCCAGCTGATCTTAGGCTTTGTGGAAGCGAAATTAACCACGCGTTCCTTGGGGGGTTATGGCAAACTGTGAGGTTTATTGGCTGTTGAAGTGTGCTGAAGATAACGTGACAGTAACCTAAAATGCTGTATTCCCAACATACTAATTAGGATTGTATATTAATATTTTTAAAAATCTTCAGAGATTTGTATTTCTAGTTGTGTAAATGACTGATTATACGTAAACATTGGTTGTGTATGCTCTTAACACTCTCATGGATAAAATAGTAGTGCTTGATTTGACCTGAACAATATACACAAACAAAGTGATAATATTGTAAAGTTGCATATAGAAAATACTGATGTGGTTCAGAATTTCTGCAGGACTTTTATTGCTCCAGAACACTAGCTCATGCCCATTATGTGAAGTTGTGTTCATTTAAGCCAGTGAGTAATGTAACCTCAATCTTTGCTGCAAGTGGGCTGGAATCGGTCGATAACTTGGCATTCCCACACCAGTGGAACACAGATTTATACACCTGAGACCTCCATAAAATTCTAGGGATACATGTTCAGCCTCTCCAGAACAGGCTGCATGTGCATTCTCCTGCTCTTCCTCAGATGTACAGATCACTTGAAACAAGTGAGCCTGTGTTCTCACAGCAGGCAAATTGATGAGTGCTTCCACCACTGGGTTGTTTTCAAATAATAAATTCAGAACCTTCAGATTTTGCCTTTTATCTGAAAGTCTCAAGCTTTGCAAGCTGTGATAACTTCTGTTATCCCTCTACTTCTCCTGTTTCTATTTTCCATGAGTAAGTGTATGTGAAACATTATGCTTGCACAGAAGTAAGGGAAAGTTTCATAGAGTTGTTAAAAGCTGGAAGGATTTTCACCATGGGACATTATATTGAATTGTTTACTGTATGAGGTGACTCTATATCCTTTCTCATTTTCCTTTTTATTCTCCTACTGTCTTTATTTAAGGAAGATTTTTTAAAATGAAGTATTTCAAACAAGAGTGAGAATGGACAGTTTAGACTGTTAAATAATAAAAAAAACCACTGTGGAGAACACATCTGAGAATTATAATCTCAGTATTTAGAAGTGCAGAGGAATGAAGTACAAAGCAAATATTAACACCACATCATGCAGAGTAGTTACAGCTTTTCTATTTTTGCAGTATCTGAATCTTCTAATATGTGTGGAATATGGATAAACTGACATATTTCCTTTCTTGTGTTCTTTTTTAAATATTAATTTCCAGTGGAGGTGGATTACATCTTCAGCAAGGCTTTTAGTTCTTCAGCCTTCTGCATTTATTACTTCTGTTTAGAACTCATTGTAGATAAGCATTTGAAGAAAGAAATAAAATAAACATTTGTGTTAATTATATAATTCCTTCCTACCCTTCTCCCATGCACCATATTTTCTCTTCTCTGTATGATTCTCAATTGGCTTTTATTAGGGTTTGATACATGTCTAATCAGAGACCTCAAAGTACAGGCAATTGTGACCCTATTTCTGCACCCTTTCATAAGTGTAAATATACCTGGAGGTAGAAGAAAAGAACAATGGGATTAATTAATCAGGTGGTTATTATGTATATTTATAAATGGGGCTTTGCCTTAGTCTGTAGTTGCTGTTTCTTTTGTGTCATATCTCACATTACCCTTGACCTGGATTTTTTGTTTGTTTATTTGTGGGTTGGTTTGATTGGATTTTTTCCTCCAATCCCTTGGTTATTTTCCTGAATGTGGTTCTGAAAAACCTTGGGGGATTCATCAAGTTTCTATGTCCCTGTCTGTGACTTTGTTACAAGATTTTATTCACATATCCAAATTTTATTTTTGCTTTCATGGGCAAAACAGCTTCTTTCATTTTCTGTGAGATACCGAAACGCACCATTGCGCTTGATCATCAAGGACACAGCAGAAAATTAGTTGCCATTTTTTATCCCTTAAAAATGAGAGGCCAGAAGCAGGGAAATGCAGCTTAATACACTTCTATGGGGAGCTCTGCTTCAAAGACCAGTGGCATGTAAGGAACTTACCTGCACTTTCTGCTGAGATGCACTTTGGTTTCAGAATGGATTTTTGCTATGTGCATAAATGCTTTCCTTCTCTGGTCAGTTATCTGTGCATACACTTTTCTAGTGGGACCAGAAATTATTCCAGAGTCAGCAGTTGTCTATAATAGCATAAGGACATGATAGAAATGCCACGTTACTTCCAAAAGATAAATTCATTACTATGCTTTGAAACTTAGCTTTCTTCTGCCTTTGCTCCAGGACATCACAAGGTGTAGCAAATAATGAAATACACAGCTCTATCCCCAGTAAAAAGGACTGAAACTTTTCAGCAAAACTTACCACTTTTTCCTGTGTTTTCCTTGGTCCTTCATTATGCAATCCCACTCAGGAAAAGTTTCTGCATCTGATGGGAGCACCATGGGAGAAATGCTAACGTGAATTTTGAATCGGGTGAATTAGCGATCTGCATAGCAGGAATAGTCAGCAGTGCCAGGCCAGGCCACAGCTGCAGACAGATTGTGGTGTCACCTGTAGTGGTTTGTGAATGTTATGGTTCAGCCTTGCTTTCCATTCACAGGGTGGTCGGGAGGAGGTGATTTCCTGCTCGGTCATACCCAGTGTGCATTAATGAAATCTGCTGAGAGCACTCTGTGGTATGGTGTACACAAGTGTTTGTTAACACAAAAGAAGATTGTTCTTTCAAGCAAAAATTTCTTTTCCAAGTGAATTTAGTTTCTTAGACTGGCAATGGTACAAATACAATTTTTGTATTAACCAAGTGTGAGTGTCCAGTTTTGCACACACCAGATGCATAAACTATAGGTCTGATATAGTGTTGAATGATTAATGTAAATAAAGCCAAGGTTTGATGAATTACTTTATTATTTTTTCTTGCTAATTATTAGCAATGGGTTAAATCTATGTTAGATTTTGCTGGCCTCTTGAACATAAGCATACTGTGTGCTTTCACAAAGTTTCTAGGGCTTCCAGGATTGCTCTCAAAAATGAAGGTAACTGTTACTTGTCACTTGAAGCAGCTAAGAATCTTTGTTAACATAAGAACTGTTTGAATCTCGCAAAATAAGCTTATGAATTTACTGCCTAACAGTGTTTGGCTTGTAAAAAGAAGTAAACAGCACAAGTATTGAGACAATCAACCATTTCTGTTTCATTCCTGGCTTTGGAAAGATACTATTGTTTATGTAATATGTTCAAAGGAGCACATAATTGATTATATACTGTTAGTCAGCCATGTGCGTTTTTACATTTCTGCCTGTAGGTAAGCTGAACACCTGGTGACATGGTAGCATGTTTAAAACACTGCTTAGGAAACCCACAGTAACAGCAGATAACATGACTTTCAAAATGGTTCAGTAATACACAAAATAAATGTTCCTTTTAAGAATTTTTTTCTTTATTGTCTTCATAAAAAGGTATTAGTACAGAGAGAAATGTGATCTATTTACTGTTCCTGGTGGGGATGCCTGGTGGGTGGTGAAAGTTGCAGGGTGCTGTGCTACTCTGTTCTCCACAGTTCCCCTGTTAGTCTTTCTATCTTTAAACTTCTCGTTTCTTCTGAGAAAGCAGGAAGCTTTTGTCAGCTAGGTATTGAATAGAGGTTTTGATATTTAAAGCAAACTGTTCAGTGCTCTTAGAGATGCTAATGTGCAAAGAAATACAGGTACTACATCTCGAGCTTCGAGACAGAAAATGTTAAGATAAGAACAGTGTACAAAGGCAGAGGGAAGATTCTGAGGTCTTAATTATAACTACTGAGGGAAGAAACTAGAATTCTGGAGCGGACACCGGAGCTATATTGTAGGATGCAAGGATGACTCAGCCCATGCTCAGATCATGGTCTTGCCATACTTGTTTACATTAAAGTTCACTTGCTATTTTAAGTCTGCACATTTAGTGGAGAAGACGGTGAGAAAAAAGCACAGGGAGAAGAATAAAAGCAAAAGAGGGGTGGGGTACATTTTAAAATGCAACAACAAAAAATACCTGGACCAATCCCTCCTGCTCGGTACGCTGCTCTCTCAGTGGAGGAGCTTGTAATCCTATATTTGCTATATCAAGCGGATTCTTCTTTGAGCACAAATTAATAATTTATTCATAGGCTGGAGTCAGCCCGCATTGATTTACTTATGCTGCATTTCTTTTCATTCATAAGCCTGTGCTGGTCCCGAGCTCTCGGCGAGTGACTTGCTGCAGTGCTCCGGCGTGGGAGGAAGCAGCAAACGTGCCTTTATGCCCAAGGACGGGCTCGCCAGGAGCCGCTGAAATGTGCGAGCCTGGCCGAGAGCCGGGGCTCGCTGCCGCTGCCGCCCGATGCTCCGGGAGCTGCGGCCGCCGCTCCGCTCCCTCCGCCCGCCCCGGGATGCTGCTGCCGGCAGCCGAGCTCCGGTCAGCCCTCGCCTCGCCGGGCTGTGTGACAGACAGGTGCTTGTCACCAGCTCTGCCCTGCCTGAAGCTGGCTCCGGTGGGTGTGCACGGCCCCACGCCCCCGCCCCTGCCAGCCCCGCCGAGCCCTCCCAGGCTCAGCCCCCGGCAATGTGCAGCGCTCTCTTCTCGCCTCCCTGGAAGGGCTCAACTACACTTTCAGCTCCTCCAGACTTTCTCTGCTTTTGCCGTGCCCTCCCTCTGGTCCAGCTCCTCCCGTGCCTGCCTCTCTGTCTCGGCGCTATCCCGTTAAAAGGCTGCTGCTCCCGCTCCGCCGAACCAATGCACTGGCTGCCTGCACCCGGGATGAAGGCTGGAGCTTGTCGGCGAGGGAAAGGACAACTCTAGGCAGCTTTCCATTTGCAAAGTGAGCAGTAATTGCAAGAAGACAGCCTCCCCAGTTGGAATCAATAGTCTGCTTTCTTGCTGCTAAGGGCACTTTGGAGCAGCAGTAGGTCACTGAAGTAACTTCAGCACACTGCTGACTGCGGAGTTGTAAAGAACTACATGCAAGTGGCTGCAGTAGTGCTGGAAAACGCTTTGCTGTTACCAGGGACACAATAGTTTTCAAGTCATTAGAGCTTCGCTTCTGGTCTGCTCCTTCCATTACACAGAGAGGGTCATACTTTGGAGGAATGAGGATGGAGCTTTGAATTTTTCTTTTCCGGTGTTCCAGTGTCCCCTTCTAGTGGAAGAGGGTAAGGGTGGGGGAAAAGAAGCTTTTAAAAGCAAAACCCCACTGCTGCTGAACTCAGCTTCACTTGAATTTCCCCAAACCTTTCCAGGCACAGAGAGGCATAATGCCAGAGAACCTAAATCTTCGGGCTTTTGGGGGTTTTTTCTTGATCTACTGGACAGCTTTTAACACAGCCTTAGTGGATGTGGTTGGATCGGAGCAGCAGATCCCCTTGTCAGTGTAAGTGCTTTCATGCTATTCCTCTCAGGACCACGTTCAAGGATGAGAACTTGGCTGCTCAAGTTCTCCTGTTTTTGTACTGCAGATATTTGACTGTTCCAGGGCACCTTTGCTCCTCTGTCAGCTGTGTTTGAAGTGGTTGTCTCCAAGATGCTTGGCACTACTTTGATTTTATTGTAGGAGCATGTGTTGGTGGAGCATGTGGCCACTGAGTTTTAAGTGCTTGCATTTACTGAAATTGATGCTGTTAACTCTTTATCATGTGGGAATTGATCATTCAGAACTGTTTTGCCATTTTATCTGCTGTTTTCCTTTCAATTGATATCTGTCACGTACCGAAGGATGTTTCTGTGCAAGTTAATTCCTTAAATTTTAATGGTTCAGGTTGGTAGTTTCATATCAGAGGCCTTACCTTAGCATGGGGTCTAGTTTGTGCTTATACTTGTACAGCTTCACTGATCTTTTGCTGTGCTTAGCTTCCTTAGTGAGCTCTCTAATGCAAAATTGCTCGGCTCCTTCTGAGTGCAGCTGAAGCTGTTACAGTCTCTGTTGCTTGCTATGACATGTGTATTACATTTCTTCCTGTCTCTTTTTTTCTTCACAGGGTAAAGCTCTGGGCCTCAGCATTTGGTGGAGAGATCAAATCTATTGCAGCCAAATACTCAGGTTCTCAGCTCCTACAGAAGGTAAGGATTTCTTCGGTTGTAATAAGGAAGGTTTTAACAGAGAAAATGGAGGCAGATTTAATTTTTTAAATGAACAGGAAAGCAGTGCTGTACGTGCTTTTGTCCATGATCTATTTTTGTATGGCATACTAGTCCCTGATGACTCTTTGCATTGCACTGCACTATCTGTAGAGTCCTTGCTTAACCTGATATTTTTCTGTTTGGATGACTGTTTTTTTTCACTGGAAAGTAAACTCCAGCACTCATTTCTTGTAGCCTAGGCTTCAGCCCAGGTTGCGGGTGTTCAGTCTGGTTGCTGCATTGTGGTGATGATGATGATGATGATGATGTTTCTGTGCAGAAACAGCTGTTTCTTATGAAAAATGTTAACTTCATCCAAGGAGCAGAATTAGTGCATATTGTATTATTTTCACCCTGGGCTGTGTGTACACAATGCACGGTATCAAGAGAAGGCGGCTGCACTGTTGTTTGCCATCTCTGCAGTTTTTACAATGCCATTATTCCCCCAATCATCTCAACCCAGTGCTGAGATGTATTACATCATTACAGATAAGAGGAATGAATGTGGTTATCTTCCTGCTCAGCTGCACAGCTGGGTAATAAGGTAGTGAAGTATAGCAAAAAACTTGAGAAATTGGTATAAGTCTGAATAATTGGGGCAGAGGGTAATGAAAAAGCAGATTTGAGTATTAGCTATATATCAAGGACTCTGTTTAATTTAAATATGCAACCTAGAGTAAACTTTTGTATTGTGGACAGTTTATTTTTGCAACAGTTACAAAAAAAAATGAGAGACTAAAGAATATGTTAGATTGAGACTGCAATTTTGGGACATTTATTATACGGGATTCTCAAAATGCAATATGTAAATGGAAAAACATTGAGACATTCACTGATCAAAACACTCATTCAAGCCATGTATTAAATTTCTGCTGAATTTTGTAGACATGATTTTTATTTCTGAGTAGCACTAATTTTATTTTTTGTCTGATAGAGAAAGAAATTATTCCTTGAGCTTGTAGCATTTATTTCGGAAGGCTTATATATGTGTGAAATTATATAACTGTACGTGTAGCAGCTGAAATAAAAAGCTTGTGCTATCCTTTAAAATGAAACCAACTGGCTTTAGTAATTACTAAAGACATATGAGTTCTATAGCAGCTTGTCTTTTCAGATTTTTATACCCAGGACTGTAAAACATGAATTTCACTAAGTGAAAATACAGAGCTATTAAGAACAAAAATATTTGCGGTCTCTTACTGCCTTTCAAGGCCTTTAAATGGCTTCACTTCAGTATGTTGGGAAAACTTTGATTTTATTATGAAAATCTGGACACTCAGTATTTATTATACTTCCAGCTCACATTTTTCAAAGTCTGTGTAGTCTTACATTGTCACTGTTTTTTATGAGCACCTTAAATTCATAAAACAGATGGAGCTTTCAGTTTGGATTAATTTGTAATCAAGTATTATTAAAAAGCTTTTTTTTTTTTTTATTTTTATTGGGCCATAACAAACTAGCATCTTTATTTAACTTTGGAGCTGTTCCATGCGCAGCCATTTTTGCGCAAAAATGACTTTAGGAATGAAACCTACCCAGTACTGAGCCCAACACTTGCTGGAAGAATATGGAATGTACTGTATATGGCAATCAAGCTAAAATCCACAAAGAATCAATATGGAATCCTTAATCCTCCTTCTCCTCCTCATAGTAGATGCTGCTGTCATCCCTTCTGTAATGTGCTTTTTCCCTCTGAAGTAGCAAGATTGCTTCCTATTGGTTGTTATAATTGTAGCTAATTGGAAGCTATTCATTTTACCTTTTCATCAGCATCCTTTCTGTTTCACTAACCAGTCTGTGCTCCTGTTTTTGAAGGTGCACAGTGTATGCTCTTTCCAAGCTATTTTGTTTTTCTTTCTTGCTTATATTATATTTCATTATTTAATGAAAAAGAAAAGACAAAACACAGGTTTGACAGGTATTTAGAGCATTTTTATTACTCTGTCATATAGGCTATTGTTTTGTTTTTCTTTTTTTCTTCTTTCTGGTTACAGTAGATTTTATAAGATGTCTGTCGATTTTTCTTTTATTTAGAATTTCAAAATGTCTCTGTCCATTTAAGCTTGCTGTATCCTGGTGCTGATTGTGGCAAACAAGCCTGGATGACAGCTGACTTTAGCATGTACTATTTTGTATTGTTATAAAGTATATTTCTTCTGTGAATAGAAACATACCAAACTTCAAGGGTGCAAGTATTTCTAACATGCAAAGTCAGTGACAGAGGTTGTCACAACAGTTAAGGAGGTGATAGCACAGGGGAACTCTAAAAACAAATGCCTTTCTTTCCCACCCTCTCCCTCCCCACTAGCCAGGCATCAAGAATATGTTTGGTATTTACTATGATCTCTGGGTGATCAGAATTCATGCCATTTTAAAGTCAAGATTCCACTTTTAGAAGCAGTGAGACTTCTGATATTACCGGAGGAGCCCACATTTCCTGATTATGAATTAAGCATCCTTAAAGAAGTGAAGATGTAAAATGTGTGCATGATTATGGATCTGGGCAGTATAGATTCCTCAACTGTCAACTGCTTGGGAGTGCCATTTAGCTTAATACAGGCTTGCTAAATGAAAAATTAATGTAAAGGTTACTTGATTCATTTTGTCAGCACACACGGTGAGTTCTGCTTTCAGAGGGATGCGCTCACAGTCGAGGCGTGATTGACAGTCTCTACTGCCCAAATGTTTTGCACATTGAGTCATTTGACCCACGCTAAAATTTCATTGAGCAAATTAATTCAAGTGAGATACTCAGTAAAGAATTTTTTTTGCCAGTTTACAGTTGTGAATATTGATGGAGTTATTGCAATTCTTAAGGTCTTTCTGTACTGTGACCATCAAATGGGTGACCAGCACCAGTGTCCTCTTGAGTTTGTAAAAGATGTATAAGAATATTTAAAAGTATTTTTTCTAAAATCCACCATTTCCCATATCTTAATTGAATGTTTCATTATTTTATGTCATTATGATAATCTTACTCAAGTATTTTGTTATGCCTCCTAGAAGTATCAGGGGTATAGGACTTTTCCCAAAACTGACTTTAGATGAAATACAGATGCTTCAAATTGCTTGGAAAATAATAGTTCAGTAAGTAATTTCAGAAATTATGATGAGGTTTTAGACAAAATTGGCACTCAAAAAAATGTTCTACTCCTTGCTTTCTAAGAGATGGAACACCGTTAAGTATACAAGAAAACATCCAGAAGCAAATTGTACTGTATTATTCCTAATTTGTCTGGTTTCTGGAGGCTTTACAGTTTCCATATAGATTTGGAGAGGCTCCTTGATGCTGTAGAGATGTTCATACTCTTCACCTACTTAGCAAATACTACTGGGGCCTAAGAATTAATTTTAATCCTCTCTTAGGTGCTGTTTTTTTTCTTAGACTGTCAAAAGACATCTGCCTTATTTGAATCCTGAAATCTTAGATTTTTTTTTTGTTTTGTAGACACTCTCTGATTAGTGGGTCCTGTACTGAATGTGAGAGTGTAGCCCACTGGCAAAGCCAGGCTTCAAATATGGGATGCAGAACAAGGGTTAGGTGCCAGGAACACATTCACTTCAGCTGCTGCAATTAGAGTTTTGGAAAACAGGCTTTGGGGAATGCTGCTGTGATACAGGAAAGCTCTGAAATCAGTGCAGTGTCTGTTTGTGTGAAAGTGCAGCGTGGTCTATGCTTTCTCAGGTTCCTTTTGATGAGACTACTCTTCTTAAAAATATATTCTGAGCTATGATAATACTTCATTTCATCCTGAATCATCAATATTATTTATTGCAAAGGTAGGAAGGGTTTCCAGGTGAAAATACCCTTAATTTCTTGGGTCTTCCACAGTGGTTTAATCCTGACGAGAAGCTTGTTTAAGGCCCCTTCAGATTTTCCTTATGTAAGCTGTCTGCTGGAGCCCTCAGTGTTATGTAAGCACTGCCTGCCTTGGTCTGAAGCAGGCTGGAGTCTGCATCTGCCTGCCTCCTTCAACACATCCTTCCTTGTGTTGGGAGTCCTCAAACTATTGTTTTCTCTGAGCAGGTTTTCCAGACAGGAGAGCATTCCTGTTTTTAAAGATGCAGAATTGCATTTTATCTCCCTGACTAGGATGGGGTGCTGGATCTTGGTAGTTTCTTGCAACTGTGGAAATGTCAGCACAAAATTAATCTAATGGGGTGATTTAGATCAATTAGCATTCAGCTGGTGGATCTGATTCATACAGTACATCTATCTTTAGTTTAAATTGTATAATAGTGACTTAAATTCTTAGGCAAGTTTAGTGCAATCATCTTGACATTAATTGCCTTTCTTTTATTCAGCCTTATGTTGGTTTTGGTTTTTGTAGGTTGTTTTTTTACTTGAGACACTGTAATGACTGCTTTGAAGGAAGGGTCAAGTAGGACTGAGACATGCAGGTTAAAGGATAGGCATGGACCATTTTTTTGATATCAATTTAAACTTTTGCCAGCTGAACAATTCTGAATAGCAAAAATAATACATTATTCTATCAAAAAGGGAAAAATTATCAATGAAATCTATAGGCATATGGCTGTAAATCAAAAAGTACAAAAAAACCCATCAAAGGAAATACCACCACCCCCTGCAAAGAAACCAAATCAACAGCAACAACTCCCTTCTCCCCACCAACCAAAGCTGACACCTACCCCAAAACCCAAATTCAAAACTCACCACCCAGGTAAATGGTGTAGAACTTACCAAAAACTGTATTCAGAGTTAACTCATCATAATTTGGACTCCTGAAGTCTGGTTTATGCAGTATGAATCTCCTAGCACTGACTTAGAATCAAACCTTAGAAAATAAAATAAATATATGTCTGAGAATCCTAAGCCAGTGTAATTCTGATGATTAATGCAAATGATGTTTTAGAACTTGCAGAGCTTGAATCTCCATCCCCTTTAATTCCTACAGATCTTTGGGCTACATGAATGACAAGATTATTCTCCATGCCAAACTAGGTACAGAACATTTCAGTGTGCTTTGAAATGTTTATTGTTATCTGCAGACATAAAGATGTGCAAATTATTCTGGACAGATATTTTAACTTTGTTCAAGAATTAAAGAAATCAAACACATTGTTATGTTAATAATGCATTTGGTTGGAAAACCTGGTGGGATCCATGCTAATGTGCAGGTAGTAGGTTGATCTGTAGAGGAAAGGGTTAGTTTTATCAAACTTTGAATGCTATATTCTCTCTTTCTCCTTGGCTTTCTTTTTTTATAATAAATTTCTGCCTTTTCTGGAGGTACTTGAAAATTTTATTTCTCTTCTGTGAAGTTAGAACTGGACCTTGAATTGTACTCTTCCCTCCTGTTTGAACGTTATGGCAGGAGTAATAATTTTTTTGGTGTTGGTAATGGTTTTAAAATGTAGTCAAAGCAGCTTGAATGTCAAACATCATGTTTTAGATTTTACTTAGTCTAAAAGGAAAGCAATGCTGGATTCATGTTTTGTTTCCTTCAGCGCTCTCTATTTTGCACTATGCTCTGTGTCTTTCTGGGTTTTGCAAGCAGAGTGTGATCCTCTTGTATTATTGAAAGTAAAAAAGTTCTGTTGGTAGAATGTGAGAGGAATATGAGATGGCTTTAGTAAGTTTGTGATACCTGCACTACACTTTCAGTAATGTCTTTTAATATGGAAATTATTGAGCAGACAATCCAACTGGAAAACGTCAGATCTTGGAAGGAGGCGAATGCTAATTCCCTTGCTTAATGCATTTATGGTTGTTTGTTTTCACATCCTGTACTGGAAAAATGCTTACGTTTCAAGGTGAAAGGAGCTGCTCTCCATGCAAATTATCTCGACAGTGAAGGTATGTAGAGCATGAATAGATGCTGTATGGTAGTGGTGATTCACTCTTAAGTAACTGCTAATCAATACTCCACACTTTCAAATGTCATTACTGTTCTGTAGGGGACAGTTTTTTGATGCTGATAATAAGTGCTAACACATTTTACAGCACAAATTATATATTGATAGGGTAGATGGTATTTTAGTTTCCGTAGAAGCGTCACTGACAGGTTTTAATGAAATACAATAATTAAAATGTAGTTCTTGTGAAGTTCCATTTTGTTTTTTTTACATATAATGTTTTTGAAAAATTACATGGATGTTTTTATGATCCTGCTTAGCATCCACCAAGTTAATTTGTGTAAAGCTGGAGTACTTTTTTAGAGTGTGTGATCAAATAATTGCAAGATTTGTATTTAAAAAGGAAATCTTTGCAAAGCCACTTCTTTTAAAATCATAGTTGGAAAGAAGTCTGTAAGGGTCTTGCTAGCCTAAGTGATTAATTCCAGAGACACATAATTATGAAAATATCCTGCCCTCAGTTCTCCCAGGAGTTTCCATGTGAAGTTACCCATGTAATAAATGAGAACCAGTACACTGGTTTTAAAGACAATGATATAAGACATGAGGGGATTGTGACTGCTCAAGACACCCCATATAGGAGTGTACAGATTCTGCATCCAGCATATCAAAAATAGGGCAGTAAATATTTGTTCTCCATATCCATGGTAGGTGTTCAAGAACTGGTCTTAAAACACAAGAATTAATTTTTCTGCTACTATCACTTTATTTATTTATTGATTTGATTTAATTAATTAATTACTTAATTTTACTGAGAGAAAACCCTAGAACAGTGTGGATCTCTTGCAGGTTGGCTGTTCAGAACAGGTTTCTGGCCGTTATGTAGACTGTGATGAACTGCCTTATGTTAGGAAGATGAGCTACATCCTTGATTTTGGACTATCATCAATAACAGTAGTTGTATTTCTTCTTTGATGTCTGTATCTACGTGCTATTAATCTTTGTGTCTATATCTCCTTAAGGCATAGCTGGGGTGTCCTTCACTTTTCAGAGCAGAAACAGGTTATAAACACAGTTGTCAGTGCTGTACAGGGTAGCCAGGGAGCCAGGCTGGATGAAGGTTTGCTGGTTTTCCCCTCCCCTTTTAAGCACACAAACAAATGATCTTAATAAAATATAATTTTACCACAGAGGAATAAATATGTCAGCTATAATAGACTAAACTTGTTGAAAAAAGATGTAGACTGATCAGATCATCTCTTGTTGGGCTTCAGGCCTGACAACCACATGATATCAGCAGGGTGAGCTTTTCAAGGTGTTCCTTGTTCAAGGTGTCCCAGTGAGAAAGACGGAAATGAAAGAGGTAAACTTCTGGTTGATTCCTTGTGTACCTGCCACAGCTTCTAGTGCTTTGTTAGCAGCAGCTGAAACTTGCTGAAGCTTGTTCTTCACTGTTTTTATTCTTGAGAAGAATTTTCCTGAAGGATTCCTTCTTTTTGTGAAGCCTGGTTGGTTGGTTGGATGGAGTCTTCAAAGCATATAGGCTCTTGTAGTGATTCTTCATCAAAAGAGTTTGACAAGTGATTTCTTCTAAACATATTTTCTGTCTGTCAAGATTACTGAAAGAGCTGTAGAGTCAAACCAATGCATTTCACTGAGGTGATAAAAAACAATTTATAAACTCTCAGAAGGTGTTTTCTTTCTCAAAGTACCTGCCCCTACTTGTGTATTTTGCTTTAACTTTTCTTAACTTGACACATTTAATTGTTGTCTTTGTTTCTCTGCCTCTTTCTGAACCACCTTATTTATCTTTCATTTTAATTTTTCTGCTTTTATATGGACATATTTTCTAAAGAGAAATGTTTTCTTCTGAACCTGATGCCAAATATGTTTTGCATAAATAATTTTATAGTACAGGAGGCACTTTGAGATAGTTATTTCTATTTATCCTTCTTGATTGAGATCTTAGAGCACCAAAGTTAAGGATTTAAAAGATAAAGGAAAAAATTGTTCTCAGGTCCATTAACAAACCAAACTAAAAGGTGGCCTAATCTACATCATAAGATTGGGGATATAAAGTGAGAAGTGTGTGTGTAATTAATTCAGAATATCAGGACTTAATGTGTGGATCCTGTGGATTAGTAAAGTTTCTCATATGTATGGCTGACAGTAATTTCCTTGAAGCATTCCTCTTAGTTTTTAGGAAAGGGTGGAAGAGCTTCTAATAGTCTTATAAAATGCTTTTCCTCGGTGCTCTCAAAATGTGGATTTGACAGGCTTCCCTGAATTTTGTGCAGCTGATGGATTACATGTCCTGTTGATACCATGCCTCTATAGTGTGCAAGTTGAGTAGATTTCTTTTAATGTTGTTCAGAATATAGTGATACTGAATTAAAAAAATCTAATTATGCTCTAAGAATTGAGAATTTTGCATTTGACACTAATGACTCCACAAAACTGGTTCTGGAAACCAACACCCATCATCCTCTCTATACAAAGTCTTCCTGACTTCCACCATGGAACTCTGTTTTTCATTATTTCTGGACTCATGGAACAACTACTTCTGGAACAGGATTTAGAAGGTGTTTAAACTTGGATTCCTGTTCAAAGTGGGGTCAAAGCTAAAATCAATGTGGATTTCTTGGGTCTTTGAGTCTGATCTTCAAAACCCTCAAGGACAGCATTACCACAACCTCTTTGGTTCCAATGCTTGTCTCTAGCCTGGACAAGAAGTTACTTGAGCTGGAACTTCCCATTTTGATTTGACTGTTGAATGTCACTTCTACCTCCCTAAATATCATTGGTTTATCATCTTCATAATCTCCTGGAAGGCAGGGAAAGGCACAGCCCTTTGTCAGGCATTCCTCAGGCCCCAGTCATAGTCAACATTACGGAATTTTTTAGTTGCTTCATCAGGTCTCAACACTTTTTCTGACCTATTATTTAAAAATAGTTCTCAGTGGCTTTATGGACTCTTAAACTGAGCTCTCTGCTGTTTGACATTCAGGTGGGCTTTTTACCACTCACAATAGGAATATGTAACAGTTCTCATAATTATGAAGTCTCAAGAGTAATTTCCACTTAGCTGATTGCATGAATAGGAGAAGACTTTTTAATTTGTCGTGGTAACACAGGAATTTATTTTCTAATCTAGGGCTAAGAAAAGCCATTTAGCTCCCAGTTGCTTTATTAGCCAGTTCTTTTATTATCTTTATCCCCTCCCTGTATCTTAAGTGAACTTACTATTGTACAGGAGGAGTCTGTCAGCTGGCAAAAGGTTTTATGTCTTATTGTCTATTTTTACTTTCTTCTACAGTCGCTGTCAAGGGATTTCTTTGTGCTTTTATAGACAAACAAGGATTTGACTTGCTTTGCTAAAAAGTGGGATTCAAAATTACGCAGTCATAATATGTGTAGCCTGTTAGGTAATAGCATAGTGAAAATGCTGTTCGAATGCATTGTGAAAACTCTGGTCAGGGCCCCAGCATGCAGTGCTCTTATTGTTCCTCCAGGTCCCATTTTAATACTTGGCTATTCAATATACTTTGAAGATTTTGTCTCAAGCTATCTAAAATTGCTAACTTTCAAAACACAGACACAAAAATATCTACATACTATGGGTATTAAAATTTGATGTGTTGGGAACACATCATTGGTCACAAAATTAGATAATTATCTTCTAAAGTAACAAAGCTTCAGAGATAAAAAGCAGGAACATTCAAACTTTGGCTTTACCTTGAAGCTAAATGTCTATCATCTTCTGACAGCTGTATGAAATGTATGAGTGCAGAGCTGTTTGGACATGATGCTATCGAATTACATTAATAGCAATTTTCACTGATAATGAAAACTGGTAGGAGGCTAAGAGCAAAGCTTTAGATTATGACTTGCAGCCATTGACTATCTGCATCCAGCAGATTTATTACCCCCTACGCACATTGTGCCTTTTATAATGTTTTCTGCCGTTTCTTCATCAAAGTACAACAAGAAAGAGATTATAGATGGCATGAAACGGAAAAAATCTGGGTACTCACTTCACATTTCAGACAAACACTGCCATTACAAACTGCAATGCAGTTTTACAGTACAAGCAGGAATAAATTCTGGCATCCCCCATGAAACCTTTGTGAGGGAGAGGAGTGCAAATGAAAGAAAACTGGAGCATTTCTGTTGGTCAACTCTAATTTCCTTTGTATAGATATATCTGGCTTTTATCCTGGGACTGTGATAACTATTTCTTGATGGTCTGCTTAAGTCCTGTAATCTTGGTGGCCAAAACTCAGTGCAGTCCTTAAGCACAATGCTAATTTAACCTGTAATGTGCACACACTGGTGGCAGGATTTCATGGACAGTGACAGAAACCTTAAACTGAAAATGAAAACTGCAAGTGAAACTCTCCCCTCTCCCCAACTGCAGGCATCTTTTCCTAATTTTCTGTGTAAAATGGGCCTAGTAATACTTCCTTTTCCCTCAAATTTTAAAACTTTGAGATTAGAATTAGGGGCAATGCTTCATTATAGAGAGTTTAGCATATAAAGGGAATTGGCTGGTGAAGAACACCCTTAGCATATGGATATGGAAATAGAGAGAAGTGGAACAGAATGGATCAGCTCTGAGAGCTATGAGGCATTAATTTTAACACACTATTTAGATATAACTTCATGCACTACTGAAAAATAAGTGGTTTCCTGTAAGAGCCAGCCCTCAAAAACTACAAAATTGATAAAATCTCGCTTATTCCTGTTGTTGATATTTGGTGTCTGTAGCTGGCAATCAATCTCCATATGGCATTGCACTGGCAAGTGAGATTGAGCCCTTTTTTGTCAGAAGATGAATCCCTCCTATGGTTTGAATATAAGGTGATATGCTCTGCTGATATCAGAAAGTAATTTGCAAATTTGCAAATCTTTTCTTCTTTCCCTTATAATTTTTTTCCATGCTGGTACTTCTCTCTTATTCTCCATTTTCCACATAACTACAGTTCTGCACTACTTTTCCTGTCTAGATCCTTCAGATGTTTTCTGACCTATTCTGGTTTACTTGCAAGTAAGATCTAACCAACAAGACTCTCATTGGAGTCAAATTCACAATTGTTAAATGCAGCTAAATTGGGAATTGAGCAATTTTATTTATCATTTTATGAGTGTCTGATTATTTCTGTCTACATTTCAATTACCATAGAAATTTATTTTCATGTGTTCTTTGTCACTTTGTCCTTAACTTTCCTGCCCCTTGTTTATAGCCATTGCTTTTTTCCTTTGGAAATTTTTGCCGTTAATGTGCTTTTTCTGTTCCTTCAGCAGCTGTAATCATAATGCTGCAGTAAGGATCTGATCACCTGAGAAAATGATGCAGAAATAAAATGGGTAATAGCCTAGTAATACTTCTATACCTAAGAATGGGAGAAGAAGCTGTTTTTCTTAAAATATTTTAATTAAATTATGATGCATGAACCCTTAAAAGGAAGAATAAATAGATTAGGATCTATTGGTGCACTGTATACATTATGCATGTGGTTGGAAAGAGAGGGTGGTTATTTCCCCACTAACAGCCAATATAATGTGTTGTGCCTTGGATGTGCAGGAAATGGGGTGGGAGGGACAGAATTCCCTCCAAAACCAAAGGGAAATTCTGTCATGGAGTGGGAGGCAAGTTTTGCAGAAAGCCAAGTCAGCATCAGGAAGCTGCTGCAGGCTCAAAAACCAGCTAAAGGTGAGAACAGGGACACATAAAGGTAGCAAAATGAAGAGGAATGGAACACATTGGGAGCAAAGAAGCAGAATGACAGAAGAATGTTGGTTTTTTTCTCTGTATTTTAAGACAATTAGAAAATAAATACATTTGTATGAAATGCAGGCAATATCTGTATTCTGGTGATTATTTTTGACAAATGTACTAAATAAATAACATATTGAAAATATATGTCATAGAAGGTCAAGCTTACTTTTTTTGAGTGCATGAGTACCACATGATTTAAAACTTTAGCCAAGAACTAAAAATAAGAAGAAATTATATGCTAAGAAATGTAAAATTCAATTCAGGAAAGGCACTTGAAATAAACTGGATTTAGTAATGATGTTATTCTGACTTCTGTAGTTTGCTTCTCAGATGCTTAAAATTGGAATGCTTAAACATTTTAAAAAATTTGTAGTTTGCTTTGCCAAAGTCCTTTATTCTGTAAAACCCCAGTGTAATAGGAATATAGTTCAGCTACCTTCATTAATTGGCACTGGTCCTGTCCAGTCCACCTTAAGCATGATATTAATGTAGATATATATTTGTTCAGTAGAACTTCCTCAGCATTGCAAGATGTCTAGGGAATTTTGTCTGGAAAAGGATGGCAGAACACAGCATTGTATGAGGGACCTATACTTGTATAGGGACCTATATTTATGTGTTGGAATAATTCAAACTACTGTATAGTATTATGTCATGTAGAGCATATTTATCTGATTGCATGCTGCTTATTTATCTTGGTTTATAAATATACAGGAGTCGAATTACTGAAAGCTCTAATTATTCTGAACATCATTTGTCAGACAAAACCAGCTGCTAACTCAGCTCTTCTCAAGAATCTTCAGTAAAATGCACAACCTAAATAATGGTGTCTTGAAAAGTACAGAATTCCCATTCTTCACACAAATCCCCTCTGCCTGTTGGGGACCTTCCTCTCCAGAGTCTAGTGAAAGCCTGGGTGTTTCTGATGTGGCTGAAAGGACAAGAAATCCAGGCAGACTCTACTGTGGCTTGCATGGCCTGGACTTCACTCACAGCAAATTTTTCACCATTATTTAACCTGTAGGTTGGCAGAGATGATTCTTTCCCATCTTGGCTGAAATGTTGATGTGTTCATTGTCTAGTGCAGCCATTAAGCTGAATTAAATCATACTCCTGCTTTCAAAGCCTTCAAAAAACCTACAGTTCTAGTTTGCCCCTGACCTGGTGATTAACCTTATGCAATTCTGTTCTGAAATGTATTTTTCCACATGTATAAAGATGTGGAAAGTCCTCCTTTCTGTCTGCAGTTTAAAAATGTTTTGATGGGAATTTCTGTGCAAAGTTTGCTTCTGTGGGGTGTGTTTTAATAGGTGTAGTACTCTTTGTTTTTTAAGTTGGGTTTTATTTTAATAAAGTGGGGTCAAATATCACTAGTAGGTATGGATGAATGATTGATCTATTTGACTGAACAGGTCAATTATCTGTAATTTTGCATATATAACAATGCTGTCAAAAAAAGGGAACCATTTACGTGGCATTTATAGCACCTGTTTCCAAAGGCTTAGGAGCTTGAATGAAAACAAGGTGTGTGCAGGATTAATGTTATTATTTCAGTCTCATTTGGAAGTAAACTAATTACCATAACATTTGAATGCACAACAGTTCAGGGTCGATTAAGGCCAATGCAGAAGGGAGTGTGATGTGAGTGGCACCTCTGCAGCAGACTTGTGCCTGAAGTAAGGTCGTTTTGGGGTAGCTTTTAATGAAAAGTTCTTTCCTAAAGTGTTGTGGACTCACTTATTGTCAAAATATTGCAGGTTCTCTGTTGAGGGTCTAGGGCTAAAATCATCACTGTTGATGAGAAATGATGTAAAGAAGAAAATAAAAGAATTGCTGTTGACTGGCAGGTAGTTAAGGCAGAAAAAAATAAATCTGCATATATCTAGGATATATGAGCAGGTCTGCATCTCCTGTGGCTGTATGCTGCCTTGTAAGCCTTTAAACCAGTTCTTGGAATGCTGAATTTTGTATAAATTTAAAAATAATTGTATCTGCAGTCTGGTAGTTTTCTTTTATATTCACAATAGTCATACACAATAATGAGACTGTTATCTGTAATGAAACCGTATTCTCTTGGAAAAGAGGTGGAGAATATTTGAGGGGGCAATGTTCTTCAGACTAGAAAAACATTATGGTTTAAATATGAAAAGTAATTATAAATCTTCTTGATGGCTTCACATTAAATCGAGCTGTAATTTATTTTACTGCAAAAGGGTATGTACTTCACTGATTACTACTTTTTCTTCTTGGTGGGTAGGAGGTTAGAATTAAAAATGGTTTTTGTTTCCTTGTTTAGTTGCCTAAAAGGCAAAGTGACTGGAATAGAATCCTGTTTCTTGTAGGGGAGCAATAAAATGATATTCTCTCACCTACTGATTTCAAAATATGCACTTCTTAATTCTTCTGCTCATTGCCTCTCACAGGAGCTGGCAATCCTTCTGTGATATCAACTCTTCTCTGTCCTTGTGTCACGTAGAAGGAATTGTTTTTTTCCCTTTTTAATGAGTGGCTTGATATACAACATATCTTGTGCCTTAAGCATTTAGTTCTATTCTCCTTTCTAATACATTTAATTTCCTTTCCCCCTCAACCCTCTGCCCTTGCTTCAGCCTTCTGATATTATTTGATAATTGGCTTTTTTGTAATGCAGTTTATTTAACCCTGTTTTCAGATTTACTTCTGTGTATTAACTTAAAATTTTTGATATACATACACATATAGTAAAGCTGTTAGTACCTTCTCAGCCTGTGGAAATACCCCAATACCTATCTCTGAAAAAATTTATGTACATAAATTCTCTATGGGTGTGGTGACTCCACCCTGGACACCCTGTGCCAGTGCTTGACCACCCTTTCTGTGATGAAATTTTTCCTATTATCCAATCTAACCTTCCCTTGGTGCAACTTGAGGCTGTTTCCTTTTGCCCTATCACTTGTTGACGTGACTGGCAGAGACAGCTCTGCCAGTGTCATTCAGCCTCTTAAATGTCCCTTGGCTTTGACTGCATTCAGTCTAGAACTTCTCCTTGTTTGTAGAATGAGATTTCACCTGGAAAGTGTAAATTATTCTCTGCTTGTTCATTGTGCATGAAACAGCTCAAGGTCATGATTTGCTATAGTTGCAGAAAGAAACTGATCTAGTTGGCTGGTTTTTAATGGCAACCATCTTAGAGGGAGACACTCTGTAGAGGATTTTAAAACTTCAGGCTAACTACTGTGCTAGAAAGGGGTAACAATGGCATTTGTGTAGTTTTATGTCTCTTTTTTGGCTGCATGTTTAAAATTCCATTTTTAGGACTTTTTACTTCTTCCATCTTAACATTTCTCTCATTGCTGTTGATAGATTTTACAAGATATGTTCTATATATAAATACATAGTCATATGACATCCTTAAAAAAAAACCTCCCCAAAATCTCAGAAAACCTTCTATTACATTTGACTGTACTATGGAGCTGTATGAAGCATTATGAGGCTTGGTAAAAAAAAGGTGCAGAACCATTTGAATACACCTTATTGTCTGAGATGGTGAAATTTATCCCTAGGGAGTTATACACTGTGTTGTCTATTCTTTGTTTACTCTGTCTAAATAGCCCTTAAAAATCATATAGTAGAATTGTGATATGGTTCCAAATCTGGATAACGTTGACAGGGTAAACTTTTTTAATTTTCATAACATGGTTCTCCAGGAGAACAAGAAAAAGGCTGATAAGAAAAAAACCACCTGTACAGATCCCCCCTGCCACGTATTCATTATACATTCAAGGATTGCTCTACCTGTGCAGAGATAAAAATACCCAAGCACTGCAGCAAGATGTTGAATTGCAGGTGGTGTTTGTCCAGGCATGAAAAAACCCTTCCTTACTCTGGTGTTCTGAAACATGGAAAAATTGTGAACAGAGATTGACTTTGTTGTGCTACACAAGTATTAAATTGTCTATTATGAATTAGAGAGGTGAAGGAGGAAGACAGTAGGTGAAGTTGGATACCATTGTTAATTCTCCTAAACAAGCCAAGACTCTTGTCTGATGTTCTAAGAGTAGGAATTTTTTGGTAAGTTGCCATCTGGATTCTTTCTTGACCTTTCAAAGAAATGAATCCTTTCCATATAAAAGTATCCTTTGCAACTTCCTTACCATAAAGTTGTTGCATACTTGTAAAAGAAAAATAGAAATAATGAGAGTCAAAAAAGAAACTTCACCCCCAAGGACATCTGATTTGCCCAGAGCATGCTGTGAATGAGGTCTTAGCTTTACCTAGTTATTTTTGCTGTGTGTTTCTTTTGTTTGAGGTTTATTTTTGTTTTAACCCAAAGTTTAATAAGCTATTGGCCAAAGTAGTGATTTGGTACTTAAACCATGTATATCCAGTCCCATGTAGAAGTGATATTTTAATAGTGCTTGGCTGCTTTCTGGGGAACTGCATAGCCCAGAGCTGCTGTTATGTCAGGTGTTCAGGAGGAAAGAGCACTAAAAAATAGAAATCCTAAAAACAATCACTGGTATATTTTGGGGGAGGACCGGGTATAGGTATAAAAAGCTCTCACTTTGTTTGGTGTGGTTAAAGAAATACAAAGCAAACCAGAAAACTGCTGAGAAAACTTGACTTGTGGAATCACCTTATTACTAAGGTTGGGTGTATAACTGACATCACAGGGAAAATAATGGAATAGAGCTGGAAATGAAGGAGTTTGTGGGCTGGCCTGGGAGCCAGGTGTAGAGGCAGCTGGGTCATGGTGACCATGTCTTACCTCAAATCTGCTGAGCTGCCTTCTGAGGAGTCTTTGCCACAAATGCTTTTGAAACAGAATATAAAGCAACTGCTCAATGGGAAGTAACTATTGATTAAAACTTTAATAAAATTAAGATTGAAGTTTTAATCAAAGGGGGATTTTTTAATGATGTATCCCATATCTTTTGATGGGTGCTGGCTATTGTGTGTCAGACACGTAGACAAATGTGTTTCTGAAGATCAGTGTTGCTTGGGTGCTCGTTTCCTCAGCTTTTCTGTTCTGGGACTGGCAGCACAGCAAGAAAACTGTAGGTGTTTACCCCTTTGTCTAGGCATAGAGCAGTCCCTTTTTTTTTTGTTTTTCCTCTCACCAAAGGTAAATTTATTCCTGTTGCAAGCAATTGGCTTTATTAGTTGGCTGATACTAAAAAATAAACTGCCAAAGTGCTAGAGGTCATTAAGTCACACTGGGAATCTCAGTTGTATGGGCTAAAAGTCCCAGCAAGGAATCTTTGGGGCACAGCTCAGTCCAGTTGTTCTGGAGCAGATCTTGTTCTGTGAGCAGATCCTTACCTGGACTTCATTAAGTTTAATTCTTCCTACCTGGAATCAAATTAATAACAAACCCCTCCTCCCCACCACCCACTTCAGCCCTGCTTCTTTGTGGGTGAGCTGTCTGAAAGGCTCCTGTATTCAGATTCCACTCTCTTATGTGTTTCTCTGCTTTCTTTATGTTTCTTTCTCATCTGGTTGGAATAATAAGCTATTAGATATTTTTTAACAAGCAAATTAGAGCAATTACAAACAGGCAAAATAGACTGATCAATATTTCATTTTCTACCATTTTATTAACTTGTTTGGGTTGCTGATGATAATTTGCCTTCCTCCTCCACCTAAGAGGATGCAAATTTTCAGGCAAATGATTCCACCCTTCAGAAGGTTCTCTTTAACCAGTGCCATCTGCAATCCAGAGCTTTTTGGTGATCTAGCTCAACTCTTAAAAATAAAGCTTTTGACATTCCTGCCTAAATGTATCTATGGCATATTCTTTCTTAAAAAATTTATTGCCCTGTTTCACACAATAAACTTGGTCAACACAGAAAAAAACAACCAAATCTCATGAAACTCTCTTATCTTTCTGGGATTTATTACCCTTAGGAATAATTGAAACACCTTGAGGATATTCAGTTGAGCTTTGACTCTGTATGCTTCTGTCCTCAGGAGTGCTCAGTGTAATGAGGGGAGTTTCCAGTTCCATCTCATTTTATGTGTTATGGGTACTTCATTTCATCAGGTCAGGAGAAGCATTTTAACCTCCTGATACCCTGCCACGAGGCAGGATGTTTCAAGAAAATTCTACCTCTTACATTGTTATAGCAGACAAAAAAAAAAAATCATACTAGATCCATAATAAGATTTTATTAGCTTGACCTATTTAGTAGTTTTTCTTCCTTTTAGTGACAATTTCTGTAATAGAGATCAGGAGAAGTATCAGTTTTTCACTGTCAAAATGGTAAAGCAATTACACACACCTTTAAGGCGTTGCATTTTGAAGTTTTATGTTTAATGCAAGACTTTCTTCTAAGCTTAAAAAATGGGAAAGAATTTCACAAGTGTTTTGATAACGGTCTGGGATTTTTCTGAGGAACTTTTTTCTTGCGTTTACTGCTTTTTGTCACAGGATGGCAGCATGAGTAAGACCCTAAGAAGGTACAGCAGGGAGTCCTTTTGGATGTATTTTATAGATTTCTAGAGGGTTAGATTTGTTGTCCTTCAAAGGGAGATATCAGCTGTTATTTTGCATCCTAAGGACTGATTAACTAACTTTGCAATGCCAGTGCATCATCTTATGATCTGGAGAGCAAACTATTTGAATAGTATTGACTTTTATACACTACCCTTTTATTTTCCAGATTAGAATCCAGGGCTCATTTTTAGCATGCTTGTATATGACTTGGAAATGTTTTCTTTTTTTACTGGACTAACAACTTTTGGCTTGTCAGAGTATTTCACAAAACATATACTTGAGGCTGAACCAAATGCCTGGATCCCTAAACTGTGATGCATCTTAGCTATTAGAACTTTGTAGGCCAAACCCATTTTTAAAATGAGTTATTTGATGATTGGTTTAACCAGATCCTGGACAAGATCTCTCACAAAATGAGGTTTTTGCAGGACAGCTACTATGACTACACATCCCTCTGTCAAGTGAAGTGATTATGTCTCAAATATCTCACCTGGAAAAGCACCTGCTTTTCAAATAAAGTGGTTCTCAAACATGTACATATGTTCTCATTTGTACAAAATTATGGATTGACTTTTCTTGCCATGTGTTGCCTTTATCCTCAAGACTATTTGCTTAAAAGGTAGAATATAAATGGAGAAAACCCAACTTCTATTTGTGATCTAATGCTTTCACATTTTATTTCTGTTACTCAAATCTAAACTTTCCAAATTTTACAGCCTTAGTTTCCCCTGAATTATATTCTCTGATAGTTTTGTGTCCTGCTCCACTGTTATATTTAGGAATTTTTTAACTGATGATTCAGACTTTCAGTACTTGTTCCAACACTGAGAGATATGAAGAAAAATCTTTTCTTACTGAAGACTCTCTGCATGGTAGACTGAATTCTTCACTCTCTTTCCCTAGGTTAATTTGATACAAAAATCCTAGGATGTATCTTCATGACCAAGTGCTAAACCTTGGAAGTTTATGGCTTGGGTACTGAGAGCAGTTTGGTTTCAGATAGGAAGCAAAAAATTTCAGTCTGAGATAAACCCAGTATTAGCCACCATATTTATACAACTTACAGCTATTAGTAGGAAATGCAGAATGGTCAGAGGCAATACATGGAGACTTACTCAATTTTTTTCTGTTGCAACAAGAATTGTTATTATAAGGCATTGCCAATAGAAAGGCAGAATACAAGAGGAGGGGGGATGAGTTTTGGGTGGCACATGTGCTGAGGTATCACTTGGTGTGATTCTGACCATGTAATCTCTCTTTCCCTGCAGACTTCTTTCATTTTGGATCTTAATTTGCCACTGCAGATAATTCTGCTATAAACCACTTAGAGTCATCATATGCTCTCACATAATGCGATGTCAACCACAAAGCCAGCAATGTCTTTGATCACTTCTGTGGTGTTTATTAGTCACTTTCCTTTCAGGAATTTCTGGGCCCTTTTGAAAGCTTCAAAGAATTCTACTCCAATCCTGCATCAAACCAAGACACCCTTCAGCTGAAGAGGGCTCTGCATTATCCCTGCAGATGCCATTAGTGCTGGTTCTGAGTCTGCAGAGGAGTTCATGAACAGCAGTGTAGTGCTTTTCTGCTACTGCTGGGGAGCTAAGCAAACTTATGCTGTAGTGCTCCCAGCTGCCAGTAATTTTAGAGGCTTTAAGTATAATGCTCACTATGCAGATTTACATTTACAAATTCTATTACTTTGTCCATTTTATTCTGTGAGTGGTTCGTGTCCTTCCTATTCATTTTGCTGTGTATCGAGTGTTATTTCAGCTCTAATTTGTTTGACATTCTTGGTAGTAGTATATTTGTATTCACAGAAAAGCATGTGAACAATTTCATCTATTGATGCTGTACAATGTGCCTATTAGATATACAAGTAGCAGTTGAATATATCCCCCGACCATTGTTAGGCCTCTTCAAATGATAATGTGCCCACGTTCCTCTGTGAGGCTGATGCAGCATAAGAATGAGTCTGCAATCTTCAAGGACCTGTATGTTGTGCTAGCAGTGACCAGAAATCGAAAGTAATTACTTCCATTACTTATGCAGTGAATAGCAAGGAATATGTGTAGTTTCATTATGTTCATTAGTTTTACTTGTAGATCGCAGCCATTAGCAGATCGCAGTGTTGCTGTTCACCTGGCTCAGCTGGGAGCTCATCCCATTCCCGTGGTGGCCTCATGAGCAGAAATAGAGTGAAGGGTTCTTGGTTGTTCTCCAGATATTTCCACATGAAGTGTGAAATCAGCCAGAGAGTGATTTTTAAAATCTCTAGTTATTTAATACCAGCTTCTTCAATAAAAATGCCTTTGTAGAATGAGACTTATTATGCAATGATAAAAATACATACAAAATCTTCTTATTGGCTCTTTCTACATATTTGGCCTATTTATGCATATTTGGAAGAAGTATGAGCATAAGGAGATTTGCTTTCAATATCCCAGGAAAGATAAATTATGCTTATTTTGTCCTTTTTGGTTAAAGGTTCTAATAGTAATAAGTGATATTACATAAAGGGATCTCAGTGTAGCATAACTAGAGAGCTGCCAAGTCCATGTTCTAAGATCCCCTTGAAGGCAAGAATTAAGAATGACAACTTGTTAACATTTATTTCCTGAGCTGAGTTTTAGGCAAGTCTACGTGTTTTACAGAAGCAACTGTATAGAACAGTGAGCATGTGGGTGTTCTCAGCAGGATCACAGTGTGCTGCTACCAGCAATCTCACTAAAAAATAGTAATGAAACAAGAAGGAAAACAAGTATCTGCTAGTAATGTATATGCTAGTGAATGAGCTGCTTGATATGAATAGCTCAAATACATCACAGTTGCAAAATGGAGCAAGATCATCCTAAAGTGGAATGTTAATCGGGCAGCTTCTTTAGGCTTTGTAGCTTCTCACTCTTCAGAGAGAACTGGGGAAATTCATGATGCAGAGTTCTTGAAATGTCTGCTTTGACGTGGTTCTGGCTTAATGCATTCTTTGGAAAAAATAAACTTAATAGAGAAGGCAAGATCATGGGTGGCTGAATATGGGACTTTGTCATGCTATTTTGGCATGACAGCATTTTTGAAGCACTTACGGACTTCAAGAAGTAAAGTGAGTAGAAATCATGTGGCTTCTTTGCGTCAGGCTTTTTGAATTTTCTGTCAAACTCAGAGTTTGCTTGGAGAAAATGTTATTTGGTTTGAGTTACTGAAACAGCATGCTCAGCTAATCATAAAAATAATAAATGGTGCAGTAGGTCCTTGCTGTGCTGTTGAGGGTAGAAGCACTGGATTGCCGTCTCTGTTAACTACTGCATAAATGATCTGAAGCATAGAGGTGAATGAAAGTTCTGTGCATGAATAGAGTTTGCACTGACCATCTTTTATTCCAAAGGGCAGGCACAAGGTTGGAAAAATCATTTCTTGGTACCATGTGTGTGTCCCAAGGACCACTGGCAGGATTCTTTTATTGTGTTTGTTCACCCATATGTCCTGTGAGGAATTACAGCACCAAACTGTTATACTTTGCACTCAATACCATTAATCTAAAGTGTGTTATTTAACTTATTCTGGGTTATTAGCTTGTAACCTTGAAAACCAGTGAATGAAAAATGAAAAGTGTCCTGATGCCAAACATTATTTCATGAAAATGCAGTGCTTGGATTCAGTAATTGTCATTAACAACAGAAAGGGGACAATTCCAGCTAAAGTATTGGTTTAGATCACCTGTTTTGTAATAAACAAAGTAAATAATAATATTATACAATCTGGGAGCTTGAAAGACTTTCTGCCTCCTACTTTTTTTTCCCCTCCTCATCCTCACACACACCAAGATACTTTGGGGTTTAATTAGCAAGTGGGCCTCCCCCTCCACAGCCACCATTCTCTTTGTTTATCATAGTACTGTAGCTTGGATTCTGGAAATTGAATGTTTACTGAATTCAGGCTGTTAGGAAAAGGAATTTTGACTCTTATGTGTGTATTGCTTAGTTGTGGGCACAGGAAGAGTTTATCATTGTCATTATCAACCTTCAAATTTTTCTTTGAAAAGAATGAATTGGGGTTATGTGCACCTGACATGCCTATTGATTCAAAGCATGATGGGAAATTCTGATAAGATAATTGATTTCTTAATATGGCAGATAATTGAAAAGGGGAACCCATCAAGCAAGATGGGCTTTGCATTAAACAAAATGTCTTGCTATGTATAATTTTAATGATTTTACACATATCTTTTCAAAGTAACTTTTTCTGAGTTTTTTTTATTTAAATATAGAAGTGGCTTTTTTAAAACGAATTTTAACTTTTTTTTTTTTATTTAAATCTAGAAGTGGCTTTTTTAAAACGAATTTTAACTTTGGAGCTATGATTTTTTTGGTTTTTAATTAAAACTTTGAATTTAACAGGTCTTGTGTTTTCTCTATTTGCAGTTTAATTTCTGTCAAACTGTGTAATGTCTTTCACATAATTTAAATTCATGAGTTCTGAAACTCATGATCGTGTGAGTCTTTCAGTAACAGGGTCTATAACTGTACTGAAATAACTGCATAAAGGAATAGGAAGCTGAGCTTAGTCTTTAAATAAGTGAGAAAAAAGTAATGTTTGAAGAGCAGGGGGGGTTTTGTTTCTCTGTTTTGGGAGAGTAGGAAATGGCATAGGAAAGAGGTTCAAGTATGGTGCTACATCCCACACCTCCATCCATTATTTCTCTCCCCTCATGAGAATGCACTCTCTTGGCTACTCCTTGTCATTATGTACTCTGTCTTGAGGCAGAAAAATAGAAAATCTCTTGGCTGGTATTATGGCAGTGATTGCAGTTAGTGGACACCAGCTTCAGCTGGAAGGATTTTGTAAAAGCTATTTATTTAAGGTTATTAAATTTTTTTCTTATCTGTTTTGTGGATATGGGCACATTAATGTTCATAAAATACTTTCTGAAAATTGAGGGAAGGTGTTTGAAAAGCATAAAGCAGAGCCTGTCTCCTGTTCTCTGCCATAGTTTTCAAAAGGGATTAAACTTAAAGGCTGCCTGGTAGGATCAGTTCTGGGAAAGTAGCACGGTGCTTCAGCTCATTTCACATGGCTCAAAACTGGGAGAAGCTTTTCAAATCAGTTGTATTTGCAGAGCCAGGCTTAGCCATATTTGTTTGCTGTCTTTTGCACCGAGCCATAAAGTTTTCTTTCACCATAGAGAGTTGACACACAATTTCATATTTTTGAGTATAAGAAAGGTCTGTTATCACTAATAAAACTAAATTCCAACTTTTCACAAAATGTCATTCTCCTGAAAAGTTTTCCCTAATGGATACCATTCCATTTCTGTAAAGCAATTTTTTTGTTATTTCTGAATACATTCTATTCCCACAGAGTAGTCTGATGACCTGGGGGGGCTGAGAATCCTCCCAAGATGACCTAGAAGTTATTACTATTTTTCCCTCTTTGGAAAGAAGTTTCTGGTGTGCTCTAGGCCTAGCATTTGGTACATCGTAGGTCAAGTTAGTGGTTTAAGTTTTTTCAAAGAAAAGTGGGACTAAATATAGAGAATATCTAGAACATGTAGAATATTATGGGAAGAAAACTGATTTTGAAGCACAGGGTTGGGATTTCTAAAAATCACCCCCAACCTCCCCATTCTGGTGAGAGTTATGGGTCCTCTGTAAAGTGGATTGTGTTGTAAGAAGGAAACTACTACTGCTCAGAAAAACGTTCCTGTTCAGGATTCCTACTTGCCATGAAGTCAGAGCCCTTCCAGGACAGGCACTATAGGTGAAAAAAAGAGGTTTACACTTAATAGTTGTTGGTGAACCCAAGGAAAGATGACTGTGCTGCTGGTATTGCAGATGGATGGCTGCAGGATATAGGAAATGTAGCTTGAAATTTCCAGGCAGAATACAGACTGTGCATTTGGGTTATCCTGTTGGTGTTCTTCACTTGCCAAAGGAATCTATGCTTTCTGAAAATATTTATATATTTTAAGAAAAGCTTGTGATACAGTGGTTGAGATATGTTGCTACAGCAATTGAAATAGTTTGGACATCTGAGGAAAATGTTGTAACATTTATGGATAGTGTTGGGCAAACTTTAATGCAAGCAAGCTTTTGTATGGTACAGATAACTCTGCTAGGGATACATTTTCAAAGTGGTGTTTTTGTGGTTTCTCTTCAAGATGGAAAGTGCTTCAATGGCACTTCTTTAGTAGGATTTCCTAAAACTTATCTTGCATCAATTGGGAATTTGCCCCAAAATAATCTTCTACTCCAAAATGTAGTCACACTATATCCTTTTTTTGTTCATTGTGTTCTGTATCAGAAACTGATAAAACTTACTAAGTTTGATTAAAATGAGAAAATCTTTGCTAGGGAAAAAGCTGTTTAGGCATTTAATGGAATGTGTGCAGGGAATGTTGCAGCTGAAACATCTGAGAACTTTTACCAGGCCGTCAGGCTAAGACTTTGAGAAGCCCTGCACAATTTAAATAATCTGAGGACAATCACTTGTTCCTTTGTTTTTGCCCTTCTTAAACCAAATTTTTTTGTTTAAAAAAGAAAATGTGTTGATTTTCTTTTTCCTAGTCACTTGATGTAATGTTTTCATTTTTTTTTCCTTAAATTTGTAATGTAGCCTCTGTCAAAGCGCAGGGAACTGTCCATGGTACTGACACACCAGCACAGCTTAAAGCAGTAGTTCCCAGGACTGCTGTCTGTTTTCAGACTTCTATCTTTAGCTGTATCAGCCATTGAATTTGAGTGGTACTGTGGGAATAAAGCACTGCTTGCACAAATCAGACATTCTGTATTCAGCCATAATCATAGTGCTTTTGTCCTGTTCTAGTTCCAGCTTCATATTATTAGTTCTTCTTATTTCTTCTTTATTGTCTGCTCTAGAAGTGAGATCCATTCAGATGTGGACCATGTGCAGGAAAGAATCAGGCTTATTTTATGTAATATCTTAAATCTTTTGCTATTTTTTCTGGATTCAAGATATGCCTCTATAGAAATGGAAATAAGGCCCAGCAACTGAGTGGTATTGTGGAGTGAGTTCCATCAGCTGCATGAGTAAGTGAATGAAAAGATGAAAAAATTTGAAATGAGCTTAAAAATATCTCTTCCTATTACTTTGTCCCTTCTAGTTTAGAAATCTGTCATATTTTATATCTAAAAACTGAATTGAAACAGTACTCTTCCTTAGGATGGTACATTTTAGTGGATTCTTAAATTTGAAAGATTTAAAAGGCAAATGGTTTTCTTTTGTGAGCTTAAGATTACTCTTGAAAGCAATAACTCCTTCAAGAAATATAGTTAAATGGATAATATTCATGTGACCAGGAGCAATTTTAAATGTGCAATTGGTTATATGCCTTACAATTGAAAGGAGAATAATACAGAAATTTTACAATCCACCAGTATACCCTAATACATTCAGCATGACCTAATTCATATAGCTACAATTTCTTTGAGTCCAGGAACTTGCTGAAAAACCAGAGTAGTGGAGTGCTACATTGCAGTTGTGTTTGGCTAAATCTCAGCATTGGCTTTCTAGCACTGAGTTGGATCTTGCAGGCTTTGTGCTGCTCCATTCAATAAATGACACGACCAGTCTTGGTCTCTGCATTCTTATAAAAAGCATCTCTGTTTTACAGCAAAACAGCAAGTGTGGTGGTGCAGCTGGGTCCTGTAGAATCATGCTTTGTGCAGAGTGGAAGTCCAAATCGAAAAAGAGGACAGTAAGAATTGCTGAGTACGGAACAGAATGAAACCAATTTTTATGTTAGGCTATTAATGCATTTTGGTCTCAAATCTTGAATAAATATGCAGGGCTGATTTTCCATCCCAAAAAGGTTGCATAAAGATGAGAAAAGGTAGAGGCGTAGGGGCAAATCTTTAATATGCTGAAATGTACAAGACACCTTTGCAGGGTAAAATTAAGACCAGCATACAAAAGAAATGAAAAGCAGAGAAAGGTTTGAAAGCTGTGTAAAATCACTGGTGACATGAAAGAAGTGATCAAGAAATTATTCACGGTTTCTTTTAACAAAGGGGTTGAAAAGCATCTTATGAAATTTAGTTAAAAGTTTTGATATAAAGGAGATGTTGTTTTCATTAGACATAATTAATATATGCAATTCATTGTCATGGGATATTATAAATGCCAAAGTATAAATAAGTTCAAAAAGCAATTAAGCAAGTGCACAGAGGAAAGGTTTACCAAAGAGCATGAAAAATTAAGTGTTGCAGATGCTACTTTTGTCTTGAAATTCTTACATCACAGGTTTTTAATGCCTGGGAGAATATATGTGGAGCATATTAACACCTACGTCTTTCCTCTTTATAGCATTTAAGCATCTGCTGCTGGACACCGTAGCAGTGAATATTGTGTTCATCCAATGTGACTATTCTTGTGTCCATAATGATTATTGTAGGCTACATAAAGCATACCTTGTTCATTTATGCTAATTAAGGTGACAGAATAAATCGTGGTGGCTTCAGGGTGATGAAGTTTAGGCATAACTTCCTGTGCTGAACAGAAAATATCAGATGTGTCATCAGAGCTCTCACAAATAACCTGGCTGTTTTACTTTCCATTGTGGGGGTGTTTTGTGTGTTATTTCCTTGTTGAATACAGTGTGTGACTTCAGCTCGGTGCTGTGAGTTTTGGTACCATTCTAGGAGAAGTAATCTTTGATCTCTGCACACTAGGCTAAAGGAATGATTTATTTACAGTGCTTGTCTCTTGAACTGGATGTGACATCTTCAATATACATAAAAGGAAGACAATAAAACAGGTACCTGACAGCAATATCAACCACACCAAACAGTTTCCTCCTGCTGGTTCCTCACATAATTTGCTGTGTCATTGTAGATTATATTTGTTAGTTCAATTACTATTAAATGCCTTGATAAAATAATTTGTTAGTGTGACTATTTAGAAAGGTCAATTAAAATTGCTTAGCCCAGAGAAATCAATTTACATCAGAAAAAATGTTTGAAGACACCATTAAGTGCCAGTGATTCACTGACAAAACTGGATATGCAGTTAGATTTGAACTCCAGATGTGGGGGCCTCCCATCTACAATGAACTTGCACTTTTAAGTATGAATGCTGAAGCATATGAAAGACTTCATGAGTTAGGAGTTCCATGGCTGAATGTTTGCTCTTGTGCCATTTCACCACAGTTCCTTCTTATTTATTGCTTTCAATTAATTTTTTTTTGTTATAAAACAGCTAAAAAGAAAATGAGAAACATAACCTGTCATAGTAAATCTTTGCTACACAGTCAGCGTGGCTTGTAGTCTATTGCAGTAAATAAACTGTTCAACTGATTAGGCATCAGTAGCTTCTTTGTGTTTTGTCTTTACAGCTAAAATAGCAGAAGTGGGAATAGCTAAAATTTATTTTAAAAGAACACATTACAATATATACACTTTCTTCTCACCTCTTTTACCCTTTGTTAATGGTGAAGAGCAGTAAATCGACTTGAAATTGGGCCGAACTGACACCTACAATTCTTATGCTGTACTTATTGTGTGAGAAACTAACTGTAGCATCATTAATCAAGCTGTCAGGTACAATGTGAAAGTCCTACATTCATTACATAAAGAGGAACTCCACGAAGAAATGGAACCCCTATGATGAATAGTCACTGGACACCAATTATTGTGGTGCTATTAATCATTACAACCAAAGTTAACATAGACTGGGGACTGCAAACTTAAACCACTGAGGGGAAGAAATACACATATGCTCACATTCATATATATGGTTTTGTGAGTTTTATAATCTTAAACATTCACTTGATGAGATGACAACTAGAAGTGAGTGTTGCCAAGTTAACTTAGAAACACTTCTAAAGGCAAGTATGATGGATGAGGAGTGCTCTTGCCACGCATGCTCTGGGAACACATGAATCACACTGACTCTTGCTGCCTCTCACGGTCTTCCTGGGAGCTTGGATGTGATTTCCCAGAGAGGTTTCTTATATTTAACCTTAAGGTGATTTTCTTGCTTCTAGAGCTGGAAAGTTTCTCATTGTATGAGAATATGAAGAGGATACACTTGCAAATGACAGGAGTGGCATGTAATATCTAAAGAATGTGTTCCCACTGATGGAAGTCTTTGCACATCTATGTAATGAATATCTATGATTGAAGTATCTAAAAAAACGTTTCCTTGAATGGCAGACATCATCCTGATTTACAGTTTTTCGCATAAGTTTCTGTAAGTAGTTTTGTGGCAGGTACTTTTTTGGGGGTATTATTCCTACTTCCTGTAATTCCTGAAATTTTCTGTCTGAAATCAAAGTCTGAAATCAAACTTAATGAATTTGATGCAAGTGTGAAAAAAAGCAAACCCCAAAACTTTCAAAATTTACTCTAAAATCATGAAATTGGTGTAGATACTTTTTCATCAGAACTCAATTTGTATGTAATAACATAAAAGCAAACCCCAAAACTGTAGAGGCTGTGGATCTCAAAGTACTTTATTGCTGTGTAGCACCTGTGCAAAGCAGCATCTGTTGTTGAAGTGATGTGCAACATGAACAGTGTACACTCCTATTGGGGCTGCAAAAAACAATTCAGTCAAATTGAAGGTTTTTTAGAAAATGCTGCAAAATCATTATTTTTTTTTTTTTTGGAAAATAGAGACTTCCCTCTGGAATAGAAACTAGAAAATTAGTTTGATCCTATATGTATTTGAAGCTCCTAATAATTTGAAGAAATTATTGAATCTCCAAAATAGTATTTCTTTTATCTTTGTCTTTTGCTCCAACTTACCTTTTGAAAGTAAGGTGTTAATTTTGTGTTAATTCCCATCTCTGGATTAATTCTCATCTCTCATTCATTTCAGATGTTTTAAACACAAAGTAGATATACTTATTTGGATGATCAGTGACTTAAACCAAATAGTGAGAATTAAACTCTTCAGCTCATCTGCTTTACCATTCTCTTGCATTTTCATAGATAATTCTAAGCTGTGGCAGAAATCTAAAGTTCATTTTTACCCTGATACATAAGAGAACTGTACTCTTCCATTCTTTCTTTTTCAGTAGAATTTGAGTGGAAACCCTGCCTGCTGCTTTGCTTGGACTTCTCAAATTATCACTTGAATCCTAAAGAGTCTTCAGGATTTCTTGTCCTTTTTTTTTAAGCTGCTGAGAGCAAATGTTGCCATCTCAATGTTTCACTGTAGAGAGGAAAGGAATTGCATGAGGCCACTTTCTGTACAATCATCACAGAACATTCAATCAGAATTAATTGCTAAAATTATATAATTACAGCTGCAATGAATGAGACTAGACCACAGCATCTGTTCCAGTCCCAACTGCATTTGCTCTTGCTTTTGGGGGAAAAGTGAAAATTAGGATATTGCCTCTTCTGTGCCATTTTATGAATACCTAAATAAAATAGTGGTTTATTTAATGGGATACTTTAAAGTGAAATATATATTTTAAAACCATCATATGGTAATAATGTTACCATAGGAAGACAAGAATTATGACTTACATTATGAATTAAATCCTGAAGGGTTTTTAGGTTTGGTTTTCTTATCTTATGGTAAGCTATCTGAAGAATTATCATAAAAGTAAACAGTAACTTGAATGGAAGCTCTCTACATTGGGTCCAAATAAATTGTGTTAATGTGATTGCAAGAGAAACAGTTAAGCTTACCTCTAAATATCAAGCAATCTTTAGAAGGGGAAGGTGTACAGGTTTTGACAAAGCAGGAATAGGAACTGAAGCTTCAAAAGACACAGTGTGAAAGGTAAAAGCCACATTAGAGTTTCTTGTTCCTGTAACTGGTCTTGGTGTCCTGTCCACTGAATTTACTTCTAGGCTATTGATGAAACAGTAGGGAAATATTTCCTTTTTGCCACTTCTAAGCCATCAAAATTGTTGAGACAGTCGCCTTAAAACAAGAGATGAGCTTGAACAGAGAGAACCGATACATTCCATCTATTTGCTCCACAATTTTGTATTCTTGAAGTTAACCAACTTTCAAAATTTACTCTAAAATCATGAAATTGGTATAATACTTTTTCATCAGAACTCAATTTGTATGTAATAACTTTTCCCTCAGAAAATAAACCTTTAAAAAAGCATAAACAGCTTGAGATTTGCAATCATGAATAAGGAAATGTAGCAGACACTGTTCTGCTATGGATATTCTAGGAGTTCAGGGTTATAACTGAGCATTTATTAAAGCTAATTTACTGTCAAACATTTCAGAAAACTTAGATACATCAGAATGACAAGGAAAATAAGAGTCATATTCCAAACTAAAAAGTATCTGTGTGTGTATCTCACAAACATTTAGTTCATAAATTGTGTTCTTTGGTATCTCATCCTTTTCAGAAATCTAGTAGCACGTCACTGAATCCTTGCTGCTCCCCCTTTTTATCTATAAGTCACTAGTTTTGAGCATGCTCTTTGCACATATTAGATTTGTTAATACATAAGAATGATTTAAATGTTGTCTTTCCTAAAACAAGGCAGCATGTCTGAGGCTTTTATTGAACACAAAATATCAACTAAAACTGCTGCATGCATCTGTCCTGTAAGTTCATTTACTGCTCTGTCTTTGCTAAGAAGGTAGGGTTGTTTTTTTTTTATATTTCACAGATATAATAAATGTTGACAATTTTTGTAAATCTTTTTATTAAATGAGACAGAGATAAAATTGGATTTCATGATAAAAAGAGCACTCAAACAATTTCATTTAGAATGTGTAGTCATTTTTGCAGTACCAGTCTGCAAAGCTGTTTGGTGATGAGTTCTGGTTTTATGAACAAAATATTTTACTGATTGAATTGTTAATGTGCTTAATTTCCAGCAGCCTTTGCAGATGCATGGAAGCATATTGTGATAATTGCTAAAATGACATTATAACATATTTTCTTGTTTCAGAACTTATTTTATGTTCAAGTGTTAACTTCTGTCTTTGCTCTGAGTAAGACCACATTTATTTATGACCAGCTGTTATACAACAACACAACTTAAACTGAAGTCAGAAAGTAATATTAAGGTGATGAATAAATAAGAGGTTTAATATAGTAATAATATTTCTATGTATTTCCTTCCTCGTTCTAACTACTATACCTGGTATGTGCATGTGGTTTCCATGTAAGGGGTAAAGGCACATGAACTCAGGTTTTATGTGGACTGGACTACCTGACAGTAGGCATTTCTACTGGAAAAGTGATTTCTTTCTTGGTCAGGAGAGTGAAGCTGGATATGGGCCTTTGACTTAATAAAATGCCATGATAGAAAAATGAAATTTGTATTGTTTTGCATGTACTAACTTAGGTGTCTGCAGTTTAATTTGGTGCATAATAGTAGCTTCAGATGAAATAGAGGTATTCAAGGAAGTATTTTCTGCATTGTAAATACCTAGTAGTTAAACTTCAGATGCAGCTCCTTAATTGGCATTGATAATTAAAGGTAAATCAAATAAGGAAGTGTTAAGGAACTGTTTACAACTAACGGGGATTTTTGTGCTGTTGAGGTTCATGGCTGCAAGATATTTTGATGAAAACCTTGCTATGGCATTATGTGTGATTAAATTACACAGTGTCAGCTGAGCACTTCAACAGTATCCCTATAAATTACCTTTATGCTCTTTGCTCTGAGAGTTTTTGGAGCACTGTATTTATGCTGCTGTCTGTTCTTGAGGGCCCTTCTTTCATAATGAAGATGCAGCTCTCCTCACATGGTGTTTGATGCAGGCATGATTACAGACAGGATTCAGAAGGTTCATATGATTTGCTTTATTTATTCTACTGCTAAAGATACATATTTCTGTTTTAAAGATATCCTCTTGTGTTTTCTTTATGAAAACTTAAAGATTTCAGTAAGCAAGTATAATTTGAATTTCTTTCCAATTCAAACAGCGATATTCCTGTTGGTGGGTGTTTTTTTTAAAAATGTATCTGGTGGTTATTACATGCCAGTGTTCCCATGTATATATTTAACCATGTTGAATTCAGGTCTCCTTGACCTGGGGTCCTAACACACTGTAGACTCTGGCTTTGGTCCTACATGACTTTATTACCCTGATGTCAAAAGGAAAATTTCCGGTGTTGAGCAGCAGGAAAAGCAGGGATAGGGAATGTCAGGGTAAGCAGGTAATTTTTGTTCCTGCATTCCTTTTGTAACTGGAACAGGTTGTGCAAGGAAGGTCTTCTCCATCCTGCTGAACTGCCACTGAGGCTTTGTCCTCTGTTGAGTTGCTGATGTGTCACTGGGGGGTTTGCTCAGCAGCATTCTGGTGCCCTGCTCTGTGCAGTCTGAGTCACGTTAAAGTGACCAGTCTGCACCTAAGCTTTGAAGAAACTGAGATACATTTGGAAAGCACAGATATTTCACTTTTTCATGGTCTCTCAAAATGCAGGTAAATAGAAAAGAAAAATTTATTATGACAATTTGCACTGGAATTTTTTTTTTTTTAAGCTAATTTAGATGGTTAGTATAGTGATTTAATGTTTAAGAAGCAACTGTTCTTGAAATCGTTCTTGTAGGCTGGCTCATTTCACAGGAGATATGTAAAGTGCTACTATTTGGGACACAAGACTTAACAAAAGCATCACACAAGAAGATATGCTGTAATTAAAGTGAGACATTCTAACTACTTTTACAACTACAAATCTCTCTTTTGAATGGTGAAATGATGAAATAAGACTAGGAGGTGAGTGAAGAAATATGTGTACTGGTGTTATACCTGCACAGGGAATAAAGGTAATCTAAACAAATTAACATAAACGTGCTTGAAAATGACAGAAAATCCTTCTGAATGCGCTCCAAACTTAATGTGAGCTTCTTGGACATCTCAGATAGCACTTGTTAAGAGTGTGACATTAGGTCACTTAATTTAGCTGCTTAATGTCCTGGATTTCTGTGAGAAAATATGATCTTGATTTCACTCAAATCATTCATATAAAACCTTATATTTGAGTACATATATTTCAGAATGTGAGAATTGTGTAGCAAAGCCCTGGGCATGCCCAAAACTAAAAATCCATATGAAGAAGTGCCCAGTGTTTGGAAGGATTCTGCTTATGTTATTTTGATTATGTGTTAAACACATTGCAAAAAGTTGGGAAAAAAACCAAACAAACAGGGAAGTGAACTGTAAAACAGCTGTAAAACCAGTAATCCTCCCTTTAAGCACATATTGTACACTGTATTCTGTATTCTTACTGGCAGGTAAGATCCAGATGTGGCTGATCAGTCTGAGTGTAGTTGCACTAGAGTGTTCCTTAATTCTGGGGAGATGTATTTGTGACAAATACAAATTCTCTGTTATTAGAAAATGTGCAAGTTTCAGAAGAGTTTAAATAATTTCAGATTTAAGAGGCAAAACTAGGAAATAATTGAAAGCTTAGAGAAAATCCCATTGCCTGGCTATGGCTGTGTGCATGCTGCTATTTACTGGGAACTGGGAGCTGCCAGTGTGGAAGGAAGGAGCTGGGACCCTGGTGCTTCAGGCAAACAAAAGCACCCCGAGCCTGGACAGTACCAGAACTCACATTTCTGTCCTGCCAAGGTAGCTGCAGTGGTTTCAGTGTAATGGTGGGTGATTTCTTGAAAATGTTAGCAAAGAGAAGGCTTTTGAGATGTTAATTTGCTCTTATGCAAATTAACCTGTCAATGGCACACTGAATGTGGAAGACCCAACTTCTTTTCCTAGTGTGGTTCCTATGGTTTCAGAGGTATGCCTTCTCAGTTGGGAGGATATGAATATTTATGGTACACAAAAAACCCTCATCTGTGTTGCAGTTTCTATGATTTTTATTTAATTTTACATTAAAAGATGTCATTTCTATCCATTGCATAGGTAAATGGCTTCATCAGCAATCATTTTATGCATGCAAGAGCTGGCCTGATTTACAGAATGCTAAACACAGATGGGTTTGTTCCTAATGCTCTCTAGTAGCTACTGTAGGCAAGAGTGCACAGTATATGCCTAATACATTATTTACTGAAGATAAATGCCAGACATGATTATGGTAAATTAGACCTTTTGAATTATTTATGAGACTCAGTGCTAAATGTTTTTCTCCTCCTTGTGTTACTATAAAAGCTGTTATATAATTGTTGGTAAACACTTTTTTTGTTAATTATTCAAGATACAGGAAATAAAATGTTTGGTTAAGTGAATCTGTTATTCACTTAAAGCCATCTGTTTTGTTTTGTTTTGTTTTTTCCAAATGTATTTCAACATTTATCTCTGCTTTCTGAGGTAAAAAATTCATGCATTTTCAGATAACATACCTTGTAGTCCTTTTGTTACCTAGATGGAGAAACTGAAAAGCAGAGTATGTATGGAAAAACTTTTTATTATTATTATTACTTTTTTACCCATCACACTTCACTTTCTAATATTTCCCAAAAACCTGAGTCCATGATATGTGGCTATTGTCAACTGAGTGGATTTGTGGCTAAAGTTGGATATTTTAGCTCATGCCCTGACTTGCACAATGACTGCTCTCTTTCCTATTGAAATATTTGAGTTTCTGAGGAGAGCAGGTCTGTGCACTACTGGTGTAATATTTTATATGGTCCAATCTCTAACTTTTTCATTTTCTGGTTTCTGGTAAAACACCAAATAAAAAAAAATCTGAGCCTGAATTAAGTACTCTATACAAGGAATTCCTCCTCCAGCCATTTTAATGTTTGTGGAGTTCTTTTTTCTTTTTCTAATTATATTTTGAAATTGAAATTCTAAGATGCTGTCATTCCCAAAGGCCAAATGAACATAATCTATTTGACAGCAGACTGGCTTTTGGCAGGGAGGAACACACTGACAATGTGGGCATATACATCTTTTGTCAGTTTTTATTTAGCATGCAGAATATATTTCCCATGCTGTGAGATACTGCACCAGTTTTAAAGCTGTGCTGGCAATTATGTCTTAAACTCTCCTTCTGCATTTTTCACAGAGACAATGCCCACTTATTTATTCCAAATGGAGAATCTTTGAAGCAATTAGTATTTATTTTGATACATTTTCTCTATTATTTTTTTCACTCAGTTGGGTTAGCAAAACCTCTAGATTGTAGTTGTTGGGGCAGCACATTTGAATGTGATATAAAACATAGCAGTTCTTAGACAAGGGGATGTCATGTGGTTTTGGGAGAATTAATTCCAGGAAGATTTTCTCCGTGCTTTGTGTGTGCCTTCTGAAACACCTTGTTGAACTGAGATGTATGAATGGAGAAATGCTGGAAACACATTCAAGACTGTTCTGTAATATGTGCCCAGTTTCACCCTGTTTCTCACCATGTTTCTGAGCCTGGAAATGAAAACAGTGAATTTGTGGAAGGTGGAGAAAGCTTGGTTAGGAAATTTTAAGGATAATGCACTTCTGTCATCATGTATTTCCTATCAGTCTTCCTTACAAAATTAAGAATCAGACAACTTTCTTATCAGCTGGGATATTTTGGAAAGCTGTTACCATTTCTTCTTTCTTGCAGTGGATTAAATTTCTCTCCCCTATACATCTCTCTTGGATTCAGCAAGAAAAAATTAATGCTATTTTGTGTTACCTTTTACTGACAACTGTTTTTTGAATTGTTTCATTTTCCTCTATTTATAAAGCTTTATGAGAACTGTGGTTTATTTGTTTTGTTAGTTTTTTTCTGGAAAGTTTATTCTTCTGTAAAAGGAGAATGGACAATTGAGGCCCAAATCAAAGCTATACATTTGTTTCAGGAAAACTTTTGTCAATAATGTTAATATATGCATTTTGTTCCATTAAAGGGGTAAAGTATAAAATTCTTAGCACTTAAATCTGTGAGAAAGAAAGGAAAAAAGCAGCTTTAATTTAAATTAAATCAACTTTAAGATAAATTTCTACATAGGTTCCAATTCTGTCTGTTTGGTTTTCCCCCTATAAACTGATGAGTTAAAGGAAGCAGCCCCAGTGTGGTTTGGCCTAATCCTGTGTGCACATTTCTTCAGAGTGCTTCTCGATGTGTGAGTCAAGACAAGCTGGCTCAGAACATGCTGAGCACTGATTTATGTTTCTCCTCTACCCATTTACCAAAGCAATAGGAGAAGAATAGATAACCATTTGTCCATGCATATGCACATCACTTGACCTATTCAAATTTTTTCATTCCCTGTGATCTTTTCATAAATGCAGGGAGTTGAATTTCAGATGTGATTAAAAAGAATAGTTATAAACTCTCAGCTAATATACAGTAGAGAACAAAATACCTGCAAGGCTATAGAAACATTTCATATAACTCCTGGAAAGCAAACTCAGACAGCCAGGGTTAAAAGTTGGTTCTAGTGAGGTAGTAATTAGTGTTAGAAAAAAACCCTGAAAGCACTGTAATGGGTAGAGCACTGGATTTCAGTTTCAAATGGTGTGCTGGCCTATTTATCATCTCTAACACTGCTTGTTTAGGTATCAAAGCCCAAGATTCTGCTCCAGCTTTTACATGCAATTTCTTAATTTCTATTTTCAAGGTAAATGTAATTGTGGGGCTGGTGTGGGTACAAGTAGTGAAACAGGTGTCAGCTTAAAAATTTCTGATGATGACCTTTGAAGAAGGCATATGAAAATGTTGCTACAGTATAAAAAATGCAGTTGAATACTACTGGCCCAAGTTTCACTGGATTTCATGCCAGATGTGCCTGATTTACTGGAAGAAAATAAAAAGGGGTTTGGGACTGTATAATTCCCTTGGTTTGTGGCTCTTCTTTCTCAAACAACAGTTTTGTACATCCTGACACTGTAAAAAACACTGTATTTATAATTTCATTGGTATAATTTCATTAATTTCATAAAAACTATGAATTCAAATGATTTCTAGATTTTCACTCTACAGTTAGCTGAAGGAAAAAGCTGAAAAAATCCTGTTATAAATTAAATATTCTGAGCATAAGTCAGTTTGGAATCCATACTGTATTTTAAGATAATTAGTCACATTTCAATATTTGCTTATTAGAATTTGTATTTTGTCATAAAAATTAGTTTGGAAAATGTCCTCATTCATTCCGTTTAAATTTTGATCCTATGAAGAAAAATTAAGTGTAACTTTTCATTAAAATTTTTCATAAAAATTTTTTGCCCTTTGAGTTCTATCAAGTGGAATTAAATATGGCCCCTTTGTTTTCTCCTAATCCACTGGCAGCCTGCAATTTCCTGATAAACAATTAGAGTAATGATTTATCTAGAGGGAAAACTCAAACATTTAAAAGTTACATTATCTGGAAAATTATTTTAAAACTAAATGGTGAAGCAATGGACCCAGAGGGCATGATGATTCAAAACACCACCGAGGAATACTTATAGTGAGGTTTGTAAACTAAACAGCCATCAGTATTTACAGGTTCAGACAAATGGTGATTTATTGTACACAATTAACTTGTGCTGTAGCAGAAACCCAGTTGCCAAGACAAAAAGGGACTCCATGAGCCATTTGTTTGAAATAGGACAAATGAAATTTTTATGGCTGAGAATAACAAAAATGTCTGCAAAATTTGGATAGCTCATCTCTAGCTTGAAAAAATCAACCAAACAAACTCACCACGTGCTTAAAAACAACCCCAAAATAAAACAAACTTGAATTAACCAGTCACCAACCCCAAAAGACCAAAACCCAGGAACTGTGTAGTGAGATACTGAGGATCACACGTGAGGCTGATTTTTCTAAACTTTCTTATATTTAACAAGATGTTGCAGGCACCCAGCATGGTGTGTGTTTGGAAACACAGGTATTGATGGCTAGCAACAAAATAACAAGTATTTTGAATTGGGAAACCATTATAATGCACTGGAATAGTGTTTATTGGTACTCCTGCTTACCCCAAAGGGTTAACATCTTTACACCCCAGCCCTCCCTGAAGTACATCAATAACGCATTTAAAATTCATTACTGGTAATTTTATCATGGGTAGCCGTTTACTGTGCTTTAATGGGAGTGTTGATAAGAGCCTGTCTGCAGATGATAACAGACTTTTCCCTTTCCTGTCCCTGTGCCCGGAATCAGGGCTGTGTTTGTTTACTCGCAGCTCAGGAGTCTCAGCCGAATTCAGGAGCTCCTGGAGCTGAGCAGCAGCCCCAGTCCAGCTGGTATTCCATGAGCTGACTGCAGGAATTAGGATTTAATTCTCAGCATTCCCCAAATCCTGGGAAAAAAATGGCTTTGGGAGCATCCTGTTGTAACAGGGTTAGCACAGAAATGATTTGTAGATGAATAGAGTTGGGTACTTTCAGAAAACACTTTTGCAAGGGAATTTCACCTATAGAGCAGCATAAAACAAATTTTATGAAAAAGCCAAATTATCTTGCGAGATATTTTTCTCCTAATGTTGTGATTTCCACCTGCTTATAGGAGACAGGCTTGGACAGGTAATGGCCTTACAGAGTCACCAGAATGCCAAGCATCCCTTTGCTGCCTGCAGGTGCCCACTGGCTGCTGTGCAGGGGCTTGATGAAGGCTGCTGGGAGCACAGGCAGCAGCTCTATTCATCATTTCCTAAGAAAGGAATGAGCTTCCTAATTCTCTTGCAGTCCATGTGGCAAAACATTTTCCTTGTCATATGGGGCCCTTCCTTGGGAAACAAATGCTCTGCCTCTGCCTCTCCTGTGCTAGGTAGAAAAGGTGTTTAAGGAGGGGTGAGTTTGACACAGTTCTGCTTCAGTAGTGGCTTCTGCCGGCTGTTGCAGGGAAAAATGGTTGTAGATTTTTTATTACTCTGAGACCTCAATGCCTCAAACTTCTAAGCAAGTGCTGCTGCACAGTGGACACTGTTTAGCTCTGGTAGACTCTGAGTTTTTCCCTATCTGATATTCAAGCACAAGTTTGGAACCAGCATCAGGAAGGGTGGTTCTTGTGCAGAGACTGACAACACAATAGAACCGAGGGCAGCCTGGCTGTGACTCTACTAACACTCTGCTTCATGACTTTCATCTTTTAGCTGCTCACAGTGTACTTTTGTAGGGTGGCAAAGTCTGCCTTTGGCTGTTTTTAAGTGCTGATTTGTTTTGGCTATATTCAAGTATAAAACATATGTCAATGGAAGAACTGCATGTGTCATATATTCTATGATACAAATTAATTTAACTTAATATGTCAAAGTTCCAGTGTAAGCAAATCTCTAGATGTATTTGGAATGCTTCCCCTCTTCAATGAGAGGAAAATTGGGCTGCTGTGTATTAAGTTCTGTTTCTTAAACATTCATGGAATTGCACAATTTTCTGAACATAAACAGCCTCATTGGCCTCAGCAGAAATGTTTAAAGTGACTAAACTGATTAGGAGCTGACTGATAGAACTGGAAGGCTACAGGCACTACAGAGGTCTATGCTTGGTCCTGAAAAACCTGCTGGCAAGCATTGTCAGCTCTCTAAGAGCATCTGTATTCTGGCATTCTAAACCCATTGCAGTATTAAACAAGTCGCAGATCAACCTAAACCCTAAAAATCTAAGATATCTAAAAAAATATTTGTACTACAGAAACAGGACTCAAGCTGGCAAGACACATCAAGTGCCCTGTAGTTTAACACAGATGAGAATATGTGGAAAACATGCACAGCCTATCAAGAGGAATGGGAACATGAAATAAGAAGAGACAAGACCTTTCCTACTATGTCTTGAATTGATTTCAACAAAACAAACCTATTACAGAATTGCCTTTGGGGTTTATTAATTGCACGCTTTCATTTCTATGTAAATACAAAAATGTATGAGAAAAGAAAAAATAAACCCCGAATCTTTTTAGGGAGATTCATCTCAGGCTTCCCAGTTTTCCTCAGTGTGCTCAGTTTTTCACAGCTGGTCAGTGGCCCCTGTGTGGAATTGGCTGTACCTGCAGTACCAGCACAGTACTAGGCAGATGGGGGTCTCTGTGCCAGTGGGCAGTGCTGGACCTTTAACATCAGACATCTCTTTGAAGTGTTCTTATGGAAAAGATTGAAACCTGCAAAAAGAAGCTGCTGGTGATAAAACACTACCTGCAAGGAGGCCTGTAGGGACAGCAGGATGAATAAAATATACTATAATTCCCATGCAAAATGCGTTCTAATAGTAACACAGTTAAAAAAAAAAATTTTTAAACATATTTTTGCTAAAATATTATCAGTGTGATGCAATGGTAGCATTTGAAGATCTTCTTAAATTGTGCCTGATATTTTTAGCAATGTGCAATGTTTTCTTTAATCCCTTTTAATAGGATTTGCAGTCCTTTTTTTTGATCAGAAGCTTCAAGCCTTTCTAAAGCTTCACTAAAGCAATAATTGTGGTAAAGCCAACAGGGTTGTATGAATTTGGCTTGCAGTCTCTCGATGCAATTTATATACATTCTTACCAAGGGAAAAAGCCCAACACAATATTTGTAGTCTGGGTCACACCTGTTGTAAATCACTGGTCTTTTGTAATGGTTTACAGTTAACATATTTTCTATATATTTGTCATATATCCTTAGAGAGTTTATTTAAAAACATTTTGAGATTCATCAGTATATAAAATTCATTTCCAGGCCTGAAGCACCAAAACTGGATCCTGTTCAGTGCACTTTGTTGTATCACACATAATGAAGTGTTAGCCAAATATTTTCTTTCACCATTACCTTGTTTTTAATCTGCTTAATGTGGTGTGAGCACACAGCCCCCTTTCAAGCCAGGTGACTGGACCACATGCAGACCCCTCCCATCAGTGAAATCAGAGGCAATTAGATCAATTTAGAAAAAAGGCACAGAATCAATAGTCCTGATGATCAGATTTGCACAGTACATAAACTTGCAATTGTTATATAGATGTATTAGCAAAAATATGCTCTCAATATCATGCAGAACTATCCTAGCCATGTGGTTATATAACTTGATCTCAACATGTTTCTTTTTACACAGTTTGCTTGGTGTAGAAAATGGGTTTTTTAAAGCAAGGATTAGTAGTAGTGTTTAAAGAAAGCATTTTTCACCCTTTTGCTCACAAAGAGGATTATATTTAAGATATCTGACTTGACCTGATTTTCCTACATGGGAGAAGCAAGCCTTCTTTTTCTGAAATGCTGTGGAGGTGTCTTTGGCCCTTCATCCACATAGGACAACCTTGGTCTAAATGGTAAGTCCTGTGGAGCTTTCCATGGAGCCTGCTGGAATTATGTTTAGAATCTTAAATAATTTTCTCTTTGTATACTTCTTTCTCTTATCCCCTTAAATATTTTTTCTGTGTTCTATCTGAGAAAAACACAAAGTATCACAACTGAGCTTTCCTTATTAGCTGATTAAAATCTTAGGTTTTTGTTATTATGTCTGTCAAAGTTGATCACTGATAACATCAGAACAGCAAATGCAGAGAATTTATTATAACTATCTGCTTCCTCTGAAATGCACTAAGTAGCAGAGACAGAGGCTTTGGAACAGCAGTAGTGCAAGAAAAAGATATGGTAATTACAGTGGTGATGGTTTATAAAACTACTTTCTGCTATTATTTTCTGCATATCCTTGGGCTGAAAAAGCTCTGAGATGAATGTCATTAAAGACAGTATTCCCAGCTGTGCCAAGTACAGTGTTCAGGAAATTCCTCCTGTGCCTTTTGAAAAGTGTTTCAACTTGTATAAAATCTATTTACAGAAAGGATGAACCAGAAGACTGAGTGAGGGAAATACTTTGGGAAAAAAAAGATTGTAAACAGAAATGAATACATATTTTCCAAAGAATTTTAGAATATCTGCAAGGTAAATACAATAGTTCAGACAGAAAAGTGTCTACTCTGAAATAGGGCTTTACTCTGACCTATCCTATTTATCCATTTTAGGGGAAAAGATAAATAGGTAATCACAGAGAGTTTTTATTTTTTTTAATCTGGACTCTGTAAAGTGCATTCTTGTATTGCAGGTCACTGCAATAAATTAGAAATTCCCCATACTTTTTGACATATTTCCTGTTGAGCTCTAGTCACATGAAGGCTGGATACGTTAGGTATTTTTTTAGTTGAAGCCATGTTAAAGTTCCATGAATGCCAGATATCTGATACAATTGAATTTTATTGCATATTTAGGTAAATCCAGCCACAGTATGCTGTGAGGGTGCTTTAAAGTATTTTTCTTACTGACAATAGAGGAGACTACAGACTTTTGACCTCACTAAACATGTGTTAGTTGAGAATAGCCTGTGTGAAAGAATTACCTGGCACTGTATCGTCTCAAAAAATTTCCCTTTTTGCAAAGGAAGGAGTTCTAGATTGTCACTGCACTCAAGGTTCTATTTTTCACAGTTATAGTATTGTGTATCAATTACTTTTTAATGTGCTATTTATCCACTTTGTAAAATTCTATAGTCAAATGTTTTAATTTGCCATCCTGTTTAAAAATCATAAATTGAATAATTGCAGAATATAACCCAGTGTAGAATTGGATAATCTTGGTTTAAAAGGTCTATTTTATACTGCCTGTGATTACTGCAAAGTTTTTTAGAAAAGGTAAATGCTGAGAAATTCCAAATTCTGACTCAGTAAAATGGCAGTCAATGCAGTGTCCATCCCCACCCCCATCCCGGAGCCAGAATAAACCTGAATAAATGGGATTGCAGGATTCTATTGGGAAGGCAATTAATCCCTTGAGAGAGAGATCTATTAATATGCAAATGAAGATCATGACACGGTCAGCATATTTTAAAGGGTTTTGTGTCACTGACAGGCATTTCCATTGAAACAAAGCAATTTTCAAGAACTTGCAGGAAAAATAGTTTTTAAAAGATCTGAAAAAAGGAGTTTTTCAAGGGTTATAGTTCCATTAGTGCCCCTTTGCTGCTGGTTTCTGACAGGAGCTGCAGCAGAGCAGGCCCCGAGGCCTGAGGTGCCTCAGCCCAGGGCGCTGCGCGTTGGCCACCACTGCAGCGGGCACTGGACATCCCAAGGTGTCTCCGTGTGTTCCTGTCGAGGCAGGGCGCAGACCATGCTGTTCCAAGGGCCAGCACATCTCCAGGCAGCTGTGGGAGGGAGCCAGGGACACCGTGCAGAGCGATCAGGGCGTTTGCAGTGCAGGCAGACAGGACAGGCAGCTGCCCGTGGTTTTGGCTGGCAGTGGCACTGCCTCATCCCTCTGCTCTCCTCTCCTCTATCCCCACAATGCTTTCCTCTGCCCTGGGCTTTAGTTCTCCTCTGGATAATTCCTGTCCCAGACCCTCTTACTATCTTTGCAGAGTGCCTTTCCTCTGTAGTGCATGTTCTACCCATTATTTTCGTCCAGAAATTTGAGGCAAACATCCTCCTTCCCCCAGATATGTGACCCAGAACAGGGGCATCAACTGCCTTTTAAAGAGGGTTTGACCCCCAGCTCTTGAGAACCTCAGTGTTCCTGAGCCAGTCTTCCAAAATCACCAAAATGTTCTTAATCTAGATTGGTATGAAGGGGCTCTGATGTATTCTGGCAGTTGAATCCTCTCTTCATAAATTTCACCAAAGGGAGGTGGTCCCTCTCAGCGTTATCTTTGCTTAGGCTGGAGGCCACCAGATCTTTGCTGAAACCACCTCGGGCCTCCACTTACAACCTCCTTCACAGTGAGGGAAACAGAGCTGCTTTTGGCTTTCCTGAGAGGAACCACCCCATGTGTGCAGGATGTGTCTCCCTAAGAGAGACAACCTCGTGTCTGCAGGATGTGTCTCCCTAAGAGGGACCACCCCGTGTCTGCAGGATGTGTCTCCCTAAGAGGGACCACCCC